>NC_030851.1:25947881-26004798 GCF_000208745.1 Theobroma cacao
TTTGTTGAGCATGAACCCTTTTTATCAAGTGATTTACTCATTTGGGGTTTACATGAGGGGTTTTGATAAGAGCTAAACTAAATTGCATTGTTTTCAACATAAGTGCATCAGGTTTTTTTTAAAAAACATCCTGTATTGATGCTTGTTCCCTTCCTATATTCACTCACTGAGTTTGTACTCACATTTTAAAAAATTCATGTTTTAGGTTTCCTAAGTTAAAGGTGGTTGGATCCTAGGATGAGGTGCTCCTCCCTATACATTGCCCGGTAGGTTTAATGTGCCACTAAATGTTATCAATTGTGGCCAGAGTCACTCTGCTGACAGTCAAGGTTTAATCATGTGTATATGAATACTTGGTGTGAAATGCTAAGAATCATTGTTAATCTATGTATGAATATAATGGTTGATCATACCATTATGAATGCATGATTGGGTTTTATGAATTGTTTTCAAAGGAACGGTATTTGAACATTACGAATTTTAGATTCTAAAGGAATAGGGATTTATGTATAAGATCAATTTAATAGGCTTGCTTGGGCTTAGTGGGCTGAGCCCATTGGGCCCTTGACTAGTCATGGCCTGAAAATTGGGCTGTGACAAACTTGGTATCAGAGCTCTAGGTTTAGTTGAATCCTAGGGATTCCTGTGTGGTTAGTGGAGTTGTTGAAGTCCGTGTAGAGTCTTGTCCTCGGATTGTGGGTGCACAACGCAAGTCAAGGACTAGAGGCTACATGGGCCCCTACTTCATTAGAAACCTACCTGTTTTTACGATGTATAGATGGATGAGTAATCAATACTTGGTTGCGTATAGGTGGATGTGCGCCGGTTGCACAAGCCATGTTTAGAAAAGACGATAGTCCTGATACCCCTATAGTACTAGCGAGGGATCGCTAGATTCCACTGCTCGGAGCCAATATGTTCCCGAGGGTGAAAGCGTAACAAGTAACTTAACTTGATTTCTGAGTGGATTGGTTCCCCCGAGAGGTAAACCACTATTGAAGAGCTTGAGGAGTCTCGTAAGACTAGTGTGTAATGAAATCGATCCGAGGAAAAAGAACACGAACAAGATGGGAAAAATGATTGTCAGTAATTATCGTCCTAGGAAGGTATCTGTATCCGTTGTCCGACACTTTCGTCTTGGTTGTGGGAGAGGTGCTGTACCTATTAGTAAGGAGGAATTTGCGGGGTAGCAACAAGCTTGATTGAGAAAAAAAAATATGAAAAAAATCCCAGAAATGGAAGAGGACCCGAAAGAAGATCCATCTATGTGCTCAGATCGAGGCAACGAGGATCCTAAAGACACTTAATATTTCGTTGAAGTTCGTATCACTTTAAGTCTAGGCAGGTGTGGTGTATGAGAATCTTTTGGTATGACAAGGGTAAACTAGCAATATAATTATCAAGGAAGAATATTCACCATAGTGGCATGGTTGGTCGCCTTAGATGATTATTAAGGATCGATGTAGAAAGTCATTAATGGTACAAACAACTACGAGACCTGACAAATGATTACCAATTAATCGTGGAAAGGTGAAATTTGAAATCCCAGTTGCAGTTACAATTTGGAAGAATATAGGAGAAATCAATGAGGCTATAGGTGACACTTAGAATGGATGATGTGATTGAGTCGAGGATTGTAATTTAAGCTTGGAGGGGATTACAAAATGATGCCATGACATTATAAGATGATAATGTGGCACAAATATGGACTAGGGAGGCAAATTATGGAACTTAGGAATAGGTGAATCCTTGATTTAATAAAGATTGTGAGTGTAGAGCATGGAGAAAGATGAACTATTTTCATGGTCATTTGTACTGAATGTTAACAAAACTATTTGAGTTATCTTTTTGTTCAACACTTATTCTTTTTCTCTTTTTTTTTTGTTATCACAATTCCATACTCCCAAACTCATTTCTTTTTTTATTGTAGATAGTGGGGTGAATTCTAACAATTTTTGAAATTTTTTTTAGCAACTCCACCTTTTTACCTTTTTCAACATTTAGCTCAATCTATATTTTCTAAAACTATATACATGCTTAACAGTGAGGGTTGCAAAATTGGAATTTTGTTTTAAGGCTAAGGTTATTATCATGTGGTTAAACAAAGAAAGAGGAAATTAGGTTTACAGGGATATATTAGGGATAAAAGTTTAACAAGGTTAGCTTGAGAGGATCAAATGGTCCAAAGATAGCCTAAATCATGTCCCATCCTAAGTGTTATCTAGAATTTTGCCTCAAGAGAGAATCAAACAAATTCTAGAATCGTTGACTCCACTATACTTTTTATCAACATAAACTTTCTCTAAATCACATGATAATTCTAAGTAAAAGATTTAATGTACAAATTATTGGAAATCGCATTCTACAATGAAACTAACAAAAGAATATCACAATCACTCAATTCATGTCTATATCAAACCAAGAATCAAAATAGCAAGATTATCAAAATGTCATCCTAGGATTGGTAATATCACGGCATGGGCAATTTTCATCTAAGCATTCCTAAAATAAATCCTAAAAACAAAAAACAAATTGTTACGAAAATAAACTAACCTAAAAACATCACAAAAACTAATAACAATAAAACCCTCACCCAAACTTAAATTGCACATTGTTCTCAATGTGAAAAGCTAAAAAAAATAAAGAAATTAAACTCCCTTATCAATGGTGGCAGTGCCTTAAAAGCTCTAATTTTCTTTCTCTTCATCTTCATGCTTTCCAAACCTACATATACAACAAAAACAAGTTAAGGAGATGTTATAACTACTTATTTACATAGAAAAACAAAAAGTAATTAAAATAACAACTAAATCTAAAAGGATATAACTTGGGTTACCTCCCAATAAGTGTTTTTTTATAGTCACTAGCTTGACTTTAATTGAGGTCTTTATTCACCCTTTAAGGAGATTGGAGTTTGCATGGAAAAAGCTTGAGGTGTGAAAGTAGTCTCCTCCTAATATGAGGTTGTAATGGCTTTAACTCAAGATTTGGTGCTTGTTCACCTCAAGATGGTGGAATAGGTTGACTTTCACCTAACTTCTCAAATTAAGTTTTTCTTGGATAATGCACTTTTGGTGTAGCCTTCAAAACATATGCAACATTTGTAAGTTCTTCATTCTGGTCCTTGGTTATTGCAACTTAAAACAAACAAGCTTCAAGGACTTTCTTTGGATTTTCCATATCAATAGCCTATTTAGGTAACTTATCAAATGTATCTAGAAAAAGAATAGAAGGCACATACAACTTGACTTGTGGTGGTGTAGATACTTCCTCCTCTTGCTTAATTTTTTCATCTTGAACTTGATTGTTGGAAGTGTTACCTTGATCTACTTTATCTTCATCATCTACCACATTCTTGCCATTTACCTCATTATGATGCTCACCATATTATTCTCTTCTAAGATTAGGCTCAGTGTCATTTGGTAAAATTTCTTGAGGCCTATTGTTGATGTAATTAACAAGTTGACCTAATTGATTCTCAAGATTTTGGATTGATTTTGCTTGACTTTGAATGATGGCATCATTCTTTGTCATGAATTGCATCAACATATTCTTTAAAGTCATCTTCTTCTCAAGTATAGGGGCTCTAACTTGTGACTAGAAATCATGTTGGAAAACTGTCAAGCCCGATTTTATAAAATATTAGCCATGTTATTCATGTGATTGACAATATGCTTGCATACTTGGAAAGCCCCAACAAATCATCAAAAGACGGTAGTGTACTGAATGGTACAACTAAGTTGAATTAAGCATCGAACTAGACCAAATAACGATTTTAAGATGAAATTGAGAATTTTAAAAACCCAGAATGAGTTAAAATGGTGATTCGGAGTTCGAGGACCGATTGGGAGTCAAATTGGAATTTTCATGACCTAGGGGCAAAATGGTCATTTTGTCACCTGAGATTAAGATGTGAGTATTGGATGAAATTTTTAACTAAGATTGATCATTTGGAGTATAATTTGAGTTTAAGAAGTGAAAAATTTTAATTTCGACGTTTTTAATAGGATAAGGGCAAAATAATCATTTTGCCACCCCAGGGGCAAAATTATAATTTTACACCACCTAACACTTGTCCAACACCTGAATTTCACCCATTATTATTATTGACAATTGAAAGATTTTATGTGAAGGAGAAAGAAAGCTTAATAGTTAAGAATTTAAAAATGGACCAATGGTAAAGTGACAAGTGTCGAGCTTTTATTTCTTTATATTTTCCTTATAAATTAGCACAAAATCAGCCCATTTCTCTTTATTATGGTCGGCCTCACCAAGAAGAAACAAGAAAAAGGAAGAACAAAACCCTAGGTGGAAAAATTCAAGGGAAAAGTGTGAAAATTCAAGGAAACAAGTGAAAAAGGGTAAGATTTTTCAATTTAAGCTTGAGATCTCTCTTTCTTAAGCATTTTTTCTTATTTTCCATGGTTGAATCATATGAAATCATGATGAATCCCTTGTTGGCCGAACCCTTAGAGGGAGGTTTTTATGCTTGATTTGGTTAGATTTCAATGTATTTTAGTGTTTTTAGTTAGTTAGTGATGTGTGGCATGAAAAGGGAACAAGAAAAATTCACTTCCTCCCATCACCCATCATTGGCTGACTTTTCCATGTAAAGTGTGGATGGTGGATTTGATTTTATTTCAAGTGAATTGGTTAGGAAATGATGAATTATGGTGAGAAATTCAAGTAGGAAAAATCATAGTGTTGATGCACCCATCATGGCCGAAATTCCCAAGAGAAAATGTGAAGATGATTTTGCTAAATTTTATGCTATTGGACTTGTGTTTGATGGTTTGGAGAATTGGAAGAAAAATGGAGTTAATTGGAGTTGAATTGGACATATTGGCCAATTAATCAAGTGATAAATCGAATTAGGCTAATACCATTTTATTTAGGAACACAATTGAATTTGTGTAGAACATCGTGTTTAGACGATAATCCGAACAATTTACATTCCATTTCATGCATCCATATAGTTTTATAACTGTTTAGCACCAATGTGGTAAATTGCTTGATTGTGCATTATGTCTAGGTGGTGAATCCTCCGATAAAGGCAAAAAAATTGTACTCGAGCATCGATAGTCGGAGTACTCTAAAAATTCGACTCCCGAAATAGTGAGTAACCTTATCATAATTTAAATTATCTAAAGTGGTCTTTTTATTCAATTTTTATGAATTTTATGGAAAAAGAGTTAAATGGTTAATTTTTAGGTTTTATAAACAAAATGTGTTTAAATGAAATGATTTTATAAGTTGTCTTGAAATTCAATGATGGCTTTGAAAATAGAGTAATTGGAGACCATTTGATGTATTATGAATTTATGGTTCTAATTGATTGGCTTATGGCAATATTGGCATGAATGGCTGAATTGGTAAATGTGCTAAAAATGTTTGAACTGTTGATTTGCCTTGAGAGGTTGTAAAATAAAATAATTGCCATGTCATGCTATCGCAAATTTTATTGTATGGTGGGTTTAGCTTGCTGCAGTGGGCGGGTTCTGTGGACCAACCTATTAGAGGGGCACGAAATTCGATTATATACGTACTTCGGTTGGAGAGACGCATAGGATATCTCCTGAGGTATGGTTAGAGTTCACGTCACGCTAAACCACCTCGTGATGATGAACTCCGCTAATGCCAAGGAACGGCTGTGTTTTTCAAACTAAAAATATGTTTATATGTATATGAAACTTTTTAACAGCTTTGGCGAACTCAGTTAGATTCCTCGGCCAAGGTATCCTCGAGAATGATTTTGGCAGGAGCCAAGCTTTTAAGATACTCATAAGCCATGTTGATTATTTAAATGAAATGAATATTTATGTTATAAAATAAATATTGAGATGGAATATTTTAATCGTCTCCATTTACTCGAGTTTAGATATTTTTGATGATGTTTGTTTACTCACTAGGATTATATAATCTCACCACCCTCATTTTCACCCATTTCAAGCTCAGAATAGGCTGTAGATAGCTGATTTAATCGAGGCTACCATTGGATTTGCATTCTCCAAACTGTAGGTTCACAATCTCCCTTACTTTTGGTTATTCGAGGGCCCACTAGTTATTGTAAATTAAATTAAATACTCTGGCTTACTGTATTACAGTATGTATGAATTTATTTTGCTTTTACACTGTAAAAAATTATTTATGTATAACTCTAAAAATATTATTTTATAAGAAAATAGAATATTTTATTGAGTATTTCTTTTTTATTATTTATTATATCCAAATAATTATAATTTCATTTTAAATGAGGGTTTTGGACGTTTAAACTTATTTTTGATTATGAATTATGTGTTTTGTACTCGCATACTACATATTTACCTGGTTTCAAAATTTTCAAGAAAAAATGACCAAAATGCCCCTATGAAACAGAAATAATTTTTTTTATTGTTTTAAGTTGAAAATAGCTTAAAACCTTTTAGAACATGATATTTGGCAACGGTTACTCATAGGGGAAATGAGAAACTGATATTAAAGCCTTGTGGGGTTCCGATTGGCATTTCGGGTAATGAGTGTCTATTGAGATACTCCGACGGTTGTCACGGGCTTGAAGGGAGTACTAGGTTGTGACAATTAAAGTGGTATCAGAGCCTTTAATTTTAAAGTTGTTTTAAAAATTTACAATGTCAGTGTGGCCTCAGGTTAAGTTAGATTATGTTGAATAGAATGCATGCATCTGCATATAAAGCTTGAGGTTGCCTAAACTTGCTTGTTTCTTCTTATGGATTATCATGCCTCCTCGACACAAACACCCACCTTTCACTAGATCGACTGGGAGGGGAAGAGGTCATTCCCAACGTCGTTAACTAGATGCAGTAGAGGGGGAATCTGGTGCATTCACCATTCGGGCAGCACTTGCTGCTGAACAGGCCGAGACTCCTCCACATCCTCCACCACCTACTGATATTCTTGCCATGTCTCCTGAGATAGTCCAAGTATTGGCAGCCTTTTTTACAACTATTGTTGGCTAGGCTCAGGTTGGTCAGGCTCTTTCTATAGTACCACCAGTTGCTCTTTCAGTACCACCACCCCTACCTCTAGTTCCACCGTCAGTACAAGATGTATTTATTTCTAAGAAGTTGAAGGAGGCTAGACAACTAGGTTGCGTTTCCTTTATGGGTGAGTTGGACGCAACCGTAGCCAAAGATTGGATTAATCAGGTTTCGAAGACACTCTCTGATATGAGGTTGGATGATGACCTGAAGTTAATGGTGGCCACGAGATTACTAGAAAAGAGAGCTAGTACATGGTGGAATTTAGTAAAATCTCGTTCCATTATTCCTCTGACCTGGTCAGACTTTCTAAGAGAATTTGATGGTCAATATTTTCATTTATTTCCATCAAAAAGAAAAAAATAGAAAATTTTTGAGTTTGAAACAGGAGAACTTAATGGTAGAGGAGTACGAGGCTTGTTTTAATGAGATGATGTTATATGTGTCGAATCTGGTGAAATTTGAGCACGATCAGGCCAGTTATTTCTAGAAAGGGCTCCGTAATGAGATTAGAGAGCAGATGACAGTGACTGGTAGGGAGCCACATAAGGAGATGGTACAGATGGCTTTAAGGGCCGAGAAGCTTGCAAATGAAAATAGGAGAATGCGAGTTGAGTTTGCAAAAAGGAGAAATACAAGTGTATCTTTCAGTCAGCCACCAAAAAGAGGCAAAGACTCATCTGCTTCAGGGAGTACTGCCTCTATTTCAGTGACATCTCCTCGACCTCCATTTTCACAAACACAGCTGAGGCCTCTGAGATTCAGTAGATCTACGATGACTACTTCTGGGAAGAGTTTTGGAGGTTTTGATAGATGCAAGAAGTGTGGGAAGAATCATTTTGGGCTGTGTAGGGGATCAGTACGATGTTTTCATTGTGGTCAGTCGGGCCCCATTAGGAGTGATTGCCCACAGCTAGGACGGGCTACTGCAACAGCTCCATCTCCACTAGCTCATACGGATATGCAGAGGAGAGATCCTTCTGGGTTACCACCGAGGCAGGGAGTAGCTATACAGTCTGGTGTAGAGAGTAACACCCTGGCATATCCACCTTTGAGACCACAGACTCGTACTTCGACAAGAGTTTTTGTTGTGATGGAAGATGAGGCATGGGTCCGACTTGGAGCAATGACAGGTACTATGTCTTTATTTGATAAATATGCTTATGTTTTGATAGATTCTGGCTCAAATAGGTCTTATGTGAGTATGGCATTTGCATCACTTGCTGATAGAAACTTATCACCATTAGAGGAAGAAATTGTAATTCACACCCCTTTAGGAGAAAAGCTAGTTAGAAACAGTTGTTATAGAGATTGTGGAGTAATGGTTGGTGAGGAAGAATTTAGGGGTGAGTTGATTCCTCTAGAGATCCAAGATTTCGACTTGATATTGGCTATGGATTGGTTAACTACACATCGGGTGAATGTGGATTGTTTCAGGAAAGAAGTTGTTCTTCAAAATTCGGAGGGAGCAGAGATTGTATTTGCAGAGGAACGTCGAGTATTACCGTCCTGTGTAATCTCGACCATCAAACCTTTAAAACTTGTGCAGAAAGGGTATCCGGCATATTTAGCACATGTGATCGATACTTCAAAAGGGGAACCTAAATTAAAGGATGTCCCAATAGTAAGTGAGTTTCCTGATGTATTTCCTAATGAATTACCGGGACTACCTCCTGAGTGAGAGCTTAAGTTCCCTATTGATTTACTTCCTGGTACCGCACTTATTGCTATCCCTCCATATCGAATGGCTTCAGCAGAGTTGAAGGAACTAAAAGTCCAACTGCAAGATTTGGTGGATAAGGATTTTATTCACCCTAGCACTTCTCCTTGGGGAGCACCAGTCCTATTTGTAAAGAAGAAGGACGGCACTCTTCGATTGTGTATCGATTACCGTAAGCTAAACCGAGTAACCATCAAGAATAAATACCTTTTACCCCAGATCGATGATTTTTTTGATTAGTTACAAGGTGCTATGGTGTTTTCTAAGATTGATTTGAGCTTTGGGTGTTATTAGTTGAAGATTAAATAGCAGGATGTATCCAAGACTGCTTTTAGGACGCGTTATGGGCATTATGAGTTTCTGGTGATGCCGTTTGGTTTGACTAATGCCCCGACAGCTTTTATGGATCTTATGCACAGGGTGTTCCATCCATACTTGGATAAGTTCGTGATAGTATTCATAGATGACATCCTGGTTTATTCGAAGAATGATGATAAACATGCTGCCCATTTGCGTATTGTGTTGCAAACCTTGTGTGAAAAACAACTTTATGCGAAGTTCTCTAAATGTGAGTTCTAGTTAAAGGAAGTGGTTTTCTTGGGACATGTGGTGTTCGGAGCTGGAATTTATGTCGATCCCAAGAAGATTGAGGCAATCTTACAATGGGAGCAACCGAGAACGGTAACTGAGATTTGTAGTTTTCTTGGCTTAGCCGGTTATTATCGGAGATTTGTTCAGGGATTTTCATTGATAGCTGCTCGTTTGACTCATCTAACTCGTAAAGGAGTTAAGTTTGAGTGGGATGATGTTTGTGAGAGTCGATTTCAGGAGCTAAAGAACCAGTTAACCTTCGCTCTCGTTCTGACACTTCCGAGTTGGTGGGAAAGAATTTGTGGTATACAGTGATGCCTCTAAATTGGGATTAGGGTGTGTATTAATGTTAGACGAGAAAGTAATAGCTTATGCTTCTCGACAGTTGAAGAAGCATGAGACGAATTACCCCACCCATGATTTGGAGTTAGCAACAGTAGTTTTTGCATTGAAGATTTGGAGGCATTATTTATATGGTGAGTGTTGTCAGATTTTTACTGATCATAAAAGTTTGAAATATTTGCTCACCCCAAAAGAACTTAATTTGAGACAAAGACAGTGGCTAGAGTTGATCAAGGATTATGACCTAGTAATTGATTACCATCCGGGAAAGGCAAATGTTGTAGCGGATGCCTTAAGTTGTAAATCCTCATCGTCGTTAACAACGCTTCGGAGTTCTTATTTTTTGATGTTACTTGAGATGAAGTCTCTAGGAATTCAGTTGAATAATGGTGAGGATGGAACCCTACTTGCTAGTTTTGTTGTGAGACCTTCATTGTTGAATCAAATCAAAGAATTGCAGAAATCCGATGATTGGTTAAAGTAGGAAGTTCAAAAGCTGCAAGATGAAGAAACTAGTGAGTTTAGACTCAGTGATGATGGTACTTTGATGTTTGGAGACCGAATTTATGTTCCTTAAGATGACCAGTTGAGACGAGCTATTTTAGAATAAGCTCATTCTTTCGCCTACGCTTTACATCCCGGAAGCACCAAGATGTATCAGACTATTAAAGAAAGTTATTGGTGGCCGGGTATGAAACGAGACATAGCAGAGTTTGTAGCAAAATGTCTCACATGCCAACAGATTAAGGCAGAACATCAAAAACCATCAGGTACTCTTTAGCCTTTACCTATTCCGGTATGGAAGTGGGAACATGTGACTATGGACTTTGTATTGGGTTTGCCGTGGACACAGAATGGGAAGGATGCTATTTGGGTGATTGTGGATAGATTGACTAAGTCCGCCCATTTTTTGGCTATCCATAACACGTATTCTATTGAGAAACTAGCGAAACTTTATATAGATGAGATTGTGAGATTACACGGAGTTCCAGTTTCTATTGTGTCAGATCGAGACCCTCGGTTTACTTCTCAATTTTGGCCGAAATTCCAGGAAGCTCTCGGAACTAATTTAAGATTTAGCATTGCCTTTCATCTGCAGACTGATGGTCAATTTGAAAGGACTATTCAGACTCTAGAAGATATGTTACGGGCTTATGTCATTGACTTTATTGGGAGTTGGGACAGACACTTGCCATTGGTGGAGTTCGCGTATAATAACAGTTTTCAGTATAGTATTGGGATGGCACCATACGAAGCTCTGTATGGAAAGAAGTGCCGAACTCCACTCTGTTGTGATGAAGTGGGTGAGAGGAAATTGTTTAATGTGGAATTGATTGATCTGACAAATGACAAGATCAAGGTTATCCGAGAGCGATTAAAGACAGCTCAAGATAGGCAGAAGAGTTATTCTGATAAACGAAGGAAAGATTTAGAGTTTGAAGTCAACGATAAAGTTTTTCTTAAGGTTTCTCCTTGGAAAGGTAATAATTTGAAAATTCCAAGTATTAAATCTTATTTGATTACACTATTGTGATAATTTTTGGTATTTATTGGATAATGAAAGGTGTGATTCGATTCACGAAGCAGGAAAAGCTCAATCCGAGATATATTGGACCCTTTCATATCATTGAAAGGATTGGGCCAGTGGTTTACAGACTTGAATTACCGCTAGAGTTAGATCAGATTCATATTGTTTCCACGTCTCGATGCTGAAAAAGTATGTTCTCGATCCCTCCCACATTCCAGAGACACCACCGATTGAGTTGCATGAAGATTTGAAGTTCGAGGTGCAGCCTGTACGTATTCTAGATCTAAAGTATCGAGTGCTAAGGAACAAGAGCATTCTAATGGTGAAAGTATTATGGAAGAATGCTCGAATGGAGGAGATGACGTGGGAAGTCGAGCACCAGATGAGAAACCAATATCCATATCTTTTGTTCGAATCCAGTAAGTGAAATTTTGAGGTCAAAATTTTATTTTAAGGGGGGTAGTGCTGTCAAGCCCGACTTTATAAAATATTAGCCATGTCATTCATGTAATTGACAATATGCTTGCATACTTGGAAAGCCTCGAAAAATCATCAAAAGATGGTAGTGTACTGAATGGTACAACTAAGTTGAATTAAGCCTTGAACTAGATCAAATAAAGATTTTAAGATGAAATTGAGAATTTTAAAACCCCAGAATTAGTTAAAATGGTGATTCGGAGTTCGAGGACCGATTGGGAGTCAAATTGAAATTTTCTTGACCTAGAGGCAAAATGGTCATTTTGCCACCCGAGATTAAAATGTGAGTGTTGGATGAAATTTTTGACTAAGATTGATCATTTGGAGTATAATTTGAGTTTGAGAAGTGAAAAATTTTAATTTTGGCATTTTTCAGAGGATAAGGGCAAAATAGTCATTTACCACCCTAAGAGCAAAATTGTAATTTTACAGCACCCAACACTTGTCCAGCACCTGAATTTCACCCATTATTATTATGGATAATTGAAGGATTTTATGTGGTGGAGAAAGAAAGCTTAATAGTTAAGAATTTAAAAATAGACCAATGGTAAGGTGACAAGTGTCAAGCTTTTATTTCTTTATTATGTTCCTTATAAATTAGCACAAAATCAGCCCATTTCTTTTCATTATGGTCAGCCTCACCAAGGAGAAACAAGAAAAAGGAAGAACAAAACCCTAGGTGGAAAAATTCAAGGAAAAAGTGTGAAAATTCAAGGCAACAAGTGAAAAAAGGTAAGATTTTTCAATTTAAGCTTGAGATCTCTCTTTCTTAAGCATTTTTTCTTATTTTCCATGGTTGAATCATATGAAATCATGATGAATCCCTTGCTGGCCAAACACTTAGAGGGAGATTTTGATTCTTGATTTGGTTAGATTTCAATGTATTTTAGTATTTTTAGTTAGTTAGTGATGTGTAGCATGAAAAGCCAACAAGAAAAATTCACTTCCTCCCATCACCCATCATTGGCCAAATTTTCCATGTAAAGTGTGGATGGTGGATTTGATTTTACTTCAAGTGAATTGGTTAGGAAATGATGAATTATGGTGAGAAAATCAAGTAGGAAAAATCATAGTGTTGATGCACCCATCATGGCCGAAATTCCCAAGAAAAAATGTGAAGATGATTTTGCTAAATTTTATGCTATTTGACTTGTGTTTGATGGTTTGGAGAATTGGAAGAAAAATGGAGTTAATTGGAGTTGAATTGGACATATTGGCCAATTAATCGAGTGATAGATCGAATTAGGCCAATACCGTTTTATTTAGGTACACAATTGAATTTGTGTAGAACACCGTGTTTAGACGATAATCCGAACAATTTGCATTCCATATAGTTTTATAACGGTTTAGCACCAATGTGGTAAATTGCTTGATTGTGCATTATGTCTAGGTGGTGAATCCTCCGATAAAGGCAAAGAAATTGTACCCGAGGATCGATAGTCGGAGTATTCTAAAAATTCGACTCCCAAAATAGTGAGTAACATTATCATTATTTTAATTATCTAAAGTGGTCTTTTTATTCGATTTTTGTGAATTTTATGAAAAAAGAGTTAAATGGTTAATTTTTAGGTTTTATAAACAAAATGTGTTTAAATGAAATGATTTTATAAATTGTCTTGAAATTCAATGATGGCTTTGAAAATAGAGTAATTGGAGACCATTTGATGTATTATGAATTTATGGTTCTAATTGATTAGCTTATGGCAATATTGGCATGAATGGCTGAATTGGTAAATGTTCTGAAAATGTTTGAACTGTTGATTTGCCTTGAGAGGCTGTAAAATAAAATAATTGCCATGTCATGCTATCGCAAATTTTATTGTATGGTGGGTTTAGCTTAATGCAGTGGGCGGGTTTTGTGGACCAACCTATTAAAGAGGCACGAAATTCGGTTATATACGTACCTCGATCATAGAGGCACGTAGAGTATCTCCTGAGGTATGGTTAGAGTTCACGTCACGCCGAACCACCTCGTGATGATGAACTCTATTAATGCCAAGGAACGGCTGTGTTTTTCGAACTAAAACTATGTTTATGTGTATACGAAACTTTTTAACAGCCTTGGTGGACTCGGTTAGATGCCTCGGCCAAGGTATCCCCGACAATGATTTTGACAGGAGCCAAGCTTTTAAGATACTCATAAGCCATGTTGATTATTTAAATGAAATGAATATTTATGTTATGAAATAAATATTGAGATGGAATATTTTAATCGTCTCCATTTACTCGACTTTAGATATTTTGGATGATGTTTGTTTACTCACTGGGATTATATAATCTCACCACCCTCATTTCCACCCATTTCAGGCTCAGAATAGGCTTTAGATAGCTGATTCCATCGAGGGTACCATTGGATTTGCATCCTTCAAACTGTAGGTTCACAATCTCCCTTACTTTTGGTTATTCGAGGGCCCACTGGTTATTGTAAATTAAATTAAATATTCTGGCTTACTGTATTACAGTATGTATGAATTTATTTTGCTTTTATGCTGCAAAAATTATTTATGTATAACTCCAAAAATATTGTTTTATAAGAACATAGAATATTTTATTGAATATTTTTTTTTATTTTTTTTTATTATTTATTATATCCAAATAATTATAATTTCATTTTAAATGAGGGTCTTAGACGTTTAAACTTATTTTTGATTATGAATTATGTGTTTTGTACTTACATACTACATTTTTACCTGGTTTCGAAATTTTTAAGGAAAAATGACCAAAATGCCCTTGTGAGACAGAAATAATTTTTTTTATTGTTTTAAGTTGGAAATAGCTTAAAACCTTTTAGAACATGATATTTGGCAATGGTTACTCATAGGGGAAATGAGAAACTGTATTAAAGCCTTCCGAGGTTCCGATTGGCATTTCGGGTAATGAGTATCTATCAGGACACAACGGCGGTTGTCACAGGCTCGATGGGAGTACCGGGTCATGACAAAAATAGGTTGTGATGGATATTTAGGACCCTGATCATGACTCCATGAAAAATTTGAGTGATTCCACCATGAGTTGTAATTGTTGGAGTACGAATTGTTTTACTGCCTATTGAAGCTTCCATCAAATTGCATTGATTCATATAGGTTGGACAACAATCACTAGAGTGCCTATCTCCACAAAGCTTGCATGCCACAAAAGGGCTTTGAAAAACATTAACACCCCAAGTGTCAATTGTTTGAGGCAAAGCATCAACTTGGGCAGCCAAAGCATTGGTAGCGAATTCATAATCACTAGCAACCCTAGGCATAAATTGTTCAGATAGCCACTGATAGTTATAATAATTCATCACCTCAACCAAAAGTACCTGAAAATCAAATAAAAAAATTGAACTAAGACTAAATTTGCTTGGTATTAGTATTAGCAAAAATTGTAGAAACAATTCCCCGACAACGACACCAAAAGCTTGTCAGTTAAAATTCTACTACGCATGTATACGTATCGTATAGATAGTATATAAGCAAGAAAAGTATCGATCCCATAAAGAATTGATCTAAAATTTTACTAAGTACTAAAATTAGAACAATTTAAATTTATTCAAATAATTAATATCTGAATTCTAATTAAACTAAAAACTCCTCAACTAAAACTAATTTAATTAAAAATTAAAGCAACAAGATAATTGGGTAAACAGCAAATCAAACAAGCCTAGGATTACAATATCCCTCACACTTCATCTAAATCTTACCTCTCTTCCTTAACTTATTTCAATGGGTTGAATCGCTAATCTAGAGTCCTCAATTATTTATAAGGGTCTCCCAACTCGTCTTATAAAAATATCTATTTTAACCAAAATATTATATCCCTATGTGAATTAAAATTAAAACAAATTCATTAAGTTCAAGCTCTAATCTAGCTACATATGGCCTATAGTCATATCCCTATCCTATACGTAAATCAATTAATATGATCATATGCTATCCCAATTTTAGTCTACACTAAACTCCCTTTCCCAAGTTTGTTTAAGTTCCTAAATCAATTTAATTGGTGATCAGGCAATTAAAAGCATTAAGAACAAATTTGAATAAACAATTCAATTCCATTAAAAATAAGCAAGAAAGAGATTAAAAATTTAGATTACATGTGAGTTAAATTGCAATCCTAGAAAAATAGTTTAGTTCATAATATTGAATAAAAACTTCATCCAAGGAAAATTAGCCATTAATCCAAGTTAAAGAAAATGAGAAAAACACAAAAGTAAAGAGGGAAAACTAATAGTTGAAGCTTTGTGATCTTGATTCTCCCTCAAATTCTATTGCTTTTTTGCTTTGTTTTTGGCTCTTTTTCTCTAGAGAAATTGCCTGCTGCCTCTTCCTAGAAACCTCTAAAAAAAGCCCCTTAAATAGCCTTCAAAAGCCCTAGCATCCAAATCCCCATAAGCTTGTTATTTTTGAAAAATACGGTGAGCGTCACGGCTCTCATTTCCTAGAGTCGCGACTCTCAAAGGTTCTGTCTCAATTCTATTCTTTTAGTACAGTACTTTTATTTTGATAAAGATTTAGACAACCTTATGATCAAAACTGGGCAAAGTAGTAAACATCAAAATTGTAGCGTTGCCTCCTAGCTTTCTAATGGTTAAAAAATAATGTCATTTGGACTTCTGTCGTGAGAGATATGCTCAAAAACCAAAATATATGCAAACAGAGCACTAGTCCATTACGCACCTTTCTTCAACAATTGAAACTAATTTTGATCCTATTCCTACAAAACCATAAAAATAAATATAAATAACATAAAACTAACATTATTAACTTAAAATAAATATTTAAATATTAATTAAACTAAACTAATAAAATAACAAAAAACACCTAAATCTGATTCTAAATCTATTCTAGCTAAAACTAATTAGGCATTTAATCTCCCATTGAATATATGTATTTGATGCACTCATTAAGAATGTATCGATAAATTTGGACCAAAAAGTATTTTTCAAAGTCTTTTTTTATTGTTCTTCTTCTCAAACTCATTTGAAAGTACTAAGGAATGTCTAGGCTTGATTTATCAATACTTAGAGAAAATTTTGATCATATTCTTTTGTCATTTCAGAACATAAGATCAATTTGAAAGTTATAGAGCTAATAATTATTTTCATTGCTTTTTTATCAAAATTTATTTATTTAAAAAATATGTGACCATCATCTCATTTATTTATTTAAAAATATGAAAGATTTTTTTATTAATTAGTTTGTTTTATTCAAACAAATAACTTACATAGAATCTAAATGTGTAGTTAACTAATTAAGAATTATTTATTCAATTATTATTATCTCTCAGTCTTTTAAACTAAGCTCACTGTACTTTACATTATAATAATTTTAATCATGTATTAAGAATTAGGATTTTAAATCACTATACCAAATAAGATTTATAATTAAATACTTTATAGCTTCTATAATAATTTCTTTTAAAAAAATCCTATGTATCTTTTATTTAATGGATATTATATATCTTGCATTAATACAATGTTAATGCTTTGTTTAATTCAGATTAAAAATTAAAATTTTGATAAAAAGGTAGTATGAAATACTACATACTTTGAGTAAGCATTCGAATAATTTGAAAAATTAGGAACTTCAAATAAGTGTATTGGTCTTTAATATGGAAACCAAGGACCACAACTTAATATTCTTTAGTATGTAAAAATTGCATCTTTATCCTATACATTAACCTAAAAAAATTTAAAACTTTTAACAACAATTTTAATTAATCCTATTCTCCCTATTTACTAGGAGAGCAACGGAGAAGCTGAGCAGACCATAGACCAAAGTTGATGAAGCTGGTGCCGAGTTTATTATGATACAGAAGAGAATTAACATAAAAAATGTCTTGAAGGCAAATAAAAGAAAGCAAAAGGTGGGCAGGAAGTAAATAATGTTTACCATAAACATTGTAAACAAGTCACCTAGTATAGAGTGACCTTTGGGTAAGGCCACCTAAGCAAGGATTTTAGGTTTCAAATTTGAAAAAGGTTCTATATTTTTATAATAATAATATAATTAATTATATTAAAAAAATTTAAAAATTTTAATAATTAATAAAAAGACCTCATTTAAATATTTTATTTTAAACTTTTAAAATTATTAAATCGTCATTGACTTTATAGTTCGAATCGCAAAATACTACAAGTCTCTTTCAACCTCAACGTTGTTCATGTTCCTATGTAGGGGTGAGCAAGTTGGAACCGACCCGAACAACCGAACTGAACCGAAATGAGTTTGATTTTTTTGGTTCGGTTAGTTCAGTTTTTCGATTATTTCGGTTATAATAGTTCGGTTAGTATAGTTACTTCGGTTCGATTTCGATTAGACATTTTTCTAACCGAACTAACCGAAGGGCATTTTAGACATTTTACCTAAAAAACTATTAAATCTAAATATTCCCAATCTCAGTTATCCCTTTCAGCCTTTCTGCCTTCTGGTTTCTGCCGTCCCCCCGTGAGCCTTCCATCTCTAGTCCATCTCCAATCCATCTTCAGGCGAATTTGTCCCCTGTGAGCCGTCCATCTCCACTCTTCGCTTTCTCTTCTCCAGTCCATCTCCAGTCCATCTTCGAAGGCTCTCTCTCAAACTCTCACACATACGCACCACAGTGATCGTCGATTTCAAAGGCTCTCTCTCTCAGATTTCCATCTCAAACTGTAAGCCTTATTATTCAAATTTGATTTTTTCTTTTTCAACTCAGAGTTTTTGCTTAGTCTTTCTTCTTTCTCTTTTTCTTTAATTATGATTTTTTGGTTTTTTTTATATGGGTTAGGGTTTTTCTTCTTTTTCTTTCTCTTCTTCAAATCTGGGTTTCCTTGATTTGGGTTTAGGGTTCAATAAGGTCTAATTTATCTACTTTTTTTTTATTGCAGGAAAACAAGACTCTAGCCATCAAGTTTTGACTCTTTCACAAGTAAATTTCATATTTTTAGCCAAAATTTTTCTTCCATTTTACTTGTTAATATCATAGTTAATATAATTTTCTAGAATTATGTTAATATCTGTAAACATGGATAATCAAGGAAGGGCGGTCATGATTAGACATGGCTATTTTCTGTTTTTCAGTGTAAAACATTGAAGTAATCCGCCATATGTGTTTTAACTAGCTTTGAGAGATGGATGCATGATATGATAGTTGTTAGTTACACAAACGGACATCAAATGCATTAATTTCCTGTGGAAGTTGCCTGGACATGTAATAACAGACATGAAAAGGCCGAGATTCTAAACTTGTGAAAAATTTTACTTGTATTTTTTTTGTTCGATTTTGATTGATTCTTTGGTATATTTAATTATCATGACAGTAATGATTTTACATTTAAGAAATTAAATTCTGTCGACAATAATTGTATAAAAGTTTTAGCAAAATTAAATAAGATAAATATTAGTAAATGTCCATTTTTATTTACTGAAATTGGAATGTTTCATTACATAGAATGTAGTATACCTTCCCCAAACATACACTTAAGCTCCATGGATGCATACCTTACATCCTTATTCAATGAACCTCATATGGGATAATGGGAACGTAATCTTCATGGAGTAGAACTTGGATTTTTAACCCATCCCACTGCATCAATGGACTCTTTCTATCAATAATCTATAAAAAGAAACCCATTTGGATTTAGCAAAAATCAAGAAAGCTTTCTTAATAGTTAAAAGCTCAATCTCATTTCATTCAACAATTCCAAGTTTCCAACATGTTCAGAAAATAAAATATTGATAGTGTGATTACTGTTTACTCATTAGATGGTATGATTAAATAAATTTACTAAACAATTAAAGTTAATGCTATGATTTTAATAACTATGACATTTATTTTTAATTTCCTCCAATATAATATTAGCACAAATTTGATTTATTGAATGTGATAGTACTATACGTTAATTTTTTCTTCCATCAATATTAAAATGAAAATATTGGCATGACATTTATGTTCACTTACTATTTCAAGCTCCCTTGAGCAATTAATCTTTGAATACAAGACGAATTTTCTCATTTGAATTCAATGGACAACCATTTAGTTAGAACACATTTAAGCTCTTAACAATTAGAAGTAAAAAGTCTGATATTTTCTTTGACTGATATCATTTTTTCCTTCCATTTTACATGTCTAACATAGTTATAAAGTTCTTTGACTAATATTTTCTTTTTCTTATGTTTCAAGGTGTAAAGTTGATTGATTAAGTTTAGCCCATTATTCCTTTTACAAATTTTTTAGCATTTAATTTTTTCCAACTAAAAGTTATCATGACAAATTTGCTAATTAATTAATTTTTTTGAGTGACAAGTTGAAGATTTCGATGGCAAGTGAAAGCGATAATCCAACTTCTACTCCTAGTGATGATGCTATACAGCCTGCTCCTATTGGCATGCCGTCATCCTCACCAACACTAACTACACAACAAACTATAATCACCACTAATGAGAGTGATGTTGTCAATTCTAAGAAACGGAAAGCACTTCCACCGAGGTCTAAAGTTTGGAAACACTTCACCAGATTCGTCAATAATCAAGGTGAACAAAAAGCTAGATGCAATTATTGTGATAGGGTACTTTCTACTAATACTAAATATAATGGCACAAATGCATTAAAGAATCACATGAATTCTTGCAAAAAGTTTTCTAGTGCTCTTGATTATATTCAAATTGAATTAGCTTTTCAATCGGATGATGGGTCAGCAGGAACATGGAAATTTAGTCAAGAAGCCATTAAAAAGACTCTAGCTAAGATGATTGTTAAAGATGAATTGCCTTTTAGATTTGCAGAAGGGAAAGGATTTAAGGAATTCATGTCAACGTCATGCCTTAGATTTATTGTGCCATCACGATGAACTGTTGCTAAAGATTGCTATAACTTGTTTATTGATAGAAAGAACCATTTCAAGCATATATTAAGAACATATTCTTTTCTAGTTTTTTTGACTATAGACACATGGGCATCAATTCAAAAAGTGAATAATATGTGTCTTACGGCTAACTTCATAGACAATAATTAGAAATTGCACAAAAGATTTTAAACTTTGTCTTGTTTATAGTCACAAAGGTGAAGCTATAGGGAAAACGATTAATAAATGTTTGTGTGATTGGGGGATTTGTAAGATTTCACTATTACTGTTGATAATGCTAATTCTAATGACCCTGCAATAGCTCATATGAAGAAAAAATTGAACTTATCAGGAAATAGTTTATTAGAAAGCAAATTTCTACATATGAAATGCATTGCACATATCATTAATTTCATTGTCATTGATGGATTGAAGGAAATGAATGATTCAATTGCTTGTGTTAGAGAGGTAGTTAGATTCATGAGATAGTCACCTACTAGGTTAGCAAAGTTCAAAAGAATGTGTTAAGTCTGCAAATATTCAATCAAAGAATTTGTTGTGTTTGGATGTTAGTATTAGATGGAATTTCACTTACCTGTTAGAAACAACTCAAAAGTTTGAAACAACATTTAATTCATTTGAGGAAGCCAATCCTTGTTATAGAACTAATTTGTTGATGGGAAATGGGATACTTAAACATGAGGATTGGGAAAATGTTAAGAGGTTACATATTTTCTTGAAGCATGAGGATTGAGAAAATGTTAAGAGGTTAAATATTTTCTTGAAACATTTTTATACACATAGTAAAAGTTTTAGGTACTTCTTATGCCATTATTAATACTTTTCTTGATGATTTTTGTAGTGTTTATTGCATTTTGAGAANTCTTGAGAAAGTTGGTGACAATAGCCAATCCCAAGTGAGCCAAATTTCAGAATTTAATGATGATGTTGACTCCAGTGCTAGTGTTGCTCTTTTGAATGAATTTAAGAGATACAAGATTGCAATTGGTAGGGAAGAGGATAAGTCAGAATTGGAGAAGTATTTGAGTTTAAATGAGCCTGATGCAACCGATAGTGATGACTTTGATGTTCTCATTTGGTGGAAACTCAATAGTCATAGGTATCCTACTCTTGCCCTACTAGCTCGTGATGTATTAGCGATTCCTCCATCCACAGTTGCTTCGGAATCAACTTTTAGCACCAGTGGTCGTGTGCTTGATGCATATAGGAGTTCTTTAATGCCTAAGATCGTGCAAGCTCTTATTTGTGCTCAAGATTGGCTACGTGGACCTTTCTATTATCTTCATGACACTAAGAATGATTTGGCAGGGCTTGAGAAAGTTGATGAAGGTAAGTATTTTATTTATATCATCCTTTTCTTTTTTGCTATTTCAATTGTTAATATGTTATTTTTTTATTTCTTACATTCTTGTTTATGTATTGTAGAGTTGTCAAAGATTGCAGTGAACAATGTACTTGATAATCTTTAAGGTAATCAAGTAAGGTTTAGTACTTGATAAATATACTCCTAAATATTTATCAAATTAACAATTTTATATTATTGTATTCTTGAAAAAGTTTAGCCTTTATTGATATTCTTCATTGATAGTCTTTATTCTTGAATTTTATATTTTAGGTTACTGCTAAAAATCCAACCCAAGCAGCTGCCATTGCACTTCCCTTTGTTGCACCACTCTTGTCTCCTACATCTTTCCTTCCATTTGAAACCCCCTCTGTTGTTGTTTTGTATGTTTAATTATCATGACAGTAATGGTAGTTGTTAGTTGTTGGATGTTCTTGTTGGATCTTTTGCTTTTCTATTATGTTGAAATTTATAAGGATCGAAATGATGCAGGTCCTTTTTTCATTTTGCATATCTGAATTGTTGTAAAAGTGTAGCATCTTTCCCTGATTTTTTGTTATAGTTGTGCTGCTGTGGGATATTTCTTGCTCTATTTCTTGAATATATTCAGGGGAGTTGTAGGAACTTTTGGGGTACTGGACATTTTTGTGTATCCATTAAAGTTGACTGTACCTTTGTTTCATATATTTTGTCACATCAGCCTCATTTGGGAGTAAAGAGGTGCCGAAAGAGAGTAAATAACATTTAATTTTTTGTTTTGTAAAAAAAAAATTATTAAGTTCGGTTTTTGGTAACCGAACCGAACTAACCGAGTTAGTTCGGTTAGTTTTTTACTTCAGTTCGGTTTCGGTTAGTTTTATATAGGAGTTCGGTTAGTTCGGTTACTGGATATCTAGTAACCGAATTAACCAAACTACCCGTTTGCATAGCCCTATTCTTATGGGCTTTAAATTCCAAAATTCCAGTGGAATCAATAACACCTAACAATCTTAGGATATCTACAATTCCATCATTCAAAGCCATCCATAAAAGCAAATAAAAAATTGTAGGCTTGTAATTAAATAGTAATTACCATATGTTTATGCTATTTACTACTTAGATTTAAGACAAGACTAGGTAAAAATTATTCGTTCTTTTTTTTTTGTTGGTATCATTCTGTTAAAAGATTCAAAAGTAAAAATATTGTAAATGCACATGGTTATTTTAATATCTAAAAATATTATAAAATCCCCACATAATCATGGTATGTAATGTCTTAAGTGTCTAGACGTTAATAGGTCGTAGTCCACAAAGAGAGACCTTAGGCCAATTAAATGTTGAAGCAACAATGGCGTACCTAATTGTTGAACAATAAATGGAACCCAGCTCCGACCATTTTGCTTCTCTTTTTTTTGATTTTTAAGCATCAATCAAGTCGGTTGGCAATAGCCAAATGGCCCATCGACCTTTTCCATGATGACAAAACCAAGTTAATAAGATTTTCCAAACATAAATCAATTTAATTATCAAGTAATCCCAATTAATAAGATTCTATCAAAATTCAAATTGATTCTCAACTAGAATTTAAATCAAATAGCTAATAAAGCTCCGTCTTAACACAAATTTCACCAAAACATTGGCCTTGAAGTAATCCTAGCTACACATCCTCAAATTAATCTTGAGTCCACCTAATGTACACGAAATGAACAATACAAATGTCTAGCCATCAAATCAACTTATTCACTCGTGTTTATTTTAGAGAGGAATCTCGATCTAACATATCTTTGTAGGAATTGTCTCTCACTTGAGTCTAAATCTAGAGACCATATTAGCCAGCACCATCGAGATCTTTTGTTTCCTTCTACCAATCTCCTCGAAATGAAAGCATTATCCTCTTCTTCTCATCAGGACTACCTGGCCATGTGTGATTTCTTTAGCAAACCAATATTCACTCCACATATTTTTGGACATGTTACACCACCTAACAATTGCTTATCACTCATCATGAGTAAGAATATCATATAAGAAAAGTGTCAATATCTCTAGATTAATGAGAAAATCTTAAAGTATTTGGTGTGCCCGTTTTATTAACACAAGATCTGCACCTACTGTCTTCAGATTTTCCATAACAAAAAAATTCTTACCCAAATCTAGAAATTTGATGGAGCACCACTAGATAAAACAAGAATTATTCCACCTGTTACTAATATCTTGTTGTAACAAATCTCATGTTGTATGTTTCCATTCTCATGAAAAATGAATTCCCCCAAATCGAATCATCATCCTTGCATCACTACTTGTTCTTCATGATTGAATCAAGATAATTTTTCGATCATAACTTTTATACCACTTGTTGGGATTTTCAAGTAGAAATGTATTTAATATTGAGATTAACATATAAACAAATCACACAAGAGACTGTATTTATCACGATCCAAATCGAAGAGCCATGACCAGTATGCACGAGTCCGGCAAACCAGCCCATAAAGCTCTAGGAAGCCTTCAAACATTAGTCTTGATTAATACATTCCATTCACGTCAAAGCCCCATGGCAATCATCATTTCATAAACTTTTCCTAAGCTAATATTCGACACTAGCCCCTTGCCTCATAATCATTTATAGGACTTAAACGTAATAATCTCACGGCCATACATTGGCTAGCTCATCAAGACTTTTAAACATTCATCACAATACATTTGGCAGCATAGTCCTTACACATAATCCGTTTAGACATATCTTTTACATATGTGGAAGCATAAAACTCGACCATGACCTAGCGGAATGACTTGTTAGCATGATAACCTACCAATTATCAAAATTACGTGTCTAACGATGACAATACTAAGCCACCTGATCCTTAGTGTCTATTTATCTGCACATACAATTGAAGAGGATCAGTCATACTAATACTCAATAAGTGGGAGCATACAATAATTGTTAATGTGTAAGTATATTTGCAACACGTATCCTCTAAACATGCATGCTTAACAATAAGCTCAACATGCATACTAAACATTTTATCATTCTCTTGGCAACCATACTACACTGCTTTCATATATACCTTTCAATCATATAATGTAGTGTAAGCTATTTCTATCTTACCTGTCATAATCATTATCATCATAGCCATCTATCGCCTTCCATCTATCGTACGAACCAATCCATCATACTGCCATCTACATAAGTATTCAATTTACTTACCTCGTGAGGATCAATGCAAGCTCTGATCCCTTAAGCTCGATAAGCTTCCATTTCATCTTTCATCAAAAACATATACATATATCCATGGCTCCGTTAACTCTATATGTTTTTTATGATAAAAAAAAAAATTCATCATTCATTAATGTCTAACTACACTATTTAATTGTGTAGGATAAAGTTAATTCTCTCAATAAAATTAGTGTTTAAAGACAAGATCATATAATAGATATGTTAATCAATTAAAGTGAGAAATATGAAAAGAGTTAATGAAGATAGAGCTTTTGTAACTGATTAAAAAGAAGCCTTAATCAATTAAGGAATAACTGGGCTACAAGTTGAAGCAAGACAAAAAGATCTTAATCAGTTAGCACTGACCTTAACTAATTAAGAAGGTGTTGGACAAAGGAAAACAAAGGTGCACTAATTGGTTAAAGCATGAGGTTAATTAGTTAGAGCACAAGACTTGAAGAACCTCTAAGTGCTGAAATTCAAATTTGAAATAAGCCTGATCATTGAAGGGAGCCAAAATGAAAAAATTTAAATTCAAAAATTTTATTATTGATTAGAGCTTGGGTTAATCGATTATGTCACAGCCTAATTTTTGGGCCATGATCGGCGCAAGGGCCCAATGGGCTCAGCCCACTAAGCTCAAGCAAGCCTATTTATATAATCTTATACATTAATCCATATTTCTTAAAAATCCAAAATTTGTAGTGTTCAAATATAGTTCCTTTGAAAACAACTCATAAAACCCAATCATGCATTCATAATGGCATCATCAACCATTATATACATATATAGATTAACAAATGAATCTTAACATTTCACATCAAGTATTCATATACACATAATTAGACCTTGACCATTAGCAGAGTGACTCTGAGCACGGTTGCTAACATCTAATGTCATGGTAAACTTACCGAGCAATGGATAGGGAGGAGCACCTCGTATTAGGATCCAATCACCTTTAACACAGGAAACCTAAAACATGAAGTTTAAAAACGTGAGTACAAACTCAGTGAGTGAACATAGGAAGGGAACAAGCAACGTTAAGGAAGATTTAGAAATTATGATGCACTTAAGTTCAAAACAATGCAATTTAGTTTATTTCTATTTAAAAACCCCTCATTCAAACCCTTGGTCATTTAGTCACTTAATGACAAGAGACTCATGAACAACAAAGAAGTTGAGAAGTGAAAACTTTAGTAGAATTCAAGCAAGTCAAGCATAATAGATTGACTCTCACCACAGCGAAAAGGCATTCTCACTACAACGAAATTCTAGCCAGATAAAATCCAAGGGGCTTCCACTACCACCGGAAAAATCCACTCATGCCACATTTCACATTAAATTGAACACATTGACAATACTTATGTTCTCAACAGTCAATGCAATCACATATTAAATCCAAACATCTCTATGTAGTAAACATGTATATATATAAGCACATACACCACCATCTCACCCAGCACATGTGCATCCCCCCACATCGTTCACATAGCCAGACACTCGGTCTCACCCAGCTCATGTGCATCCCCCCACATCGTGCACATAGCCAGACACCACATCCCACCCAGCTCATGTGCATCCCCCCACATCACGTACATAGCCAGATTCATCGTGTGCATCCCTCACATCGTGCACAAGCAATATCATCGCTTTATGCATCCCCTCACATCATGCATAAGCGATATCATCATCGTGTGCATCCCCCCACATCGTGCACAAGGGCAATATCACCATCCACCTCCCTCACCACCGTCATCACCAGCAGGTGCACACTCACCTCACACATGCACAGTTGCATTTTGTCACACAATGTACCATTTATGACATAGTATATATATATCAATATTATACAGAAACGCATGGATTCATCACACTATCCATTTCATAAGGGCTTGTTCCCGTGCGAGTTTTTGAAGAAAAACCAATAAAACGTTTTAAGGGATTCAATCAAATATAAATATGTATATCCCAGAACATTTTAATGCAAGTTCACTCACCTTACGATAGCGGGATATTACATCGCTCTTGGTTCGGAGGTGTATTTAGCTATTCCTACTTGCCAGTCGCTCATTATTTCCCCCTGCACAACACCGCAGTACTCTAACTTTACCTTTGCACTTCCTAGCAACCATACAAATGCAATACCTTTAGTGTACATCATTCCTACTTCTCTTTTTCCTTCCATCATGAATCCTTATTCAACTAACTTATATCTTGACACATTTTTACTAAAGTTGCCTTTATCCTTTACTTGCGTAATTCTTTAGATTATAGATACCGGTAACTTATTTATAACTCTAACACATATATTAACCTTTTCTAAGGATATTTATCAAGTTTAGCCATCATTTCCACAACAATTAGCTAACATATGGCAGCAATTACAAATTTACTTCCATCAAACACTTTCTAAGTTTACATGTAACACTATTCTCATTTACATGTTACCACAAAGCATAACATCAATATCCATTCATACGCACCAACATCCATAACCTTTTAAGCTTTTCCTAACAACACATATATCCACACAATTCATTTCTTTTCCAACTTCCAATTAATATAATTACCTTTCAATCATACCCATGACACCACAATAACACTACATATTGCACACAATCATTCTCACTATAGTAAACCAATCATAGGCTTCAAATTATAGCATGAAGCTTACCACTTGGTTTTAGCTTGGATTTCACCCAAAAAAATTCATAATTCCCTCACACCCATGGCCACCATAGCTGCCACAAAATGATTCACTCATTATTTTTCCAAGGATTTAACCAACCATGAACTTAAAACACAAAAATCCTTACCTTAGCTTGCTTAAATTACTAAACCAAGCTTTTTCTTCCTTTCTCTCTTTTTCTTTCTTCTTCTCCTAGGGTTTAGATGTGCTAAAATTGGGGTTAAAAGCTCCAGGTTTAGTGCCCAAGAAGTTTGGAAAAGAAAGAAGTAAGAAAAGAAAGGAAATGAGAAGAAACAAGGAACATCACATGAAAAAAATTTGATTTTCATAAACTTGACATGAAAATGGCATTGGAAGCTTCAAGAAGAAAAAGAAGAAAATATCTTGCTGGAGGAGATAAGGACTATTTTGGCTGATAAAGATGAGAGTCAAAGCTTCCTTTGGAAGCTTTGACCAAACTTTGTGCAAAATTACCATTTTACCCTTCAGTTTCTTCCATTTTTAATTTAGTCCTCCCAACACTCATTTAACTCCAATTTCCTTCTATTATCTTTTTCTACACATGTACAAACTAAGTATAAAGTTTTTACTCTAATGCAGTGTCTCGATAATATTTAAAATATTTATTTACCGACACTATCTTTATTTAATAAAAACACGCTAGCCCCATTAATGTCATTTTTCTCCGAAATTTTTCTCGCTCCTCTTCTCCCCCACTTAGATTGACCATATACTCCTCCTTCATGGAAAATTTTTACATTGAATAAAATATTAATATTTTATTATTATTTTATTCTAAAAATTTCCTCGTCTCCTTTTGTCTCCTTGCTACCCAAAATACCTTATTATGCCTCAATTCACTTCTGAATCACTTTTTATCTCGTAAATTTTCCCATGATAAAAATATTATTATTTTATTATTATTTCCTCGTGTGTGAAATATTTTATCCTAAACTATTCCATTAATCTTTCATCACTTTTAAACATTCTAATTAGCCTCAATTGGCATACGATACGCTTTAATAGTCACCATATCAAAGTACGGGGTATTACAGATTAAGGTTGAAGGACGAGAAGCTCCAATCAGTTAACGGGATAGTTAATCAATTAAAGAAAGTCTACGAAAATAGAGAAGCTTGAAGACAGAGGTCTCTTAATCAGTTAGAGTCTCCTGTAATTGGTTAACGTAGAGTACACAGTAGGAAGACAGTGCAAAGTAGAGAACTTGTAATTGGTTAGAGTTGCTTGTAACCAGTTAGCCGAACTTTGTCTATCCATTTGAATTTAACCACTAAGTATAAAATAACGGCTAGAATGGTATCACAGTTGTCCTTAACGGCTAAAACTGTCCTCAATAGAAAAATCTAACTCCTTAAGTATAAAAGGAAGCTCTAACAATAAAAGAAAAAAATTTAAAGAGAAAAGAGCCATTTTGATCAAAGAGTCAAATATCCTTCACCCAAAACACTTGTTTTTCACTCTTATTCCATAAAAAGTATTTGAGCTTGCTTGTAATCTTTCCAGATTTATGAAGACTTCTAGTTGTACTTTTTTTTTTCTTGGGAATTTAGAGTGTGGGAAGCACTCTAAAAGACACTGTAAAGAATTAGAGCTTAGGTTAGAAGCTCACCTTGTAAAAGCTTGGTGGAAGCTATTAATTCCACTAGTATAATGAAGTTGGGTTGAAAATCCTTGATTGGAAGATCATGGTAATGGATGTAGGTCAAGGGGATCGAACCACAATAAATACTCTTGCATTGTCCACTTCTCTCTACCCTTTCTTGCTTGGTGTCTTTTAGCTACTACAAGCTTTAAATCCTTCTCCCTTTAATTGATTAAAAGTATTATAATTCAAAAAGGGTTATTCTTAAAATTTATAGTGCTATTCATCCCCTCCTTAGCACTCCAATGGGACCAACAGGTGGTATTAAAGCTAAACCCTCAATTTAAGGCCTAACATTCTTAGAAGAAATCCGTATGGCTTTGCAAAAGTCTATTATTGCTGAGGGTCAATTCACAAATAGGCATCCTTTATTTGGTGGATCAAATTATGCTTATTAGAGCACTAGGATGTTTATATATATTAAACCCCTTGACTATGAAATGTGGGATGCAATCACGGGAGGACTTTATGATCCCACATCACTTACTTTTGTCACAAGTGAGAGAATGCCTAAGCTAAGAGCTGAGTGGACTGAAGTTGAATTTAAAAAAGGTCTAAACAAAATTTAAACCTATCAACATCTTACACTGTGCATTAACCCCTATAGAATTCAACAAAATCTCTAGCTAAAGTCATTCATGAAGGGACTTCATAAGAAAAGGAGTCCAAAATTGCTTTACCGATAATTATGAAATGTTTAAAATGGAATTGCGTGAAGATATCTCTACCATATTCAATAGGTTTACCAATATTACAAACACACTTAATCAACTTGGGAAAACCATCCTTGAACATGAGTTAGTTAAAAGACTACTTAGATGCCTCCCAAAAAGTTGGAAACCTAAAGTCACTACCATTGGAATTGTTTTAGGGACTGTTTTGAAGATGGGGTACAAGTTGGAAAGAAATGAGCGCATCAAGTCTATAAGAGGCACACTACTTCCTCTTACAACTGAAACTCCCCCCACCCTTTATTCAAGAGTCAGCCAACCTCTACTTCAAAGTGAAATGATATTTAATCTTGTCATGAGGATAGAATAGAAAGTTGATAGACTAGGCTGAAAAGATAAGCACTTGAAGAAAAGCTACAACATCTTACAAATCTACTACTTTAAGAAAAAGGAAGTAAAATCCCTACTTCAGAAAAGCAAGCAATAGCCATAAGTGCCTCTAGTGAGAGAACTACTACAAAGCAGTTTGAAAACATTACATCTTATCATGAAGGTGAAACTGGAAAAACAAAAATTGAAAATGGAAACATGAATCAAAATACAAAAGGGGATTTTGAAAAAGAAAAGGATGTGCAAGAAGAGTAGAAAAAAGAAAAGGAACCAACAATAGAAAGAAATGAATAAGAGGAAGAAGCAAAGGTAGAATAAGAAACTAAAAAACCAAAGCCAAATGAAGAACAACCACCAGTAGAAAACGGGAACAACAATTCTCCCACAAAATCAAAAGAGATAAAGGTACTCAATTCATCAATGAATTGTTGAAAGAGGCTGAAGCTGATCAGTAAAGAGAAAGAGCTAGAATGGAACAAGAGGCTCAGTTACCCTAGAAAAAAATTAGAAGAGACTGTCACTCAACCAGTCTAGGAGAAGTGGAAGACAACAGTTGTTGGACCAACCTCTTGATTGATTAAAGCTTGTGTTAATTGGTTAAAGTTGAAGGAAGTAAAACTTTAATCAATTAAGGGGAAAGTTAATCAATTAAATGAAGTCTGCTGAAATAGAAAAGCTTAAAGATAAAGGTGTCTTAATTGGTTAAAGTCTCATTAAATCAGTTAACGTAGAGTACACAACAGCAAAGCAGTGTAATGCAGAGAAGTTGTGATCTGCTAGAGTTGCCTGTAACTAGTTAGCCGAACTCTGTCTACCCATTTTAATTTAAACTTTAGAGGATAAAATAATAGTTAGAAACTATCCTCAATAGAAAAATCTAACTCCCCAAGTATAAAAGAAAGCTCCAATGATCAAAGAAAAACAATTGAAAGAAAAAATAGACATTTTGAGCAAAAAGCCAAATATCTTTCATTAAAAACACTTGTTCTTCACTCTTATTCTAGAATAAGTGTTTGAGCTTACTTTTAATCTTTACAAATTTGCAAAGACTTCTAGTTGTACTTCTTTTTGTTCTTTTTCTTGAGAATTTAGAGTATGGGAAGCACTCTAAAAAACATTGTAAAGGATTAGAGCTTAAGTTAAAAGCTCAGCTTATAAAAGTTTGGTGAAAGTTGTTCATTCCACTAGCATAGTGAAGTTGGGCTGAAAATCCTTGATTGGGAGATTAAGGTAGTGGATGTAGGTTAAGGGGATTGAACCACTATAAATACTTTTACATTGTCCATTTCTCTCTACCCTTCTTTACTTGGTGTTTTTTAGGTACTACAAGCTTTAAATCCTTCTCCCTCCAATTGACTAAAAGTCCTATAATTCAAAAAGGGTAGTTCTTAAAATTTTTAGTGTTATTTACCCACCCTCTAGCACTCCAACGGGACCTAAGCGCTCTTACCTCAAGCATTGAAATTTTCAAAATTCATAAACACCAATGACATCACATAAATTCATATGTTTACATCCTAAAGCATGCCACTACATGGTCATAACATCATATTTTTAGGTGGTCCTCCCTGGACATAACATAATCACTTGCAGTGGCCAATCAACGGTATGTATCGATGCTTTAAACATAATTCTCTTTGCCCTAAATGTATCAATACATTTGGACAATGTATTGATACTTTTCATCCAAAATGTTTCTTTTTTCAAATCTATCGATATATTTAGACAATGTATTGATAGAAATCACCTTCACTATTGTGTTCTTCAAATATATTGATACATGTATCAATGCATATTTCCCAAAATACCCTTCTCATGTTCTTCTTACCTTCAATGTATTAATACATATTTCTCAAAATACCCTTTTCGTTTTCTTCATGCCTTTAATGTATTAATACATGGAGTGAATGTATTGATCGTTCTTGCCCAAGATGTACTTTTCCAACACTTAGAGCATTCCTAGCTCAAATCTTTAAGTCCCATTCCCTTTCTGACTTACATTACCTATATGAATTCATCAAAATTCACCCAATATCAACACATATACTCATTAAATACTTCAATTGCTCATTCATACTCTATGTCACATAACATATCTGATGCGGCAGCTTTGTAAAGACACTTGGGCGTTGTGAAAGACACCAATCATGGCGAGGTTGAAAACCCCACTAAGGTGAATCACGAATCTTGGCAAGGTTAAAAACCCCACTAAAGTGAAAAATAGCCAAAATCCCACTTTGGTTGGCTAGGCCAAAGATACTAAAACCTCTTACTCTTTAGAAAATAGCCTAGAGAAATAAGCACTCCTGCTTAAGAAAATATTATTTATTAACTCTCAACTCTAAATGTCCCATAACTAAGCCTAGGGGTCCTATTTATAGTATTATAGACCCAAATCCTAATAAAACTCTATTTCTAGTTATCTAATACAATTAAAATAATAAATAAGAGATTTAAATAAAATAGATGTTCTATTCCTAAATATAACATGACTAGCTTAAAGTCCTAATACAAGTAAAAGAAGAATTTTATTATGCCTATAATTCTTAAATAATAATATTCTAATATTATACTTCTGTATCATTCTCTCTAAGTTGGAGAAAAATTATCTTCAAGATCCATATCTTCATCATGTTCTCCATAGTAAGGTGAAAGATCAGCTACATTGAAAGTTGTAGAAACTTCATAATCTCCTGGAAGTTCAATCTTGTAAGCATTCTCATTAATACGTTCCAAGACTTGGAATGGTCCATCAGCTTGAGGAGATAGTTTTGCATGAGACTTAGGAAAACGTTCCTTCCTTAAATGAATCCATACTAAATCTCTCTTTTTAAAACTAGCTGGCTTTTTGTGTTTGTTGGTTTACTTTTGGTATCTATCAATCTAACGATTAGTCTTCTCTCGAACTTCTTCATGAAGCTTCTTGATTTGCTTAGCACGTTCTTCAGCATCAGCACTAAATTCACGAGTAGTTAGTAATGCAGGAAGGTCCAAAGGACTAAAAGGGCGTTTTCCATACACTACTTCAAATGGACATCTTTCAGTGGTTTGGCTCACAGAATTATTATAAGAAAATTCTTCTTGTGCTAATACAAGATCCCATTGGTGAATGTGTTTACCTATAAAGCTTCGTAATAAGTTTCCCAAAATTTTGTTGACTACTTCTGTTTGACCATCTGTTTGAGGGTGACTTGCTGAACAAAATTGTAAATGAGTTCCCATTTTCCTCTAGAGGGTTCGCCAGAAATGACTCATGAACTTCACATCTCGATCTGAAGTGATGGTTTTTGGAATTCCATGAAGACGCATAATTTTTTTGAAGTACAAATCAGCTATGTGAGAAGCATCATCAATTTTATGGCATGCCAAAAAATGAGCCATTTTGGAAAATCTATCGACGACTACCATTATAGAGTCCTTTTGCCTTTAAGTTCTTGGTAAACCCAAAACAAAATCCATACTTACATCTGCCCAAGGAGCTTCAGGAATGGGTAATGGTTTATACATACCAGTGTTTTGATTTCCAAGTTTGGCAATATGACAAATACGACACTTTTGAAAATGTTGGATGATATCTCATTCCAACTTGGGCCAATAAAACTTTTCTTTCACAAGAGCCAATGTTTTGTCTCTCCCAAAATGTCCAGCTAATCCTCCATTATGAGCTTCCCAAATAATAGATTGGCGTAAAGAACATTGAGGGATGCATAGTTGGTTACCTTTAAAAAGATATCCTTCTTGCTGATGAAATTGTCGATAAGGATGTTGGGAACTGGACTTCCATATCTCACCAAATTCAAGATCTTTCTCATACAATTCTTTCACAACTTCAAAGCCAACAACCTTTAATTGTAAGATAGAGAGAAGAGTAAGGCAACGACTTAAGGCATCAGCTACTTTGTTTTGTGCACCTGACTTGTGCTTGAAGAGAATTGGAAAGGCTTGAAGAAACTCACTCCAAGCTACATGTCATCAATTAAGCTTGTGTTGGGAGTTAAGGTGTTTGAGGGCTTCATGGTCAAAATACAAGATGAATTCTTTTGGCAATAAATAATGGCTCTAATGATCGAGGGCTCGAATAACAGCATAAAACTCCTTATCATATGTTGAGTACTTCAATCTTGCATCATTGAGTTTCTCCCTTAAAAAAGCAATTGGTCTTCCTTCATGAGAAAGAACAACACCAATACCAACATTAGAGGCATCACAATCAACTTCAAACACCAAATCAAAGTTTGAAAGTGCAAGCACGGGAGCTTTAGTAATCCTTTCTTTCAATTCCTCGAAGCTATGTTGTGCCTTGGTACTCCATATAAAACTATCTTGTTTGAGGCATTCAGTAAGTGGAGCAGCAACAAAACTAAAGCTTTTGATGAAATGTCGATAAAAAAAGGTCAATCCATGAAAACGTTGAACATCATGAAGTGACTTTGGAACTGGCCATTTGACAATAGCATCAACTTTGCTTTGGTCCACTTCAATCCATTGGTTTGAAACAACATATCCCAGGAAGATAACTTTTTTTGTCATAAATTCACACTTCTTTAAGTTAGCAAAAAGCTTTTGCTCTCGAAGTACTTCAAATATTTGCCGTAAATGTTTCATATGCTCTTTTTGACTTTTACTATACACCAAAATATCATCAAAATAAACCATAACAAACTTCTTAATAAAAGGATGAAATACTTGGTTCATTAGGAGCATAAAGGTGCTGGGTGCATTAGAGAGGCCAAAAGGCATAACTGTCCATTCATATATCCCATCACGAGTTTTAAATGTAGTTTTCCATTCATCTCCAAGTCGCATTCAAATTTGGTGATAACCACTACGCAAATCGATCTTGGAAAAGATAATAGCATCATGCAATTGATCCAACAAATCATCAAGTCTAGGAATGGGAAAATGATATTTGATGGTGATTTTGTTCACGGCACGACTATCAATGCACATACGCCATGTTCCATCTTTTTTTAGTATTAATAAAGCAGGAACAGCACAAGGGCTACCGCTTTCTCTTACCAGGCCTTTCTCCAAAAGTTGTTTGACTTGATGTTGTAACTCCTTACGCTCTTGTGGACTCATACGATAAGCAGGCTTGTTTAGAATTACAGAACCAGGGATGAAATCAATGGCATGCTGAATATCTTGCATTGGTGGCAGTGCATGGGGTATCTCTTCAGGTACAACATCACAAAACTCTTCAATTATGGGTTTGACATCTTTGGACAAGGGTGAAGATACTTCATTCTCCTCACAAACTAATAAAAGGTATAAAAGGCTTGACTTACGATAAGTTTTGTTTAAACCAGACATAGTGATGAGTGCGTTATCTTTCTCTTGTTTCTTTGGGCAATCTTCTGGCTTTAATGGAGTCAACATAATTTTTACTCCATCCTTAATGAAGGAATAAGTATTTTTGTATCCATCATGGTGAGCTCGACGATCATATTGCCATGGGCGTCCTAACAACAAGTGGCATGTGTCCATTGGAATAACATTGCACCAGACTTCGTCTTCATACTTATTTCTAATAGAGAATTGAACACAATAGTGCTTTGTTACCTTAACTTCGTTTCCTTTTCTCAGCCATTATAGCTTGTAAGGATGAGGATGTACTTCAGTTGGAAGTTTCAACTTTTCCACCATGTAGTTGGCAATAACATTCTCACAGCTTCCACTATCAATAATGACATTACAAACCTTCCCTTGGAATGTGCACCTTGTATGGAATATATTATGACGGAGCCAACTTTCATCTTTTGTCATCATAGCAGTGTTAAGGTTACGACGTACAATAAGAGCTTCTCCATGGTCAGCAGAAACTTCTTCTATCTCTTCGTTGTTGAATATTTCTAGCTCATCATCTACTTCTTCTAGGCTAGGTTCTTCCATGACTTCTTCTTCAACTAAAGAGATAATTCTTCGATTTGGACAATCATAAGCAATATGCCTAAATCCTTAGCATTTGAAGCACTTTTTGTTGACATTAGGAGCATGAGTAGAAGTAGTCTCTTTATGATTTAGAGTTTTGGAAGAGTTTACCTTTGGAGGTGGAATGGTTATCGAACTCTGTCTCCCACGGTTTGAAGTGGAATCTTTCTGTCTAGATGAACTCATTGAGCTTTTTCGTAATTGTTGTTTCTCAACCTTTAATGCTAATCTGATGACATCATTTAGGTTCCAATATGGTTGTAGTTGAACAACATCTATAATTTTAACATTAAGACCCCTAAGATAACGAGCTACAGTTTGTTCTTCAGGCTCATGGACATCGCACTTCATGTGAAGTTGTTCGAACTCTATTGTATATTCTTCCACCGACATTGTTTTTTGCCTCAAGTTATGAAATTTGATAAAAATTTCTTGTGGATAATGCTCAGGAAGGAACTTACACTTGAGTTCTCGACGCATCTTATCCCATGTTCTGATCTTGTTGCGGCCTTCTCTTTCTCGTTGTCTTTTGAGATTTTCCCACCAAATAGAAGCATGTTTCTTCAATTTAATGGCCACAAGCTTCACACGTTTTTCATCGGGAATATCTTTGAGCTTAAAAACTCTTTCCACTGTGTAGAGCCAGTCAAAGAAGTCATCAAGATGAAGTCTTCCTTCAAACTTAGGAATGTCGACTTTGATTCCCAAATCTCTGGCAGTAGTAGTTCTCAGGCAACGAATAGGTATTTCTTCATCAGAGGACGAATTTTGATGAAATGGGTTAGTGTCATTCTCTTCATCATTAGAGCTGTTATTATTGATTTCAACATCACGTCTTGCGAGTTGCTCTTGTAATTCTTGAATTTGCTGACGTAGTTCTGCAATCTCAATCTCGTGATCATCTCTTTGACGATTTTGACGTCTTGGTGGCATTTTATTGTATGGTGATGATGATGTGGTGGTGTAGAGAAAACAAATGATGATATAACTATAAAGCAATAAATAAAATTACCCGAACAGGGAGTATAGAAACTCGACAGCGATCCTGAACTTATGCAGCGAAGAATGATCCTCTCGCTTTGATACCAAACTGACACCGGGGTGTTGTAAAGACACCTGGGCATTGTGAAAGACACCAATCGTGGCGAGATTGAAAACCCCATTAAGGTGAATCACCAATCTTGGCAAGGTTGAAAACCCCACTAAGGTGAAAAATAGCCAAAATCCCACTTTGATTGACTAGGCCAAAAATACTAAAACCTCTTACTCTTTAGAAAAAAGCTTAGAGAAATAAGCACTCCTGCTTAAGAAAATATTATTTATTAACTCTCAACTCTAAATGTCCCATAACTAAGCCTAGGGGTCCTATTTATAGTATTATAGGCCCAAATCCTAATGAAACTCTATTTCTAGTTATCTAATACAATTAGAATAATAAATAAGAGATTTAAATAAAATGGATGTTTTATTCCTAAATAGAACATGACTAGCTTAAAGTCTTAATACAAGTGAAAGAAGAATTTTATTATGCCTATAATTCCTAAATAATAATAATCTAATATTATACTTCTGTATCAATATCAATCAAAAAATAACATGTGTTGCTTATATATTATATTCATTTAGGTGCCAAACATATGTATACATCATTTTTGGCATTTACACACCCGTACATTTCATAAACATTGCTCTATGGACATAGCCATATCCTTGAATTCATAAACATAGACATAATAATTCATTTAAGCTCTTTTAGTTGCTTAATTTACATTAACATGTTCAACATCAAGATCGAAGGTGTTACATCCTTCCTTCTTTATAAAAATTCATCCTCAAATTTAGCTTAATATCATTGCATAAAATTCATGCCTCAACTCTTGAAAAGGTAGGGATACTTGGCTCTTATATCATCCTCAAGTTCCCTCGTTGCCTCTTCCATCATATGACTTTGCAACAATACTTTCACTGAGGCAGCATCCTTAGAGCGAAGCTGTTTCACTTACCGATGTAATATGGCTATGGGCTGCTCCTCGTATAATACTCCATCCCGCAACTGGACTTCATCATAATGAATCACATGCAAAGGATCAAGGACATATTTCCTAAGAACGGATATGTGAAAAATTAGGTGTACATCGAACATGTTTGACGGTAATGCCAACTTATAGGCCACTGTGCCTACACGTTCCAAAATCTCAAATGGTCCAATGTACTTAAGACATAACTTTCCCTTCTTGCCAAATCTTTTAACTCCTCTGGCTGGAAAAATCTTTAAAAACATATAGTCCCATATTTTAAATTCAAATGGCTTCCTTCTGTTGTCAGCATATGACTTTTGCTAACTTTAAATAGCTTGTATTCTTTCTAGTGTTATGTGGACTCCTTGCTCCGTTTCTTGGACCATCTCTGGCCCCATAAGTTTTCTCTCTCCAACTTTAAGCCATCCTATGGGTTATCTACATCTTTACCTATATAATGACTCAAATGGTGCTATTTTAATAGTGGCTTGATAGCTATTATTGTAAGAAAATTCAACCAAGGGCAAATAATAGTTCAATGAAACACTAAAATCAAGTACAAATGCTCTCAAATAACTTCAAGCATCAGTATAGTGCACTCAATTTGTCTATTTGTCTATGGATGATAGGTCGTACTGAAATTTAATCTTGTGCGTAAGGCCACTTGATATTTCTTAGAATTGACTACTAAATTGTGTTCCCCTATCGGACATAATTATTACCAGAATTCCATGTAGCCTTATAATTTTAGCAATATAAATACAAGCATATCGAGATACCTGGTACGTAACCTTAAAAGGTAGAAAATGGGCTGACATTGTTAGTCTATTAACTATTACCCATATAGCATCATAGCCTTCTCTAGCTCGAGGCAAGCCCATCATAACATCCATCACTACATGTTCCCATTTCCACTCAGGAATCGATAACGGTTACAACGGTCTACAGGGCTTCTGATGTTTAGCCTTAACTTGCTAAATTCCAAACATCTGAAGACATATCCTACTATGTCTCTCTTCATTCCTGGCCAGCAATAATTACATTTCACATCATGGTACTTTTTTATGGCACTAGGGTGAATAGCATAAGCTGCAACACGAGCTTCCTTTAGTATTTCATTCCGTAAACCATCAAAATCAGGCACATACACTCATGATCTATACCTTATTAAACCATCAGTGCCATAAGAAAAATATCGAGCTTTGTCCTTGCTTATGTCTTCAAAGATTTTTACTAGATATTCATCTTGATCTTGGGCCTCTTTGATTTGATCTAAAATCATCAATCAAACCTAGAAATGTGCTATCAAGGCATTTGAACTGTTTTTCATAAATTGAACTCCCATGTTGCCCAGATCATACAAGCTTTGTATTAAGGACCTTCTTTCCATAGTCACGTGTGCCAAACTCCCCATTGACTTACGATTTAAGGCATCTGTCACAACATTTACCTTTCCTGGATGCTAGAAGATGGTACATTCATAATCTTTCATCAATTCCAACTACCTATGCTACCTCAGATTTCTCTTTGTTGAAATATATACTTCAAACTCTTGTGATTAGTATATATTTCACAAGTCTTACAATAAAGGTAATGTCGCCATATCTTTAAGCTGAATATGATTGCAGCCATCTCCAGATCGTGTGTAGGGTAATTCTATTCATGCTTCTTTAACTGATGAGATACATAAGTTGTCACTTTCCTATGTTGGATCAATAAGCAACCTAAACCAACTCGTGACACATCGCAGTACATGGTGTAACCTCTAGTTCCACATGACAAGCTTAATATGGGTGCAAAAATGAAACAATCCTTAAGTCTCTAAAAACTAGTCTCACAAGCATCTATCCATTCAAATCTAACTCCTTTTTTGGTCAATTTTTTTAGAGAAAATGCTACCCTTGAGAAATCTTGCATAAAGCGTCTATAATAATCGGCCATACTCAGAAAACTTTGTATCTTTATAATATTTGAGTGCCTTGACCAATTCTCAATTGCCTCTATCTTTCAGGGATAAACTTGCAATACCCTTCCGGATATAACATGCCCTAGAAAGCTAACTTCACTCAACCATAATTCACATTTCTCAAACTTCACATATAACTAATGCTCTTTGAGGGTTTGTAGCACAATTCTCAAGTGTTGTACAGTCTTTTCTGGGCTTTTGGAGTACACCAATATATTATCTATAAACACCACCATAAATTTATCCAAGTACACTTGAAAAACTCTATTCATTAAGTCCATGAAAGATACAGGGGCAATAATAAGTCCAAACGACATCACTAAAAACTTATACTGCTTGTAGTGTGTGTGAAAAGTGGTCTTGGGTATATCACTCTCTCTTATTCTTGGCTGGTTATACCCAGAGCGCATATCAATCTTTGAAAAGCACACTACTCACTATAGTTGATCAAAGAGATCATTTATTCTCGAGAGTGAATACTTATTTTTAATTGTAACTTTATTGAGTTCTAGATAGTCTATATATAATCTTAAGCTCCCATCTTTCTTCATCACAAATAACACTGGAGCTACCCAAGGTGAAACACTTTAATGGAAGAAACTCTTATTCAATAAATCACTCAACTATTCTTGGAGTTCTCTCAACTTAACTAGTGCCATGCAATATGGATGTATCGAGATAGGTCTCGTATCTAAAGCTAAGTCAATGTAGAATTCAATCTCTATCTCAAGAGGTAATCCAAGTAATTCATCTGGAAACACATCAACATACTCATCGGCTATCGGTACTGATTCCATACTCTATTCATTCATCTGAGCATCTTCCGTCATGGCTTGATACTCTTGGTAGTCTTACCCTAATGCTTGCTCTATGCCTAGAGTCACCATAACCTCATTTGATACTAGGCCATTGTACTCGTAAAATACAAATTACGGTCCCCCAAAAACTTGAACTTTACTAACTTGTGGTAGCAATCTACCTTGGCAAAGCAGGATGCTAACTAGTCCTTCCCCAATATCACATCAAAGTCTAATGTCAATGTAGCACCAAGTTTTCCAAAGTGTCCTTGTCCTTGACACAAACCACATAGGACTTATACACATATTTTTCCATAAATACTTCCTTTAAGGGAATGGTCACAATCAGAGGCTTTTCCATTTCATAAGAATATAGATTCAATTTCAAAATTTCATAAGAATACAAATTCAATTTTGACACAAACTGGGGTAACACAAATGAATGTGTCGATTCGTAGTCAAACATTCATAAAGCTTCGATACTGTAAACATAGAGCGTACTTTAACCATTTCATTAAAGGCTTGAGCATCTTGCAGTGTCAGAATAAACACTTTGCCTAACCACCTTCAACATACTAAAAAGGATTCGAATCATGATAAGGTGATCATACGTAATGAAATATTATTAAAATGTTAATCCCCTAAGCCATGGATCAATTTAATTGAAACTAATCTAGAAGAACCACAAGAGAAAGATTTTGACATACTTGAAATTTTGTTGTCTGCTTTCTTTAATGGAGTCTTCCTTAGGTTTTTGTTTTTTTTTTTTTACACCAACAAAGATTTATCAAACCATAGTAGCACAATTGTCCTACCTTTAATGGTGATCCACACAGTGATTTGCCAAAATCTTTTCACTAAAAGTGTGTGAATCCTTAAGCCAAAGTTTGTGCTAGTAAACTTTCAACTTTAAGCTCCCTTGTTTTTCTCTCTTTTTTGTTGTAATCCTATCTCAACGCAAGAGAAAATAAAATAAAATTGTTCTGTACATTCAAGAATAGGCTAAAAGATTTTTTTGTAGAGTGAATTGACCTACTTCATATCTAACAAGGATTAGAAAATGTCTTGGGCTAATTGGGCCTTTATTTAATACTCCATCAAATCATATTTGATTTAGCCCAATGCCTAATTGGATTAAGCCTCTATAAAATCAATTAGATCACATCCAATTGAACTCAAATTAATTTGGAGAATTCACCTTATGTATGTGACCCATTAGGTACCCAACATGTTGGTAATAAATATAAATTAATTCAACTAAGAATTTATATTAATATTTATAGATCATGAGCGACATCTAGTAATACATCATGACCACCTACATGTCAGGAGAGTCAATATGGTTTTATTAACCTTTCAATGCACAGTATCTCAGTACAATTCAATATTTTCGTCATATATCTTAAATAGATAGAAAGCTTGGCTCGATGTCTACTTTCTAACTTATCCATATTAATATTGCAGCTTTCATATTAACCTATCAGATTACCTTGGCCAAGGACTTTTAGTCAATATAAGCTAGGAGCAAATGAGATATGTCCCTTTTAAATCACTTAGGGTGATGAATCCTTTCTGGACTGCTCATTCATCTTTGCATTTTTCATACCAATACCAAAAGCATCCTGTTTAGGCATCTGGCGACCTCCTGACTCGTAGAGGTGAAATCAAAGCATTACAATTCACATACCAAATGGAACTCTCATAGCAGGTCATTCTTAGTGAACTTGTTCCTTAACAAGCACCCATATACTATCCTTAAGTATCTCGCATATTTCAACCTATGAGATTAATTGCTTACTTCCAAAGTAAGAAGGCTTAGCATGTACTAGCCTTTAAGCATTATCAATGTCCTTATTCTTGACAATACAATGACTATGAACATATTTAGGAACAAGGCTTTGATGCATAAGAATCTCATAATTATAACCTTTATAATTTCTGTTACGACCCAAATTTTCGAGCCATGACCAGTGCAAGGGCCCAATAAATGTAGTCTATTAAGCCCCAGCAAGCCTATCGTTTTATCCTACTTATCATTCCATCAAATATCGCTAAGCCATATTTCATACTTTTGAATCAAAATAGTGATATACATTGCCAACTTGTACTGGCATTACTCCTTAAAAATTTACATACAATGTCTACAACATGTATTCTAATAATTTACATTAAGTTTGTCTATATAAAACAAAATAACACTCGACTTCCAACGTAGGGACTCGGATGAATGTACAGCTACTAAATGCCGAGACACCTACTAAAAGATGGACACAGGTCTACAATGACACCTCGTCCTAGTTACCGGCTGCCTCGTGATCTGAAATCATGAATTTGAAAATGGTGAGTATAAACCTAGTGAGTGAACAAGGAAGGGAACAAGCATACCATAAGGAATCTTTAATGAAATCATGATGCATTCTTTGTCGAAACAATGCAATTAGTTTCTATTCTTATTAAAAACCCCTCATCAAGCTTTTAAATGATTAATCATTTGAAAATCATTAACCCATACATAACGAACCATTTGAAGAATAAAAGCTTCAGTATTACACGAGTAAGTCAAATACGACAACAAATCTTTCACTGCAGCGACGTTGGGATTTAGTTATTAATTGAACGAGGGTTTCTTAACTGGCCGAGGATTTCTCACTAAACCTCCTCATTTTAAACTTAACTCATTTAATCCTTAATGTTGGAAGTCCACGCTCTGATATGGTAGCAAATAAGTGAAAGATAGGTCAGCAATTGGACAAGATAGGAGACCAAAACAGAAAGTTTTTTGCTGCAGCGAAATTGTAACCCAGAAACAGAATGTTTCTTGCTGCAGTGAAATTCAATCTCGCTGCAGTGAAATTGCAACCCAGAAACAGAAAGTTTCTCGCTATAGCGAGAATGTATTTCGCTGTAGCGAGTAGCTACAGTGTCATTCTCGCTGCAGCAAAAATGCATCCTCACTGCAGTGAAAATGCATCCTCATTGCAGTGAGTTTTCGGCCAGCCTACCCTTTCAAAACCTGAGAGTTTCTCGCTGCAGCGAGAATCATTCTCCCTGCAGCGAAATACAGGGCATCAAATGAAAATTTCCATTTCTCCCAAAGAAAACCACCCTGCTTGAAATGTTCAAAACCAATATGAAACACATAACAATTTCTCAAGGTTTAACATGTCAAGTTTCACATGCATTACAACCATAAACCATTATCCATCAATTTCCTATAACACACATATTTACATATGTATATATATATATGCACATACCCATCATCATCATCATCACACCATCCCATCATCATCATCATCAGCTCATGCGCACTCCCTACTCGCACATGGCTGGGTCATCATCGGGTTATGCGCACTCCCTACTCGCACATAACCGGGTCATCCTCGGCTTATGCGCACTCCCTACTCGCACATAGCCGAGTCAATATAATTACATAACATTATATTCAAGCATATATGTATATCAACATAATGCAGCCACATAGAAATCCATAATAACCACATATCATAACATAAATCATTTCTCAAGAGCTTGTTCCCAAGGCATTCATTTTTTTAGAAAAGTTGTATAAAATCAATCAAACATTTTGTTCAAAACAGTCATATTCCCAAAACAATTTTGATAGGCAGTCCACTCACCAAATGATTGTAGAGCCTTTAGATGACTCCAATTCCCCTAATTGTCCAAATGGGATGATGGGGCTTCCTTAAAACCTAGGATCACATTAACATAAACAATAGACCAATTTACACACTATGAACTCTAAAAGCTATCTCTTAGCTAGTTTTCAATTGCCACATTAAATGGCTATTTATGTTCACTATCTTAATCACTAAAAAGTAATGAACATAGTCAACAATAAAACAGCTCATAAATCCCAATTACTAACCATTTTCTGCAGCAAAAAAATTGAGCTTAGTTAACCATTTACCCTAGGGCTCCTTTGTAGTCAAATTCTCTCCCAATAGCTTCCAAATAAATGGTGTAATTCTTTCTTTCTCTCTCTAAAATGTCCAACTAGTGAGAGAAAGTATGAAAACCAGATTTTTGAAGGGTTTTAAAGTGAGAGGACGAAAGAGCATAAGGGTTTATTGAAAGAGTACACCAAAAGCATGAAAATTGGAGCTAGAGAGAGAAAGTTATGGAAGCTTGAAGAAAACTCCCATGAAAGAATTGAAGAAACGTGAAAGAGGAGAAGGGAAGAAGAAGACAGCTGCTGGAAATTTCAAGAAGCTGCTGGAATTTCAAGATATTTGTAGGCCAATTTTATCCGTTCCCTTAAAATTACCAATTTACCCTTCCACCAATTTACTTATTCTCCTCTAATCTTTTATGCAATCTTTTTACTCTTTTAACACTGGGACAATATCCATAATGGTCTAGACATGGTCGGGTTTATAAAAACTTAAAATTTTAACTTGAGGTGAAAAATGACCATTTTGCCCTTATCGTGAAAATCGTCAAAATTTTGGTTTCCTTTCCATTTTACCCTTAATTTCACCATCCATTTATACCTTAGGCCTACTTATGCCATAATATTGTTTAAAACTTACTTTGGGAGCTTATTAGAGAAAATGACGAAACTACCCTTGGCTCGTATTATTACATCTATGCTTGGTTACAAGCCTATAGAGGTTGGGGTCTCATAATTTCTTTGCAAGACCAACATGTTCTAAGGACTTTATCTTCATAAACCTCTTATAACTCTTTAGAAATAAACTCATGGATAAAGAAATACCTCATACATTATATAAAATATCCATAATGTATTTAACATGAAATATGACTAATTAATGTAGTGTTTTACAAGCACAAAATCAATTGGCTTGCAAGGCTTTCACTAACACATACATCGTTCGGAATTATCCACAAATGGAATACATTTTTCTCACATCATATCATCATCTGTAATCATCCAAGGATGGATCATATTCATCATTCATAATCATAACTAATTATATTATCATCACAATACCATCAATTTTACATAATCATGTCATTCTCATCATAACACTTATTCATGATCATCACAAGCATATTACTAAAATTAGCTTGGGTACATTCTTTATTAGCATCTCATATAACATTCATAGCATATACTAGCCCAGACACAACATTTTTAGGCATTTCACGCTATTCATTTCATGCATATATTATTATTCTTTAGCTTAGACAGAATTCTTTTAGGCACATCATATCATTTTCCATGGCATAGATTAGTATAGGAATTTCTACTTTTAGACATACATATCATATGAGCAAAGCATACATTATTCATGTTATCCTAAGGCACAGATGCACATTTAGTGATCATGCTCCTAATTCATATAATTTCCCTACTCACCTCGATAAATGTTCCTCTACTGATCTGGCACTTGTAGCTTACTAATACCTTAGCTTTAATCCACATAATTTAGTATTTGGGTAGCATTCTTACTTCCATAGGCATCGAACAATCTACAATTGCATAATCATCAATATTTATGCAACACCTTTCCATTTCATAGCCAAATTCTAGCTTTCAAATTATTTTCAGCCTTTAAAATATACCCCAATCTCTAGTAAATCAACCTACAAGCTCAAATTTCTCAAATTCTTCAGCAATAAGCATAATTCTTACCTTTGATGTTGATTTGGCTCATTTAAACTTTAAACCTCTAGCCACATTCAACTCTAACAGCCACCAAAGCTGAAACATGAAATTTCTATTTATTGAACTATTAATTTGAAAACCAATCAATGAAACACTTCAATCTTACCTTTAGATATGTTTTATAGCCTCAAATCACCTTGCTTTAAGCTCTAAATTGAAGTATGGGGCATCGGTTTTGAGGGCAAGGGGATAAGGTTCTGTTTTAGCTTTTGTTTTAAATGGGAAAACAGCCTAAAGTTCTTATATTTTTTTACTAATCCGTATGCATGTATCGATACATTTGGTAATGTATCAATACATCTCCATGGGTTTCATTTAATTCTGTCAATATATGAGGCATTATATCAATACATCTCCATGGGTTTCCTTTAATTCTGTCAATATATGAGGCATTATATCGATACATTTCTTTACATCATCCTCAAATTTATCGATACATGAGGCATTATATCAATACTTTTTAGACAGAATGCTCTCTGCCCCAAATGTATCAATACATTTGGACAATGTATCGATACTTTTCATCTAGAATGTTTGCTTCTTTAAATCTATTGATACATTAGGACAATGATCGATAGAAATCGCATTCACTATTGTGTTCTTCAAATCTATCGATACATGAGGCAATATATTGATACATATTTTCCAAAATACCATTCTCGTGTTCTTCCTACGTTCAATGTATCGATACATAGAGCCAATATATCAATACTTCTTGGCTAGAATGCACTTTTCCAACACTTAGAGCAACTCTAGCTCAAATCTTTAATTCCCATTCCTTTTCCAACTTGCATTACCTATCTGAATTCATCAAAATTCACCCAATATCAACACATATACTCATTATATACTTCAATTACTCATTCATGCTCTATGTCACATAGCATATCAATCAAAACATAACGTGAGTTGCTTACAAATCATATTCATCTAGTGCCAAACAATGCACCATACCATTAGCGTGCTAAACATATGTTCTATATCATTTAGGTGCCAAACGTATGCACACATCATTTCGAGCCTTTACACATCTGTACATTTCACAAACATCACTTTATTAACATATCCATATCCTTGAATTCATAAACATAGACATAATAATTCATTTAAGCTATTTCGATAGCTTAACTTACATTAACATGTTCAACATCAAGATTAGGGGTGTTACAGTATTTAATGTGGTTAGTTTCCTATTGCCTACATCCATAGATGATAACGAAAAATCCACTATAAACATGGAGATTGCGAAGACTACAAAACACCAAAAATTATATATATGTAATAAACCCAAACCTCGAAACAAATCTAATTTTTATATTCACTAATGTTTAAGCCATGCAATACTCTCTATTCCATGTAACTCATTGTTTTCCCTACTCTTTTTTACATCCCTACAACCTAACATTGCAAAACACTCACTAAAAACTCATCTCTCACTCATATTACATCTTTCTCTCATGATTCTAAAGGCTACAATCTACTCCATATATATACAGCCCTATTATGTATACTTACTCTTTAAATAAATTTAATCATCAAGTAATTCTCAACTAATAGAATTTCACTAAAATCTAAATTAATTCTCAATAAAAATTTGAGTCAAACATCTAACCGCTACCGAATATCTATAGTGCCCATCCATTCCTTGTTTCCCTCTATTAATATGTCTTTTCCTCACATGTTCATGGTCATGGTGCTCAGTCCCAATTTTCTAGTGCGCTTTAAATTATTTAGCTTTTTTTTGGCTTTGACCAATGAAATTTCCATGTCTTATTCTAATTGCTTATGACATTTAAGAGAAACCCAAATAGTAAAGATTTACAACCACATTCAACAAATCCATGTTTCTTCTTTTAAATGAAACAAAGAAATGCAACATAACTACAAACTGGCTTAATGTGTAGTATGAGTTCGAACAGTGTCATCTTGCTTTCCCAATAAACACCTTTTCTCCGACTAAATCTCTCTATTAAGTTTCAAACCTTTTAAAGGATTAAAAAAGTCATAAGTTATAACAACCCATTCTTGCAAAATCAAAGAGTAATGTTTGCAGCTAATTTTGCTTTTTTTTTTCTCGAGAGGGAAAGTACTCTATGGGAAATTATTAGTTAGTAGTAATGACTTTAGTAGGAATTTGCAGATATAATGCTTTTTCTCTAAAATGATTTGAACACTTTTTCTCTTTTTCTCTTCTTCAAGCCATTGATGATGTGATTCGAATGGATAATGACGAACAAAAAGGTTCAGATATCAACTAAATTCTAATAAGAGGTGAATTCAACCAATTCATTCGTTATTGACGATGACAAGAGCTCTATCCTAAACATAAGCATCAATAATATTGTGTAAGCATTGCAATTTAGATAGTATCAGTAACACTGAGTCAATGGGGGTCTAACAAATACAGTGAAGGGTCAAGTTTAAATCATAGGATGCGTCAATAATAGTTTTAAGGATAAATTACATAAAATGCCTTTTGCTTTGAGATCAAATATATTTGCCTCTAAGACTTAAAATTTGACACTAAATTGTCTTATGTTTATTTTAGTTACTTTTTTATTTAGAGCCATTAATTTTATTTTTAAGTTTCATTTTTTATTTATTATTATCATTATTATTATTATTATTATTATTATTATTATTATTATTATTATTATTAGTTTTATGAAATAAGAGATATATTAATTATTTTACTCTTAACTTGTTAAAATAAACTATTGAAACAAATTAAAAATGGTCAAGTGTCAAAACTTTAAATTTTAGAGGACAAATTTATTCGCCGTTTTCGTTATTTAACCTAGTTTTAAAAAGTTAAGCACATTAGTTTTAGGCATTGGCTTGAGTTCGTTAGAAGTAATGGTTGCATTCTCTTTTAAGAAATAAAATCTATTCGTCTCTTTTTTTAGATATTTTTTTCTTTGAAAGGTGCGCTTTTATTATTACCATATGTAATAAGTTAAAAACAGCTTCTGGGCTTATTAGTACATGAATAAAGAAAAATAACCCCATTAAAGCTTAATTATGCCTGATTTGGTGATTCTACTACATACTAATCTCTATCTCCAAAAAATTGGACACGTGTATATTGTTCGAATTTGTCACGACCCGGTACTCTCTTCGAGCCCGTGACAACCGCAGCGATATCTCGATAGACATTCGAGTCCCTCAGGTATTCCAGCTGCGTGTTTTTCCCCATCTCTGCCCCTCGACTCTCCTGGCCGTGCGCACTCTCATCGCGAGAAACCTTGCTCGCGCTGGGGTGTCGATGTTCTATCGCCCCACACCATCCTGCATTGGCCTTTGCCTCGCATGCCCCTGACGACTGCGTCTGTGTGACTTACCCTACTGCGCGCCAACATTGCCTGGCCCAGTCGTCTGCACGCCCCCGCGTGGTCTAGCGACAGCAGATCTTTTGCGGGTCATGCTGCTCTCCCTCGAGCCAGCAAGCCTAGTGAAAGGTGGGCGTGACACTGGTGTCCGGTGTATCCCCGAGTGTCCCGCCCAACGGATGTCATGGCATTCCCTTAGCGGCAGCTTCCTTAAGCCCCCATGCTGCGGCTCAAGCGGACTGTTGACCTTGGCACGCCCCAATCCATCACTCACATGGGCCAACCTGGCCTTTTCTATCTCGGCACCCTCCAAGATGGGCTACTAAATGGGGTCGGGCGCCTTGCCTTCCTTGACATGCGGCAGTAGCTCTACGCGCACCTTACTGCTGGCTGGTGGTGTGGCCTCCCTGCTCGGCTCCCCAGCCATTGGATTGGCACCACCCGACTGATGTTTCGACACTTCCAGCACCTCGTCCAGGGCCTCAACTATGCTGCTTGGGGTATCCTCTAGGCTCCGTACAGCAGCACAGATTTGCTCACCCTCGGCACTCTGTATGGCAGACAATGTTTTAGTCGATTGAGCGCACCCTCGTCGAACCAGCACTATACACTGCCCCTTTGAGCCTACGATGCATATGTAGTCATTGTGCGGCATGAGAAGGGCTTGAATCCGCTCCAGGAAATCGAGCCCCATCACAACCTCGTAGTCATCCATCTGGATCACTTCAATATCCTCTGTCTCGTGCCACTCTCCTAGTTGTACATCGATCCCCTTAGCAATGCCTTTGGTGCACACCCATTTAGAGTTGACGGTCTTTACCTAACCTTCAGCTCTATGAACTTTTAAGCCTAACTTGGCAGCATCTTGTTTGGACACAAATAAATCAGAGGCGCCCGTGTCCACCAAGGCCTCCACTTGCTGACCCGCCACCACCATGTCTACATACATGAGCCCCTTGGCTCGCTTGCCAGCTTTGCATACTGCTCTCAGTTACATTGACCCCAATCGGACTGCCTCATCCCCTTGCAGCTCTTCCTCTTTTGAGGCAATAGCCACCAGCTTTGCTCGCTTTGGGCAATCTCTCACAAAGTGCGAGCCTTCACATAGGTAGCAGCTCTTGGGTTTGTCTTCCTTGCTACCGGAGGGCTTCGCCTTCCATGTGGAGTTGCCCTTCCATGGCGATTATGGCTTGCCATTGCCACCGTTTTCATCTCGGGACTGTTTCCCCTTGTCCGCCCAGCCCTTGCCTTTATCCCTTGCCTTGGCTGGCTCGGTTCTGTCCTTGTCTGGGTGAGAGTAGTCAATCAAGCCTTCGGCCACTGCCATGGCACGTGTGAGGTCTTGCATACCCCTATGCTGCAGCTTCTACTTAGCCCATGGCTTCAAGCCATCCATGAAAGTGAAAAGGGCCTCTCTCTCGCCCAAGTCACCCACTTGTAAGGCCAATTCACTAAACTCCCGAACATATTCCCGAACATCACCCTTTTGGACCAATTGGCTCAACTTCCCCCGTGCCTCGTCCATGGCATACTCGGGGTAGAATTGCTTGCGTAACTCACACTGAAAATCAGCCCAGGTGCGTACCGGCGCTCCCCTGAGCCTATCATTGCACCGGAGCCTCCACCCCAATAGCACGGAGTCGCCTAAGTACATGGATGTCACGATAATCCGGCAGTCATCCGTGTTGATCCCGATCACCTTGAAGTACTGCTCTAGCCCCCACAAGAAGTTGTCGATCTCCTTGGCATCTCTCCTGCCGTGGAACTCCTTGGGCTTTGGCACCTCAAGCCTCACCTCCGGGCAGGCAGCAGCTTTGTAGCCACCCTTAGCTCTTGCCGTGCGGACTTCTACCCTCAAGTCCTCCAACTCAAGCTGCAAGATCTCCACCACACTCTTGAGCTGAGAATTTTGCTCAGCCACATTCTCGAGCATCTCCCGCACCATCTCCTGAACTTCGCCCTTAAGCTCCTCAACGTGCTCCTCCTGCACGTCCAGGCCATCCCTCATGTCGCTCACTGCCACCTCTACTAAAGACATTCTCGCGTCAAGAGCAGATATGAGGTCTCGGGAGCAAGACTTCCACCTTCGATTGGCACGGGTTTCTCTACCCTCGGGCACTGATTCTGGTAGATTAGACCCACTGGTCGTCATCCTTTCCACTCAGTCACCTCTGGTGCAGCTTGCAAACCGAACGCACATTGTTCACAAACTGACCCCCAACAACATCGCTTGGCTTACAACAGACCCAGCAACACAGCTTTCCTCGCCCACTGTCCCAGCACACTGCTTGACTCGCAGCTGACCCAGCAGCACTACTTGGCTCGCAGCTGATGGCTCTGATACCACCTGTCACATGGGGGTTCTGCGGAGGCCCCAACCGTGCGCCCTTGGGCTCGCCCTTAGCTTGGCCTCCGAACCCAAGTCAGCCTAAAATGCCTAACAGCTGATTTCTCAAGGCCATAAGGATCAAGAGGCAACACAATGATGTAGGATGCAATGCAACTTACCAACTAGCCCACACAAAGCTTCCGACCCCCAATGCGCACCCCTCACCAGCAGACAGCACAGGCAGCACGCACCCATCACAGACAGCATGCACCCAGCAAAGGGTATTCAGTTGGCAGGCACACAGCACCCTAACCAGCACTCTGGACAGTGCACACTCACACCGGCAGGCAGGAAATGGCCTTAGGCCAGCAAGCACACAAGCAGCAAAGAGAAAGGAGAAGAGAATGAGAGAGAGTTAGAGAGATTGAGAGTGAATGAGAGAGTATTGATTCCCCAAATCTACTGTACAACAATTTACAAAGCCAATATATATTGTGTTTTCCCTCCAAAATCCCCAAACTTCCCCTCAAAAGTCAAGGCAGTTGATGGGATGACTTTTGGTGGGAAACTCCAAAATTTGGGCACTATTGGGCTGTTCAGGTAGCAGAATTGCTACAGTAGCGGGCTGGAGTGCTTGGGCCGCGCCAAGCAGGCTGCTTGGGCGCTGGGCGCGCGGGCTGCTCTAGGCCTCGCACAGACTGTCTGTCCGGGCTGTGCGAGCTGTCTGTCTGGAGCTGTACGGGCTGGCTCGCCCAGGGGTCTGTGTTCTGCACCCCTGCCAGTAGCTTCTTCTTGACTAGCACACCCTAGGGGGGTTTATCTCCCAGTGATACTCCCCCATGTTTTGTCACTCCGCCACACCTCCGGGCACCAACTACGGGTTTGAACCGTGCCCCGTGATAACTACACCTTGTCTCAGTTGTGATCCAGAAGAATCTCCTCTCTGAATATCGGTGCAAACCTGGGGATATGAAACAGCTGTAGTAGCTAGTCCTAATTGCGGACAAGCACTCCTCATGTGACCTTGTTGACCACACTGAAAACACTGTACGGGCTCCCTACAAGGCGCGATATGAAATCTTTCATAATTTCGGCATCTGTCAAAACTCCCAAAACTCTTCCCAAGAGCACTCCTTACTGATTTACTGAATCTAGGAGACTTTTGTTGGGACTGTTGAAATGAGGGTCGGGTAGATGCTACTAAAACAGTGGTAGCACTCCTTGAAGTAGATAAATCCTTGCTCTTTTTCGAGGGCTGGTTGAAAGATATATTCGAATTCCTCTTTTTAGCAAACTCAGCCCGAATTCTCCCGTACTCAATCTCAAGTTTCTCAGCCCGCAAAGCCATCTGCACAACCTATTTATATGGCTCCCTACCATCACTATCATACGGTCTGTGATTTCATTTTGGAGCCCTTACTAGAAGTAATTAGCCTAATCCTGCTCAATCTTCACTAGATCGGACACATAAGACATTAGCTCGTTAAAATGAGCCTCATACTCCTCTATTGTCAAACTCCCCTGTTTTAGACTCAAGAATTTCTTTTTCTTTTCCTTTTGATGAAAATAAGCATAATACTGGCTGTCGAACTCTCGCAGAAAAATCGATCAGGTCAAAGGAGTAATAGAACAAGATTCCACCAAGTATGGGCCCTCTTCTCAAGCAATCTAGTGGTCACCATCAATTTCATATCATTTTCTAGTTTCATATCAGTAAGCGTCTCCGATACTTGAATGATTCAGTCCTTAGCTACGGTTGCATACAGATCACCCGTAAAAGAAATGCAACCGAGTTACCTAGCCTCTTTAAGTTTCTTAGAAATGGGGACATCAAGTACCTGTGGTGGAACAAGAGGTGGGGGTGGTGGTGGCATTGAAGGAGAGGTCGGAGGAACAGTAGGAGGAGCTTGACCAGCTTGAGCCTAGCCACTAATAGTAGTGATAAAAGTTGCCAATGCCTGAACTACCTCAGGAGACATGGCAGGAACACCAAGAATATTGGTAGGTGGTGGAGGATTTGGAGGAGTCTCAGTCTGTTCAGCAGCAAGTATTGCCAGAAAGGTAGACGCAGCCAATTCCCCCTCTATAGGATCTGGCTGACAATGTTGAGAACGACCTCTTCCCCTCCCGACTGATCTAGAGAAGGGTGGACATCCATGTCGAGGAGGCATAATGATCTATAAGAAGAGACAGAACGAATTTAGTCAACTTTAGGTTCTATATGCAATTGCATGCATTCAACTCAATCTAATATAACTTGGGGCCACATTGACACTGTAGTTTTTTTTTTATATAAATAACTTTAAAACCAAAAGCTCTGATACCAATCGAATTGTCAAGACCCGGTACTCCTTTCGAGCCCGTGACAACCGTTGCGATGTCTCGATAGACATTAATTACCCGGAATGTCAACCGAAACCTCGCAAGGCTCTTGCATCAATTTTACGTCTCCCCTATGAGCAACAGTTACTAAATATCATGTTTTAAGAGAATATAAACTATTTTTAAATAAAAAACAAACAAAAAGTAATTTCTGCCACACAAGGGTATTTTGGTCATTTTTTTTCAAAATTTTGAAACTTGGTGAAAATGCAGCATGCAATCAAAAAATATACACTCTTATCTAAAAATAATTTTAGTAATCTAAATCATCCATTTAAAATGAAATTATGACTAATCAAACTAAATAAAAATATTAAATAAAATATTCTATTTTTTATAAAATAATATTTATAAAATCTTGCATAAACAATTTTTGTAGCATAAGAGCAAAATAAATTCATATATATAATAGCACACTAAACCAAGTATGCAAAAATATTCTATAATGACATGTAAGCCCCAATATAACTGAAAATATACAAGACTGTAGACCTTCGATTTCTAAGGATGCAAATCCAAAAGCAACCCTCGACAAAATTGGCTGTCTATAGATTGTCTTGAGCCTTAAATGGGTAAAAAGAAGGGGTGAGTTTTATAAACCTAGTGAGTATGCAAAGTTCATCTATAACATCTAAAGCCTAGTAAATGGAGACAGTTAAATCATCCCATCATAATATGATTCATAACATTTAAAGCTCATTTCAATTCATATAAAAAATTTACATTTCATCAAAATAATCAACAAGGCTTATGATTCTCTTAAAAACTTGGCTTGTGCCAAAACTCGTACTTGGTGACACCTTGGCTCGAGCATCCAACCGAGTCCGCCAATGTTGTTAAAATAACATATACTCATAAAACATGTTTTTTCCATTTAAAAACACAGCCTTTCCTTGGCGTTGGCTGAGTTTCACCCTCACGTGCTGGTTCGGCGTGAAGTGAACTCTAAACTACCTTAGGAGATACCCTCCGCGCCTCTCATACTAAGGTGAAATGTAACGGGGTTTACCGTGGCCCTCTAATAGGCTGGTCCACGGAAACCCACCCACTGCAGTAAGCTAATCGAATAACCCACAAAATCAATAAAAATTTCGATAGCATGACATGGCTAATAAAATATTACCCAGCCTGTCAAGGTAAAATAAAACAGTTCATATAATCCACAAACCACAAATCTAGCCATTCATGCCATCACATTGTCATAAGCCATCAATTCAAACCATATATATAGGACAAGTATATAGTCTCCACTTACTCAATTTCCAAAATCATCATTGAATTGCAAAACAATTTATAAATCTCATTCATTTAACCAACACTTAACTTATAAAATATAAAAAATCTGCGGTTTAAGTTCATTATTCTTTAAAATCATAAAAACGAATATAAACTACTTTAGATAGTTAAGGTGAGCATTTGATTACTCACAATAGCGGGAGTTTGGAGTTGTAAAGCCTGACCTTATAAAATACTTGTCATGACATACATGTGATGGATAGCATGTTTGCATGCTAGGAGAGTTCCGAAAAATTTACAAAATTCGGTATTGTACCTAGAGGTACAACAAAGTTGATTTAAGCCTCGAACTAGATCAAATAGAGATTTTAGGGTGAAATTGAAAATTTTACAATCCAGGAATGATTTAAAATGGTGATTTGGAGTTCGAGGATCAATTTGGAGTCAAACCGAAAATTTCACTAACCATGGGCCAAATGATAATTTTGCCACTCGAGGACAAGATGGAAATTTTTTTGAAAAATTTTGATCATATTTAACTTATTGGAGTATGATTTGAGGTTGAGAAGTGAAAAATTTTAATCTTGGTATTTTTTGGAGCATAGGGTAAAATGGTAATTTTGCCACTCTAGTGGCAAAATTATAATTTTACACCACCAACACTTGTCATGCTCATAGAATTCATCCATTGATTTTTTATGTTATGGATAAGTGAGAAAATATATGTGGTGGAGAATTAAAAAATTAAAAGTCAAATATTTAAAATTTGAACCAATAAGGAAATGTCATGTGTTATGCTTTTATTATTTTATTGTTTCTTTATAAAAAAGCATAAAAACCAACCCATTTCT
>NC_030851.1:26005075-26014498 GCF_000208745.1 Theobroma cacao
GAAAAATTGATGAAATGATGATTTATGGTGAGAAAATGGAATGGGAAAATTTTTAGTGATAGTGCACCACAATGGCCGAAATTTTCAAGAAGAATTGTGAGGGTTGTTAGGCTGAATTTTAGATTATTGGAATTGTATTTAGTGAATTGAAATATTAGAAATGAAATGGAGCAATTTGGAGCCAAATCGAACACAATTGTTATTTAATCGAGTAATAGGCCGAATTAGGTCACACCGCATTTAAGCGATAGTCGGATAAGTTGCATGTCATATCATGCATATACACCGAGCTTAAATTGATTTTATAATGGTGAAGCATTAATGGGGTGAATTATGTATTGTACATTTTGGATAGGTGGTGAGCAAATTACACTGGTAAAAATACAGAGATTGTGCTTGAAGACTGGGATTAGGAGTACATCGACTCCTAGAACTGTGAGTAACCTTACTATCGTCTTAATTATCTAAAGTTGTTTTTATCCGATTTTATGATTTTATGAAAAATGGGTTTAAATGGTAAACCTTTATGTTTATAAACAAAATGTGTTTAAATGAAAAGATTTTATAAATTGTCTTGAAATTAAATGATGATTTTGAAAATAGAGTAATTGGAGACCCTTGATGTGTTGTAAATTTATTATCTGAATTAATGGCTTATGTTAATGTGTTGGCATGACTAGCTGGGTTATGTTTTTGGTGAACTGTATGAATTGTTCTGTTTTACATTTACAAGCTGGGTAGTATAATATTAGTCACATCATGTTGTCAAAATTTTATTGTATGCTGGGTATTGCTTGCTGCAGTGGGCTGGGTTCTGTGGACTAGCCTATTATAGGGGCACGAAATCTTGACATATTTTACCTTAGTTTGAGAGGCGAATAGGTTAACTCCCGAGGTATAACTTTTAGAGTTCACTTCACGCCAAACCACCACGTGAGGGCGAACTCAGCCAACGCCAAGGAACAACTATATTTTTAAATAAAAACATGATTTATAAGTATATAAGTTTTTAATAGCCTTGGCGAACTCGGTTTGGGATAGCCCTCGGCCAAGGTATCCTTGATAACTGAGTATGAGAATAATTTTTGGCATGAGCCAAGTTTTAAGAAATTCATAAGCCATGTTAATTACTCTATTTATATGAATAAATTTTATTTGGTTGAAACAAGTTGAAAGGTGATGAATTTCAGTATGTTAAATTGTTTTATCTGTCTCTATTTACTTGCCTTTAGATAGTTTAGATGGTGTCTATTTACTCACTGGGATTTTATAATCTCACCACCCTCATTTCCTCACATTTCAAGCTCGGGGAATTCCATAGTTAGCTTACTTTGACAAGGACCTTCATTTGGACTTGAATCGGCAAAAGTTGTAGGTTTTCAGCTTTCAATGCATTTTGGTTAGATGTGGGCCCAGGTGTCACTGTAAAAGTAATTTTATGCTTTGGTTATTTGCTTTATAGTATATATGAATATAATTAACTTTTACGCTATAAGAATTATTTACCGATAGTTTAAAAAAAATTATTTTACAAGAAAATAGTTTATTTTGTTGAATATTTTTATTATATTCAAATGGTCAAATTTTCAGTTCCAATGAACGTTTTAGATACTTAATTTGTTTTAAATCACTAAATATATATTTTCTGCTTACCTACTACATTTTTAGCAAGTTTTGAGATCTTCGACGAAAATGCCCTTGTAAGCCAGAAAACAATATGTTATGTTTTAATTTGGAAATGACTCGTAATCCTTCGAATTACGATATTTGATAACTATTGCTTACCGGGGAAGTGCGAAAGCTGATACGAGAGCCTTGCGAGGTTTCGATTGGCATTCGGGGTGAAAAATGTCTGTCGAGGATTCGTGGCGGTTGTCACGGGCCCGATGGGGAGTTCCGGGTAGTGACAAGAATACTCCTATTCTTAGTCCTCGGGTACGATATCTTTACCCTTATCAGAGGGCTCACCACCTATACATAGTACACGACACATAATTCAATATATTTGTGCCAAACTGTTATAAAACTATTTCAAGCTCTATATGAATGCATGAAATTGAATGAGAATTGTTCGAATAATCACTTAAAGACGGTGTTTTACATGGGTTCAAGTATGATTGGACTAAATTTGTATTTGACCTAACCCGAACTATACACTATTGAATTAACCAAAACATCCGATTCAACTTCAAATATATTCATTACACTTCCAATGTTCCAAATACACCAAAGTACCTTAATGAGCTTGATTGTGACTTAATTCATCATAATTGAAATTCATTCCGATTCTGAACTAACATGCTAATCAGTGTTAACACAGTCCAATAAATCCATCTACATCATTAGGAATCAAATCCAAGTCCATTTACTATGATTTTCTCATTATTGTTTAAGTCATTTACTAAAGAAACTATACTTTTCGATAGCCGTTTTCGATATACGATACCATAAATCATCAATTACGAGCTAAATAACATGAAATACAACAAAATCCATCATCAACATGTCATTTATAAAATTCGGCCAAAGAGGGTTGTTGAAGGGCATGTGATTTTCTTGCTTGTTTTTCATGCCAAACATCATCAATCAACTAAAAACACTAAGATATCATGAAATCTAGCAAAATCCATCATCAAAACCTCTCTCCCTATATTCGGCCAGCAAGTATTCCCTCATGAAAACTTGTGTTTCATCCATAGAAAATGAAAAAGAAAGCATGGGAAAGGTAGATCTTAAGCTAAAATTGAAAAATCTTACCTTTGATTATTTTGTTATTTGAAATTCAACAAATTTCTCTTGAATTTTCCTCTCTAGGGTTTGTTTCTATTTTTTTCTCTTTGTTCTTTGCTTTGGCCGGCCATGAAGAGTGAAATGGGAGAGTTTATGTTGAGTTTCTAAAGGAAATTATAAAAATATTAAAACTTGACATGTGTCACCATGTGATTAGTCCATGGTTAAAACTTAACAAGTAAGAATTTTCTCACCACCACATGTAATCTCTTAATTATCCAAAGTATAAAATAATAATAGGTAAAATTCATGGGCTTGACAAGTGTTATGGTGGTGTAACATTTCAAAAATTCCAATTACGTCCTCATGGACATGTAAAATGACTGTTTTGCCCTAATGTTCAAAAAATGTCAGAATTAAAATTTTTCATTTCTCAAATTCAAATCATTCTCCAATTAGTCAAACTTGGTGAAAAATTTCATCCAACATTCCCATTTGGCCCTCGGGTGGCAAAATGACCATTTTGCCCCTACGTTATGAAAATTCCTAATTTGACTCCAAATTAATCCTTGAACTCCGAATCACCTTATTAAGACATTCTAAGGTTCGATAATTCTCAAATACATCCTAAAATCTCTATTCAAACTAGTTCGAGGTTTTAATCGACTTAATTGCACTAGGTACAATACCGACTTTTAACGATTCTCCGAGGCATCCTAGTATGTAGATAAGCTATCAAGTACATGAATGACATGACAAGTATATAATAGAGTAGGGCTTGACAGAATTTGTACAAGCTATGTCCGAATTTGGAGAGCTTGCATGTTCGACAATTGCCACCCTTTAGGCTTCTCAAGCTGCAGAACTCTTTTTAGAATTTAAGAGCAAAACAGTCCACTACCACCACGCTTCTTTGTAAGACTCCAACTAGTATTCTAAGACGTTGAGACATTACAGGACTGAATTTCTCACCTTCGAAGCTTTTACTGCCAGGATTTGAATTCATGCTTAAACATGAAAATAATCAAGAAATTAAAAATATAACGCAACGGAATAATAAATTAGTATTTGATCAGAGAAATAGCCAAATCCTACAATATCAATGTTTGTGTTTTTCATGTAATTTTTAAATTAGTTATGAACATTCATAAGTTTAAGAGTTACATACCTTACTCTAAATATCGCAATCAATAGCCAATTAAATCTGTCACGACCCGAAACTCCCATCGAGCCCGTGACAACCGCCGCGATGTCCCGATAGGCACTAATTACCCCGAATGCTGATCGAAACTCCGCAAGGCTTAGCATCAGCTTCCGCATCTCCCCAGTGAGCGACAGTTATTAAATCTCACATTTCAAAAAAATCATAAGTCATTTCCAAATCAAAACAATAAAATATTACTTTATGGCTCACAAGGGCATTTTCGTTATTTTTTTTTAAATACCGAAACTCGCCAAAAACATGGTGTAAAAGCTAAATATATTTATACATACTTTAAATCAAATAACTGAAGAATAAAATTACTTTTACAGTGACACGTGGGCCCCCAACTGACTAAGAAGATGTAGGGCTACAAACCCTTACTTTCTAGGATGTAACTCCGAGATTAATTCTCGTCTTAATCAACTATCAACAAATTGTCCGGAGCCTAAAAAATAGATAGGAAGAGAGGTGAGATTATGATTAAATAATCCCAGTGAGTAAACAATTACCATCAAAAGCATCTAAAGCCGAGTAGATGGAGACAATATAAAAAAAACATTATATTTCAATAACGTTCATAACGCAAAATTCGTTTCGATCTATACCAAACAATTTCTTTTCATCAAAATTTCCATGCTTATGAATTTCTTAAACTTGGCCCCTGCCAATATCATTCTCGCGGGTACCTTTGTCAAGGTATCCCACTGAGATCGCCAAGGCTGTTCAATGACCCATACCCATAAACATGTTTTCACATCTGACACACAGCCGTTCCCTGGAGTTGGTTGCGTCTCACTCTCACGTGAGGTGCACTCAAATCATACCTCAGGAGATACTTCACCCAATATCTCCCCCCGGAGGTTAGTATATAATTGAGTTACGGTGCCCCTCTCATAGGCAGTCCACGGAAACCCCCACCACTGCAGTGGTCGTTTAATATACTGCTAGACCCATAAAAATTCCAATAGCATAATATGACGAATAAAATGTAATCTAGTCTACCAAGACCAATCCAAAACTGTTCATATATTTCATGCCAACCCTAAAAATTTAGCCATCATGCTACCATAGTGTCATAAGCCACAATTTCAATAACATATAAATTCATAAATTTCAACACAGTCTCCATATACTTAATTTTCCCAAAACAATATTTGATTTCAAAACCAATATAAATCTCATTTTTATTAAAGAAACATTTTAATTGGAAAACATAATATTTTATAATTTAAACTCATCATTCAATGAAAGCATCAAACAAGTATAATTAGTCTAGATATTTAAGATGATAAATTGTCCACTCACAGTTCTAGGAGTCGATATACTCCTATTTTCAGTCCGCGGGTACAGTCCTTTACCCGTATCTAATGGCTCACCACCTAGCCATAATCCATGGCACATATTTCAATTAAATTGTGTCTAACAGTCATAAGCTATTTCAGGCTCGATATATATGCATGATATGAAATGAAAAATGCACAGGTAGCCATCTAGACCCGGTATTGACCTAAGTCGATTTTTCATCCAATAAATTGGCCAATGCGTCCAATTTCACTCCAACTTGCTCCATTTCTTTTCCAATCCCTCAATTCACCAAGCACAACTAATTAACACACAATTAGGCAAAATTTATCTTCACTTTTCTTCTTGGAACTTTCGGCCAACAATGGTACACTAACTCCGTGATTTTTCCTACTTAATTTTCTCTCCATAATTCATTAATTCCTACACCAAAAACTATTATTTCTTAATCAAATCACCTAGAATAACATCCCATTCTTCCTCTTTATTCACTTAGAGAATTCGGCTATTGATGGGCACCAAACCTTTGGTGGTTTTCTTCACTTGTTTTCATGCTACACATCATTAATCACCTAAAAACACTAACATACCTAAAAATCAAACCAATCCAAGATCATTCTCTCTCCATACCCATTTTGACCAGCCATGAATTCATCATGAAAACATGTAATTTAACCATGAAAATTAAGGGAAAATGCATGGGTAAGGTAAATCACTAGCAAAATCAAAGAAATTTTACCTTCGCTTGATCAAATCCTTGAATTCCAACACTTTCTCTTTGATTTGTCCCACCTAGTGTTTGTTTTTCCTTGGTTTCTCTTCTCTTCTGGTTTGGCTGATCACTATGGGAGAAATAGGCTGATTTTTTGCCTTTTTATAAAGAGATAATAAAATAATTAAAACATGACAAATGGCATTTCCTTATTAGTTTAATTTTAAATATTTGACTTTTAATTCTTTAATTCTCCACCACACATTTCTCATGTTTATCCATTTCCATGATTAATAAAATCCCTTGGTCTGGACAAATGTCGAGGTGAAAATTTATCGATTTGCCCTCGGGGTGGCAAAATTATCATTTCACCCTTATACTCCAAATTATACTGGAATTAAAATTTTTCACTTCTAAACTTCAAATCATGCTCTAAACTTCAAATCATACTCCAATAAGTCAAATGGACCAAAAAAATCTTTTCTAAAAATTATCATTTTGTCCCCAAGTGGCAAATGATCATTTTCCCCCTAGATAGTAAAAATTTCAGTTTGACTCCAAATTGATCCTTGAACTCGAAATTACCTTTTTGAGTCATCCATGAACTGTGAACTCTTAATTTCACCTTAAAATTCCTATTTGAACTAGTTCAAGGCTTAATCGACTTAATGATACCATTAGGGGCAATATCGTCTTTTAACGATTCCTCGAACTTTCTAAATATGCAAACATTCTATTGAGCATGTAAATGACGTCGTAATTATTTTATAGAACAGGGTTTGACAACACTATCCCCCTTAAAATAAAATTTTGTCCTCAAAATTTCACTTATCAAACTCAAAGAAAAGGTGGGGTATTTTCTTCCATTATTTTCACATACTTCCTATTTATCTCACAAGTATAAAATATTAATCTTCTTAATCATATTAATCCATCTCGTACAGCTTAACCATGCTATAGATCACATTTCCTTGACATTATCTCCTTGACTATTTCCCAGAGTCTCTTATGTTCACATAGTTTAATTTCTGATAAATTTTCTTATCATTGTACTACCTACATCACTCATCATATATTAAGTTTGAATCTTAATTCACTAAAAATCATTCTTCATTTTAGTTGATCACAATATCAACCCCACATATGTGTATATGCCTTATAATCCCATTTACGCTTCCAAGATCTACCTTGATTTGATCATTGAATACGATGCAGTATCACAATTCCTCAGAGTCATCCCTTTGTCCTCACTCATCTTTCATGCCTCTATATTGCTTTGTATCCCATCCTCATACTTATGTGACATGTCAGTCATGAGTCTAATTTGACTCTATAGCCATTTGCTCCTTAAGCTTTAATGTTTTCTCATTGCGAAAAGTCTTTCGAATTTATCACATCAGAGTATTCATAAGGTGGATACATATCCATATTTTATAGTTCAAGGTCTAACGCAGAAAACATTGTCTCATCATTAAAGTTCTACCGTTATCTATCGATCATAGCTCCCTTGCACACTTACCTATACATTCTTGGGTTACCTACAAGCCACTCATGGCCATCCAACTTTTGCCCTCTTATAGTAAGTCAAACTAATATATTCTCTTATGCTTTTCCATACGCTTCCTTAATAAAGTTTCACTATTTCATACGAATATAACATCATTCTTCCTTAACCAATTTACAAATTGTACTTGAAATTACAAGACTAAAAACTAGATACTCCTCAAGTACTTTTCAATATTAATGCTAATATCACTCTCAACTTATAGCTTCCTTTTTAAATCACAAAACTCAATGCTTGCTTTTACAAGATCCACGGTAGAACTTCTCTTGAGTATTTCTTTAGGGATATTTCTCTTAAACTTATGTCTCACAACATGTGATCACTTAACCCCTAACTTAGCCATTTATGTGGCATTCTCTTTGGGGCCCACTCTAAGGTATTGTTATATCTGTATCGATCCCCTTGGCTTCCTGGCCCTACAAGATCGTATACACCAAGTATCGAACCCTAAACCTTTTACTTCCCCCGAAGGGAATGCCTTTAACTCATTCATATCGATACCTTCCAAAACCTTAAAACTCCAATTACCAAAACTTAGAATCAAGTTCAATGACCTTAGGTCAACTCGTGAATTCAACTTCACATCTGTCTCATTTTATTCATGCGTCCTAGACATGAAGTGTTCTTAGCACTGCGGCACGGTGGCTATTGGAGTTTACTTTATCAATGTTATTCATCTATATTTAAGGTTACTATACTAATCATTTTCAACCGTTTGGTTTCCCTTCAAGCTTGCGTCACAATTTCCATAACCATTTATATCCTCTTGTGCTTATCATATATAATAAGTAAAATATATATTTTCAAATTCATCTCATTCTATTCAATCTAACCTGACTTAACCTAATCGGGGCCACGTAGTGTCAATGTGGATTTCTTAAAACAACTTTAAAATCAAAAACTTTAAAATCCAAAACTTTAAAATCAAAATCTTTGATCTTTAAACCATGCTCTGATACCACTTAAAATTGTCACGACCCGAAACTCCAATCGAGCCCGCGACAACCGCCGCGACGTCCCGATAGGCACTCATTACCCCGAATGCCGATCGAAATCCCGCAAGGCTCAGCATCAGCTTTCGCATCTCCCTAGTGAGCGACAGTTATTAAATCTCACATTTCAAAAAAATCATAAGTCATTTTCAAATCAAAACAATAAAATATTACTTTATGGCTCACAAGGGCATTTTCGTTATTTTTTTTGAAAATACCGAAACTCGCCAAAAACATGGTGTAAAAGCTAAATATATTCATACATACTTTAAATCAAATAACTGAAGAATAAAATTACTTTTACAATGACACATGGGCCCCCAACTGACTAAGAAGATGTAGGGCTACGAACCTTTACTTTCTAGGATGCAACTCCGAGATTAATTCTCGTCTTAATCAACTATCAACAAATTGTCCTAAGCCTAAAAAATGGGTAGGAAGAGGGGTGAGATTATGATTACATAATCCTAGTGAGTAAACAATTACCATCAAAAGCATCCAAAGCCAAGTAGATGGAGACAATATAAAAAAAATGTTATATTTCAATAATGTTCATAATGAAAAATTCGTTTCGATCTATACCAAACAATTTCTTTTCATCAAAATTTCCCTGCTTATGAATTTCTTAAACTTGGCCCCTGCCAATATCATTCTCGCGGGTACCTTTGTCAAGGTATCCCACTGAGACCGCCAAGGCTGTTCAATGACTCATACCCATAAACATGTTTTCACATCTAACACACAGCCGTTCCTTGGCGTTGGTTGAGTCTCACTCTCACGTGGTGGCCCGAACGTGAGGTGCACTCAAATCATACCTCAGGAGATACTTCACCCAACATCTCCCCCCGGAGGTTAGTATATAATTGAGTTACGGTGCCCCTCTCATAGGCAGTCCACGGAAACCCCCACCACTGCAGTG
>NC_030851.1:26015757-26125360 GCF_000208745.1 Theobroma cacao
CCTTTTTATAAAGAAATAATAAAATAATAAAAACATGATACATGGCATTTCCTTATTGGTTCAAATTTTAAATATTTGACTTTTAATTCTTTAATTCTCCACCACACATTTCTCATGTTTATCCATTTTCATGATGAATAAAATCCCTTGGTTTGGACAAATGTCGAGGTGAAAATTTATCGATTTGCCCTCGGGGTGGCAAAATTACCATTTCACCCTTATACTCCAAATTATATCGGAATTAAAATTTTTCACTTCTAAACTTCAAATCATACTCCAATACTCAAATCATACTCCAATAAGTCAAATGGACCAAAAAAAGCTTTTCTAAAAAATCTCATTTTGTCCCCAAGTGGCAAATGACCATTTTACCCCTAGATAGTGAAAATTTCGGTTTGACTCCAAATTGATCCTCGAACTCGAAATTACCATTTTGAGTCATCCATGAACTGTGAAACTCTTAATTTCACCTTAAAATTCCTATTTGAACTAGTTCGAGGCTTAATCGACTTAATGGTACCATTAGGGGCAATATCGTCTTTTAACGATTCCTCAAACTTTCTAAATATGCAAACATTCTATTGAGCATGTAAATGACGTCGTAATTATTTTATAGAACAGGGTTTGACAAAATCAAATAGGCTTGTGATGAAGTAAGAAACTCGAAAAGAGAATAAAGTGATCTAAAATCCTGCAATCGAAATCTTTGTTTCTTCACCTTTAGGATTCGTTAAATCTTTAGCCGCCCAAGCATTTGGCCTTTGACAATAATCCACACAGTGATCGAATAAGACCTTCTCAAAGGTAGGATTTTACTTATGTTGGCAAGTTTTGTTTCTAAAACAAAAACATCAAAAATTCTCATCGAATCTTATTTATTTTTCAGACAAAGAAACTATTTTTCTTTTCTTATTTTATGAAACAACTGAGAAATGGTTGGAGGGTTAAAGTTTTAGCTTGCTAACATAACATATTTATATAGCCAAACTACGTTGTAACCCTAAATACAACAGTTATATTTTAATTTAATTAAGTCTATGTGAAGTTAATTAATTTTTCACTTTATTTTTGTCTTTTTCAATTAAGTCCAACTTAATTAATTATTTTTATTTAATCCCAATCATGTTACTTAATGTGTGTGACTTATTAGGCTTCTAACATGTTGGCAATAAATATAAATCCTAATCAAACATCAATTTGATAATTGATTTATATTTATAGATCATGAACGGCATCTAGCAATACATCATGACCACCTAAATGTTAAAAAGTCAATTAAAGAATTTGACAAAGCCCTTTAGTGATAAGCCTCTCAGTGCAATACGGTATTTTCATCAAATATCACGGATATGTCATAAAGTGTAACAGCCCAAATCCCAGGCCATGACCGGTGCAAGGACCCAATAGGCACAGCCCACTAAGCCCAAACAAGCCTTTCTATATGACCTGTACATTAGTCCATCTATCATCCATATTTCTTTAAGATCTATACTTAATAGTGTTCAAATGCTAATTTCTTCGAAAACAATTCATAGAACCCAAATAAATACTCACATGGACATCATAAATTAAAACATATATAGATAGTTTGTCAAATGTATCTTAACAATTCACATTAAGCATATATGTGCATATGCAAAGACCTTGACCGTCAGCGGAGTGACTCTAGGTGTGGGTGCTAACATTTAGAGTCATGGTGACCTATCGAAAAATAGATAAAAGGAAACACCTTGGCCTAGGAATCCAACTACCTTTAAACCTGAAAACTAAAACATGAATTTGAAAATAATGAGTACAAACTCAGTGAGTGAACATAGGAAAGGAACAAGTAAACGATACGGAAAGATTTTGAAAACACAATGCACTTATTTTAAAAATAATGCAATTTAGTTTAATTTCTTGTAAAGCCCTTAATTCAACCTTTGATTTTGTTTAATCCCTTAAGATGAAGGATTTATAATCAACAATGGTGTTGAAAAGAGTGAAAACTATAGAAAATATCCAATCAAGACAAGCAAAATAGAAGGTTTCTCGCTACAGTGGAAAGGCATTCTATAGCATATAGTACAATCACATTTTTTATTTTTATAACTTGTCTATAGCATATATATATATATATATATACATGTACACCACTGCCACCTTACTCAGCTCATGTGCACTCCCTACACGCACAAGGCAATATCATCATGTGCACTCCCTACATGCACATATTTCAATATCATCACACGCACTCTCGCCCACATCATTACAGGCACGTGCACTCCCACACCGCACGTGCACAATTATAGCTATTATACAACATTATCACTCCAAGCATAACACACATATCCACATAATATAGGAACACATGGTTTCATTATATCACATATCTTACCACATAAAAACATTTCATCAAGGGCTTGTTCCCATGCACGTTTTAAAGAAATATCCGATAAAACATTTCAGGTGATTCAATTAAACACGTATGCGTTTATCCCAAAACATTTTAATGCAAGTTCACTCACTTTAATGCCACCTTACAAAACTAGTGCCCACAAAATCTCAATTTAGGTAGTCTCGAAATATCGTTAAAACCTATATTTACCAATAAGCCATAACAACCTCCATCAAGTCATAATTTGAATTTAATAATTCTAATAAATATACACTATACAATCTACACTCTAACCCAACTTTTAACCTAGAATTCTAGTCTAATTCACAAACCCTTTAAACTAATTGTTCAAGTTTGAAGTTTCTTTACCTTGGTGCTTGAAGGTTTAAAGATCAACCAAACCTAGCAAATTTCAAGGAAAGAAAAATTGAAGAAACTTAGAAAATAAAGTCTAAAAATTACAAACTCATAAATTTAAAAATTCAAGGGTTGGAAATATATACCTTTTAACCTTAAAAATGAAGATCTGAAGCCAAAAAACCAAGTGTTGTTGAAAGTGGAGTAGAAATAGAAAACAAAGGAAAGGAAAAGAGATTTTTCTTTTCCTCTCCTAGGGTTTAGATGTGCTGGAAATTGGGGTTGAAAGTTGTAACTTTGGTGCACAAAGAGTTGGGAGAAGGAAGAAGCAAGAAAAAAAAAGAAAAGAAAGGAAAACAAGGAAAAGAAAATGAAAAATCTTGACTTTTATGGTGAAGGAACAACAATGGCGTTGGGAGGAGAAGGAGAAGGAAGATGATGCTTTGGAGATGATGACCGGCCATGTGATAAGGATGAAGGGTCAAAGCTTCCAAAAGAAGCTTTGACCAAGCTTGATAGTAAAATTACCGTTTTGCCTTTCTAGGTTCCCATCCTTTCAATTTAGTCCTCCCAACCCTCTTCTAAATTCCAATTTCCTTCTATTATCTTTTTTTACACCTGTACAAATGAAATATAAAGTTTGTACTCCAACGCGGTGTCCCCATAATATTTAAAATACTTATTTACTCATGCTATCTTTATTTAATAAAGACACGCGGGCCCCATTAACATTATTTTTTCTCCAAAATTTCCTCATTCTTCTTTTTCCCTCACTTAGATTGACCATGTATTTCTCCTTCATGAAAAATTTTAACATCGAATAAAATATTAATATTTAATATTATTTTATTAATAAAATATTATTTTATTTCAAAAATTTTCACTAGCCTTGTAGGGCTCCAAAACATCTTACTTTGCTCTGATTCACATCTGAATCACCTTTTATCTCACAAATTCTTTCTCAACAAAAATATTATTATTTTATTATTATTTCTTCACGTGCACAATATTTTATCTTAAAATACTATTTTCACTCATCTCCATCCTTTGGCACTTAAATCAGTATCTATTAACCCTTTGTCTCGTCGATAAGGTCATATTAACTTCAATACGAGGGTATTAGGTGTCACATAAAGCATGGCTTAGTGTTTACTTATAACATTCCATATTATCTCATAATTCATGACTAACCTTTTGAATTTAGGAAACTAATTTTCCTCAAATTCATCATGCATTCCCCAAAGAGTTTATACAAGTTAATCAAGAATTGATAACAAGTGAGATACATCCCCTCATATCACTTAGGGTGATGAATCCTCTCTTGACCACTCATTCACCTTCGCATGCTTCATGGCATACCCAAAAACACCCTATTTAGGCATCTGGTCACCTCCAGACAATAAGGGAAAAGTCAAAGTATGTCATTCCCCATACAAAATGACCTAGTGTCTCAAGTCCAAGAACTAGTTGCACGATTATAACATGAGAACATATTCCATAGACACTTGAGAGAAATACCAAATGGAGTTCTCATAGCGAGACATGTTCTGTGAACTTGTTCTTTAACAAGCACTTACATGTTATCCTAAAATGTCCCAGATACTTCAATTACTTCAATCTATGAGATTGATTGCTTACTTCCCAAATAAGGAGGCTTAACGTGTACCGATCTTTAAGCCTTGTCAATGTCCTGTCTTAACAATACAATGACCAAGAACAATTTTAGGAACATGGCTTTAATGCATAATGATCTCATAATCGTAACAACTTTACAATTCTCTTGCAAGGCCTATATGTCCCATGGGTTTCATCCAATTAGTACTTAATAACTCCTTATTATTGCACTAACATGAAGGAAAAATTTTTATCACATATAGTTATACGATTAAGTATGCATTAAATGACAATATATATTCCTTTACCAATCCAATTAGCTCAAGGGCATATACCAACAATCTCCCACTTACACTTAAGTCAATTGCTAACGTATTCAATAGCAAACTCTTTCGCTTAGCGACTGTGTCTTTATTAGGACAACTCAAATTTCAATATTTGAGAATATATTAATTTATATGTTTGACAATCTCCATTGCCATATATCGTAATACTAATTTAGATCACAACGAGACGTTGACTCTATTATTATGGCTCTTATTGTTACTTTAACAACTCAAAATCATTTATTGGTTTATTAAACCAATGATCCAAATATCACTTCTTCTGTACCCTAAACAAAAGGTTTGTATCCAATTATAAATATAATCATACAGTTATCTCTTGTTTTGAAACCATTCCAATACAACTGCTGAATCAGGACTTTATGTCACTTTTAACATTTAGGATTCTATTTATGTTAAACTCTTTAAACACGTCATCTTAAATTCTTTTGTTGAGTCCCCTTTTAGGCTCTAACTCTTAAGTGCCATTTTGTTTTTCTTAGACTGAAACATGTATCTTATACACTTTTAATGAGTAACTTATCTTACTCCCACTAACCTTATGATGTACACAAAATATGTTTATCTTATTCAATGTATTCAACTATTTTGAATTTATTACATTAAATAAATATTATTATCCAATCATTCATGTTGGATTATTTAGTAAGCTCAGCTTATATAAGTAGTGCATCAATATGCATCCAACTAATGGTTTGTGTTTCATGGATTCATCTCATGAATTATGCATCCCATTAAATCAGTCTTCATGCATTGATTTTATCTATTGGATTTCATAATTTCATGACCCTTGACCTTTAAAGTGTCATTAGCTCCCACTATTTCTATCATGTATAGAAATCTTACCAAGTAAACTTATTTACTTTCTTCTGAGGCATTATATCCATAACTTTTATGTATAGATACATGTTATAAGTTGTTCATCATTAGTTATGGGATGAAATCCCATCAAAGGTTAGTTCATGCGATTAACTATGTTTGGAATGCTTTGTGATTCATCTCTTATAAATTCAATATGATAATCGATTGTTATTTAGTTCTAAGCAATCTTAATTTAGATTTTTTTTCTCAATAATAACACTCTTTAACTAAATGCTTTTATAATCTTATTATGAATTCATTGAGTTAGGACTCAATTTTATCTAAGTGAACTCATTAATTTCCTTTTTGATTCATAATCAAAAGAAAAATAATCTCACAATGATCTTATCATTATGACTTAGTATTGATTATCATATATGCAAGGTTATACTTAAGGATAAATAATTTAGAACAATTCTAAAATTAAATGAGATGTAATATAAATATATAAATATATATAAGCTAAGCATCTCATGCTAGCAAAATATAAATCTATGTTTCCTAAACATAAAATACAATCTTCAGTCAGAGGCCCAATCCCAAAACATCTCATCTTGACAATCATGTTGAGAAAACATTCAATGTTCTAAAATTTTTATTGTCCCACAATCTAATCTAGGTCAACAAGCTTAATCACCATCAACTAAGGTTGTCCCCTTCATGATCCTATTCTTTATTGCTCCTTGTCATTAGTTCCTTCAATATGTCATACATATTAAAACCATTAATAAAAGTAAGGTATCATATACCAAGTAGTGAAAAATAAATCATCATATGATTCATACCTGATGTGGAAACTTCCTTTTGTTTCTTCCTTTTGATGAATTCAAGATAATCCTTGCAATTGCGCCTCCATTGGCCTAGTTGGCCGCAGAAATGGCATTTGTCATTGTCCTTGTCCTTCTTCACTCCTCTAGTAAGCTTTATACCTTTCAAAGTTGATGCCTTTTTATCTTTTTCTTTCTTAGAAAATTTTCTTTTTTTTCTTAGAAGATACAAGATGAACTGAAGGCTTTTCATTCACAATGGTGTTCTCAGCCTATGTGAGCATATTTAATAAGCCCGAAAGGGTTACCTCAATCTTGTTCATGTTGAAGTTCAAACACAAACTATGAATAACTCTCTGGTAGCAAAGAAAGTACAAGGTCTATGCTCAAATCATGATCCATAACCCAACCCAACTACTCAAGTCAAGTGATATATCCTATCATCTTAAGCACATGAGGCCTTATTGGGCTTCCCTCAGACATCTTACATCGGAACAATTTCCTTGAAATGTCAAATCCTTTTATGCAACTTTCCTTATTAAACATTTCTCTAAGATTTAGAATACTATTCAGGGCATTCATAACTTCATGTTGCTTTCGAAGATCTGGAGCCACACTAGCCAACATCACACATGTGACTTATCAAGATCATCCATATAAACTCTATAGGCCTCTTTTTCCTCATTTGTAGCATCATCGCTAGGTTCCTCAAGAACAGGACCATTTAGGACATAGGCCTTTTTCTCTTATTTCAAGACAATTTTGCTATTGCGAAACCAATCAATGAAATTTGGGCTTGTCAACTTGTTTGCATCAAGTATGCTTCTAAGTGACCAACTATTCACCATGATAGATTTATATCCCATATAAACCACCATATATGATTATTAGTCATTAACGTAAATTATATAATCATAAAGATGAGGTTTTAGAATCTTATATGATTATTCTTAATATTTTTATCAAAATAATAACCCTCTTATACTATTTCGAGAAATTTAACCTTTAAACTTCTTATTGAGCTAGGACCCTTTTCATCCCACCATGACCTTGAGTGACTCAACAAGCCATAATGAAACTAATTAGGAAAGTAACTTAGCTTACCAATTGTATCTTATACAACTCTTAGATTAGTTAGGTGACAACTCATTATCTAAATGTATCGTATACATTTTCTCTAACTATGCCTCTAATACTATGCAATCATGTGTGACACATCCGAACAACATGGTACTAGTTGAGTAAGACCCACCAATAACTCAAACGTACTCGTGTAAAAGTTTGGCCTTGAATGACTCAACAAGCTTGCAATTAAAAAAATAGCTTGGTTATCTTATTATATGGTGGAATGTAATTTTTTGACTCAATATATTAATGAGGGATTTTTATTTATTAATTTATTAATTAAGGTCTTATTGATTTGATGTAGTTGACATGCATAACATTTATCGTATTTCACATATATCATATATATATATATATATATATATATACTGAAAAATAAATCTATCTCATGCCAACTACTACGATAATTATGGACTTTACTAATTCTAATTTTCTCGAGCCATTAAGGAAATTAGTTGGTCAAAATCCTAGGGGATTTACACAAACATCGTCTTTAAACTTTGCTTGTAATATCCTTAAATCTCCATGGCGCCTTTGGATCTCCATCTTCAAGTTACAAAAATTTTTCTATCTAACCCTAATTTTACACTTTGATGTAACTAATTACATTTTATAATCAAGAAACCTCGAGTTACATTTGAGGGGAATTAGGTGAGAAAAAAATTTTACAACCCAGAGAAATTAGAGATAAGGCAGGGTACGCAGACTCTATTTTAAAATAAATACCATGAGAAATAAATTTAACCATCCATGACCTAATCTTCTAAGGTCTAAGTCCATAATCATTCTTATACTTTATAATCACAATCAAAAGCATATAAATAAATGCAAACTCAATATCACTTGGTAATCTTGTGTTATTTGAGAAAGTATCAATTAATTCACTTATAGTGCTAAACTCAAATTATTTGGTATTGTTTTATTTCAATTTAATGTTTAAGAAATTTCCATTTTCAAAACACTTAAAGTAAACTTTTTTTCTTCTTATTTCTTATTAGAAATTCATTGAAATAAAATTTTCCTTTATAAGACTTTCCATTTAATTCTTTTCACAATTAAAACTCCTTTTAATCTTGGAAACCTCTTTGTTTCAGGTAAACTTCCTAAAATATATCTAAGACAACATTTTAATTTCTAACATTTAAAACATGGATTAGTTTCCTAAATTGTATGTTGTTCAAGTTATCTAAATGACGACTTAACAAATTTTTAGAAACTTCTAGTCAAACAAAAATTTTAAGGAAAATTCAATGCTATCACATAACTCTAGGAATTTTTTCTAAAGTAGGAAACTATTTCCTATGAATTTCTCCAATTAAAATACTATCCTTAATTTTAGAAATTTCTTTTAAAGGAGGAAACAATTCCATTTTTTTTATGAATCACCCAAAATTAAAATTTTATCCTTAATTTTAGGAATTGCTTTTAAAGTAGGAAATAATTTCCTATTTATTTATGAATCTCCCAAAATTAAAATAGATGGTATTTAAGCGCTCTTAAAACTCTATAAATCATGAGTCAAACTCATGAAAAAACTGCTGAAAATTTTTAGCAAGTGTGTTTAACAATTAAACACAAAATTTATGAAGAATTAAGCCACCAAAACCAATCTTAGCTGCCTAAAATTTTTTGCATTAAATCTTTGTTGTTTTGGAACTCCAAAACATGATTTTTAGTAACTTTTTTCATACTAAATCAAGTGTGGCCAAAACATGCAGCAATTTAATTTGATAAAACTAATTTTTAACAATTAAAAACTGCTCATAACACTTACTCAATGTTAGTAAAAAATAATCGGCACATCAATCTCCACAATACCTCAAAATTATTTGATTTTAACTTGGCTTTGCAAGCCTTTTAATCCAATTGTTAATTCTTCAACTAAACATAATTTTAAACCTTTTAAAACATGTTTTAATGAATTAATTACAAGCTGTCCAGATTTAAATTAAAATAGAAAAACAAATTTTAAAGAAAGCCTTCCAAACTTATATACACCAAATCAACACACAAATCAATCCTATTGATTATCACCAAGAATCAAGCATGCATATCACATGAAAACATCAAACAGAGGCTCTGATACCACTATTAGGATTAGACCTCATACTCAAACATGAAAATAATCAAGAAATTAAAAATATAACGCAGTAGAATAATAAAATAGTATTTAATCATAGAAATAGTCGAATCCTACAAGATAAATGTTTGCATTTTTCATGTAATTTTCAAATTAATTATGAACATTCATAAGTTTAAGAGTTACATACCTTACTCTAAATATCGTAATCAAGAGCCAATTAAATAAAAAAGGCTTGTGATGAAGCAAGAAACTCGAAAGAGAATAAAACGATCTAAAATCATGTAACCGAAATCTTTGCTTCTTCACCTTTGGGATTTGTCAAATCTTCAGCCACCCAAACATTTGGCCTTTAACAATAATCCACACAGTGACCGAATAGGACCTTCTCGAAGTTAGGATTTTACTTGTGTTAGCAAGTTTTGTTTCTAAATAAAAAAGACAAAAAATTCTTGCTGAATCTTTTTTTTTATCAAACAAAGAAGCTATTTTTCTTTTCTTATATCATGAAACGGCTGAGAAGTGGCTAGAGGCCTAGAGTTTTAGTTTGCTAACATAACATATTTACATAGCCAAACTAAGTTGTAACCTTAAATACAACAATTGCATTTTTATTTGATTAAGTCTCTGTGAACTTAATTAATTTCTCACTTTATTTTGATCTTTTTCAATTAAGTTCAACTTAATTAATTATCCTTATTTAATCCCAATCATGTCACTTAATGTGTGTGACCCATTAAGCTTCTAACATGTTGACAATAAATATAAATCATAATCAAATATCAATTTGATAATTGATTTATATTTATAGATCATGAATGGCATCTAACAATACATCATGACCACCCAAATATTAGAAAGTCAATTAAAGAATTTTACAAAGCCCTTCACTGATAAGCTTCTTAGTGCAATATGGCCTTTTCATCAAATATCTCAGATATGTCATAAAGTATGGCTCAATGTCTACTTATAACATTTTAAATTACATCTCATAATTCATGACTAACCTTATGAATTTAGAAAACTAACTTTTCTCAAATTCATCATGCTTTGCCTAAAAGACTTTATATAAGTTAATCAAGAATTTTGAACAAGTGAGATACATCCATTCATAGCACTTGGGTTGATGAATCCTCCCTTGACCACTCATTCACCTTCTCATGCTTCATGGTATACCTAAATACACCCTGTTTGGGCATCTGGTCACCTCCAGACCCATAGGGGTGACATCAAAGTATGTCATTCCCCATACAAGATAACCTGGTGTCTCAAGTCTAAGGACTAGTTGCATGACTATCACATGAGAACATATTCAATAGACACTTCAGTGAAATATCAAATGGAGTTCTCATAGCGGGTCATGTTCAATGAACTTGTTCTTTAACAAGCACTTACATTTTATCCTCAAGTATCCCATATGCTTCGATCTATGAGATCGATTGTTTACTTCCTAAGTAAGGAGGCTTAACATGTACTAGTCTTTGAGCCTTGTCAATGCCCTATCTTGACAATATAATGACTAGGAACAATTTTAGGAACATGGCTTTAATGCATAGTGATCTCATACTTGTAACAACTTTACAATTCTCTTGCAAGGCCTTTATATTCCATGGGCTTAATCCAATTAGTACTTAATAGCTCCTTATTATTGTACTAACATGAAGGAAAACCTTTATCACATATAGTTATGCGATTGAGTACACATTAAATGAGAATATATATTCCTTGACCAATCCAATTGGCTTAAGGGCATACACCAACATCTACCGTTCCCACTCCATTTGAATTTGGTGAAACAGCACCTTTAATATCCAAATTCCAACTGCACATGAAGTATGAACAGTAAGTGTAGAATCATGTGCCTTATTCCTCAGTTTTTTTCCCATTTCTTTCATCTCATTTCAAGCCTTTATTTATACTTTAGCCTTTCATTCTAAAGAATAAAAATAGTGGCACAAGAATGTTTACTGGTCTTAGGATATTTGCAGGTCATGGAAAAATTTCTAGCAATTCACCAACCCTTTTCACCCTTGATTTTGCTAGCGTGTCAACTTCATTATTGGCTTCACGTAAAACATGCGAAATGCACCAACTCTTTATTGTATGAAAAATAAAATATCTTAAAAAAATAGAATTAGAAAACCTTGCTTTTCATTAACAAGATGAAGATTTACTTGAAGGGCAAGCAAAGTAAATATCATAAAAAGGAAGTATTCTAATCTTAAAATTATTTTGAGCGCAAGTAAACTAAAAGTTAATAAGAAAATACTTCATAGAAAATAATCCCCATAATTGTTTATATGAGAATGGAAATAAAAAATCCTCCAATACTCCCCTGTAAGTTAAAGCATGATTTGGAGCATGAAGGGTAGAAATGCCCAACTTGACCAACAATTTATGGAACTGATCATACTTGAGTGCTTTAGTGAATATATCAACTAATTGATTCTATGAAGAAATAAGTCGAGTAACAATAGTTTGTGACTGAATGTGGTGCTAGATGAAATGATAATATATTTCTATGTGATTTGTTCATTCGTGGAAGATTGGATTGGCTGCAATGCGAATAGCAGCTTGGTTGTCAGAGAATAAAGGAACCAGTGCAGTGTGTAACTCTAAGATCTTGTAAGAGCCGTATTAGCCAAATCATCTCACAAGTGGTGGTGGCCATGCCTCAATATTCAACTTCAACAGAAAAAGAAGAAACCACCATTTGTTTCTTGGATCACCATGAGATGGGAGAAAACCCGAGAAAGATAATATAACTAGTAGTTGATTTGTGTGTCATCGGACATCCTGCCCAATCTGCATCACAATATGCTCACAAAGATAATGAATGATCTGAATGAAGCAATATACCCTGCTTTAAGGTTCCTTTTAGATAATGTAACACCTTATGAGCAACATCAAGATGTGGTTGTTGTAGGGCATGCATAAAGTGGTTAAGAATATGTATTGCATAGCTAATATCTGGACGAGTGATGGTGAGATAAAGTAAACGACGTACCAGTCAACGATATTACCCGAGATCATCTTAAATCTTAACAAAGTCAAGTAAAAGCTTGTGTTGTTGCTCTATGGGAAAGTTGGCTGGCTTACAACTTGTGAAACCACTCTCGGCTAAGATATCAAGTACATGCTCGTGTTGGCTTAATTCAATACCTGCTAGAGAACGTGCCACTTCAATTCGAAGAAAAAACTCAAGTTGGCTAGGATCTTGATGTGAAATTTTGCATCCAAATAATGTTTCAGCTTAACAATGCGATCGAAATCTATTCTTGTGATGATGACATCATCCACATATATGAGAACTGCAATTAAAGATCCTCCACTACGAGAAACAATGAACAAAAAGTGATCTACATATAACTGCTAAAAATCGATGGCAATAAGAGAAATGGTAAACTTATGATACCAATTTTGAGATGCTTGATGGAGTCTATATATAGATTTTTGTAAATGAAAAACCGTTGCTCCCCTTGTTTAGCAAAATTTGTAACCATATTGCCAAATCCTCAAGGGTGACACCCTTTCCTGTAAGGTAGTCATCCCTAACTCTCACATTCTCTTCACCTATATATATAACTGGGTTTCGCATTTCAAGCGCGTCTAGTTTCTCTACTTTTGTCATGGCTTTTTAACAAGGACACTCATGGTTGTTCATTGGTTCACACAGGGCATCTTGCTCTCTATTAGGCCTCGAGGTAATTTGTTGGTATATGCCCTTAAGCCAATTGGATTGGTCAAGGAATATAGATTGTCATTTAATGTACACTTAATCACATAACTATATGTGATAGAGGTTTTCCTTCATGTTAGTGTAATAATAAGGAGTTATTAAGTACTAATTGGATAAAGCCCATGGAACATAAAGGCCTTGCAAGAGAATTGTAAAGTTGCTACAATTTTGAGATCACTATGCATCGAAGCTATGTTCTTAAAATTGTTCATGGTCATTGTATTGTGAAGACAGGGCATTGACAATACTCAAAGACAGGTACATGTTAAGCCTCCTTACTTGGGAAGTAAGCAATCGATCAAATAGATTGAAGGATATAGGATACTTGAGGATAACATGTGGGTGCTTGTTAAAGAACAAGTTCACTGAACATGACCCGCTATGAGAACTCTATTTGGTATTTCACTCAAGTGTCTACAGAATATGTTCTCATGTGATAATCGTGCAACTAATCCTTGCACTTGAGACACCAAGTCATCTTGTATGGGGAATGACATACTTTGATTTCATCCCTTCATGTCTGGAGGTGACCAGGTGCCTAAACGGGGTATTTTTAGGTATGCCATGAAGCATGCGAAGGTGAATGAGTGGTCAAGAGAGGATTCATCACCTAAGTGATTTGAGGGGCTGTATCTCACTTGTTCTCAATTCTTGATTAACTTGTATAAAGTCTTTGAACAAAACATGATGAATTTGAGAAAAGTTAATTTTCTAAATTCATAAGGTTAGTCATGAATTATGATAACTAATATGGAATGTTATAAGTAGACACTGAGCCATGTTTTATGACATATCTAGGATATTTGATAAAAGGACCATATTGCACAGAAAGGTTTATCACTGAAAGGCTTTGTCAAATTCTTTAATTGACTCTATAACATTTGGGTGGTCATGATGTATTGCTAGATGCCGCTCATGATCTATAAATATAAATTAATTATCAAACTGATATTGGATTAGGATTATATTTATTGTCAACATGTTAGAAGTCTAATGGATCACACACATCAAGTGACATGATTTAGATTAAATAAGGATAATCAATTAAGTTGGACTTAATTGAAATATACCAAAATAAAGTGAAAATTAATTAAGTTCACAAGAACTTAATTGAATTAAAATACAACTGTTGTATTTAGGGTTGTAACTTAGTTTGACTATATAAATATGTTATGTTAGCAAACTAAAACTCTAAGCCTCCAACCACTTCTAAGTCGTTTTATAAAATAAGAAAAGAAAAACAGTTTTCTTTGTTTGACAAAAATAAAACTCAACAAGAAACTTTTGTCTTTTTGTTTTAGAAACAAAACTTGCTAGCAAAAGTAAAATCCTACATTTGAGAAGGTCTTATTCGGTCATTGGGTGGATTACTGTTAGAGGCCAAACAATTGGGTGGCTGAAGATTTAACAAATCTTAAAGGTGAAAAAGCAAAGATTTTGATTGCAGGATTTTATACCGTCTTGTTCTCTTTTCAGGGTTTCTTACTTTATCACAAGTATTTTTTATTTAATTGGCTCTTAATTACGATATCTAGAGTAAGGTACATAACTCTTAAACTTATTGATGTTTATAATTAATTTGAAAATTTTATGAAAAAACACAAACATTAATCCTGTAAGATTCTACTGTTCTCTAATTAAATGCTAATTTACTTTTCCACTACGTTGTATAATTAATTTCATGATTAATTTCATTTTTGTACATGAGGTCGAATCCCTGCACAATTCTCGTCTTTGGCAACATCCTGTACCAAGACAAAGTAATACCATGTTCAAAATTTCATAATCATTGGTCCAAAGGGTTAGCTTACTAAATGACTTGGGAATTCGTGCAACCTCTTACTCATGATCTATGTTGCAGTCACAAACTATGAACAAGACTCTACACTAATCCCGACACTCCACTGATAGACATAAGATGACCTAGGACACTCCAAACCTAACCTATGATACCAACTTTGTCACGACTCAAGCTCGAGGGTCCATGACCTACGTACGAGCTCAACAGGCGAAGCCTACAAGACTTGAGATTGCCTCAGAATTTCAAATCATACTCATATAGCCAAGGGTTTCCAATTCCACAATTTCATATAATATTTAAATTCAAATACATTTAGTTTGCCCTTTGGCACCTAATCCACATACAAAATGTATCATCAAATACATATAGGTCATACATTAGCCATCAATTGAGCTCATACTCAACAACCCTTACACAAATTCAAATGGACAATGTGCCTACATACATATTAAGCTAAATCGAATGCGGAGCAAAAGCTCATGACAGACTCAACGGAGTAGACATGTCAAGATAGGGACTTATCGAATGTCAAAATTGGTCTATAAATGGATAGCCCTTGCCACGCAGTCTTGTGGCCTATTTATTTGCACATGGTACAATAAGTGGGTGAGTCATCTAATACTAAGTGTGGGATATAAAATTCTATAGAAATTTCGTGAAAAATACTCTCAAATTTTATAAAATTTATTCTATCGATATTGATCAAAATTTCATTGGTAATTTATTGGAATTTCCTTGGTATTGAGTAGTATTACCAATGAAAATTTTCTTACAGAAAATATTTCTTTGGAAATACCCAATTTTCTTGTAATGACTTTTGGTATATTAAATATGTAACCATAAATATTACTACTAGTTTTGTTCACATTTGAAAAAGTGTGAGTATGACACTAAGTATCTAGTTCGGTGGTAGGTGCATGTGTCACTGATCTTACATTGGTAAGAGATGGGATGAGTATTGGACTAATAAATAAGGACATTCTTCCATCTAATAGGTATAGAATTTGAGTTAGAAACATGGGCTTGTGATAAGTGATATCAGAGTACACTAAACTTTTCACTGACATAGAACCCTTGAAAGATACTAAAGTCGAGGTAGACCCAATCCAAGGTAGGTGCCTTTGTGGTAAAAGAGCTAGTACAATGGAAGTGTTGCATAATTGAATGAGATATAATGTCATGGATCTCGCTTCGATAAGAGTTGGGATAAGTTTCGGACTTATAAATAAGTGTCTTCTTCCACTTAACTAACGTGTCTTTTTTCAGTTAAAAACGTATGCTCATGACACATGCATTTCCTTATTCAAGAGTAAGGTTAGATTATCTCCTTCCCAAACAAAAAATTGTATGAGAAGGAAGAAAAGATTAAAATATTATATATTTAATTTTTTAGGTAAAAGTAATAATTGTTGCGCCAAATCTAAATCATTAAAATTAGATTGATTCTTCAAAAAAGGTAAATTCATTATTTTTTTAGAATAGATAATTCATGGTCAGAATCATTGTTTTTTGTAATTTGGTGTTTGTCCTAATAACTGCCATGTATTTATCTATACTTTTAAACAATTATGTTAGATAATTATTGTGGCCTGGCGTAATTAATGACTTTTACCATTGTTTTAAGAGGGCTTACTTTTAATATTTGAATCTTTTCACTCTTAGACTCCTTCAATATATCCAGAATAGAAAAATTTAAAGTTGATTATCCTTCCCAAATATGATAAATGTAATTATATATAGGTGTTCATACATGTTTGTAAAAGAGTTGATTTTTTTTTTTAGGAATTAGGGGAAGGAGGATTCCAACTTATTCTTCAAGTAAGGAAATCATGCACCAATAAACCAAATGCTCGAGTGCATGAAAAGAGAGTTGATTGTTAATAACAGTTTATCATATTAATTTTCTTGAAAATATTTTATTTAAGATCATTGTAGGAAGTTTGACCCTACCGCTTGTAGAATATAAAAATCATCATACTCTTCTTGAGTTTCATTTTTTTAGCAAGCTTTAAACTTCACCTAATTGTTAGTTTTACAAATTATTTTTCATTTTAAGAAAGAAAAATAAAATGGATTGATAATAGAATAAAAAATATTATTGGAGGTAAAAGTAACCAATATTCTTAAAATGTTAAACCCTAACCTTTTTAAATATCAAGATATATGGTTTTACTTTAACACGGAACACTTTGTCTAAATTTATGTCATATGATAACCATTAGCTCATTTTAAAATAAATATATGATGTTTTTTCTTTTCATTATTTAGTTTTATTTTATACTAATTTTTAGTATAAATAACGTAAACAATAAAAAGTAATTAAGTAAGAAATGTAATAATTAAATGAAACTTTAATAATTTCTTACTATGTGCTTATGAGGTCATGTTTCAATAAGAAAGAGGAAGTTCTGAAACTATCAAGTCCTAGGTTGGAATCTCACCTTGTGCAATCTTGGTTTGATTTTATGTTGGTTTGTTAGTTTTTTTAATTTGTTAATTTATTTTTTATTTTAAATGTAATGGTGATCTCATTGTCATATATATTGAGGATTCTTTAATTGTCATTTAATTTTTGACTTGGGAATATAATATCGTGAAACATAAGTTCTTATTTAAAGATGTATGCTAAAATATTTACAATATAATATTATATGTATGTATGTGTATATAAACATAGATTCTAGTAAAATCTTTCCGTGATGAAAACCATCATATTTGTTCATTCGTTATATATCTAAATTATCATTTAAAAAATTTTTAAATATAAATATTCATAAGATTTATACAATCTGTAAAGAAAACTGTAATTGCATTAAATTACTTTTATTAAAAAAAAACTTTTTCTTAATTCTAATAGTATTGAATAATTTATAGATAAATATAAAAAAATTTACAAAAAAATGTTTATAAATATGTAATCATTAAAAATGTTTTTTTATCAAAAAAAAATTTACACATCTTAGTCAAAATTTGACAAGAATTAGTACTTGGAAGAGCTTGAGATAGGGGTGTAGGGTCTTAAACCTTTTCTTACCATCAACACAGATTTCACACTTGTAAGTATGAAACGAGCAGCAACTCAGGAAGATTCCTTAACTTGTGCAAGAGGCATGAATCATATGTACAAAGAGTTGCGTGTGAAAATGTTACTATGAATATGAAAAGAGTCTATTCCTCATATCGTTTATCATTTTAAAATACAAACAAATCATACATGGACTTGGACCACTCAAAATCGTCGGACGTGCCCCGTTTAACATCGAACTTACGTACACTCGACTTCCGTCACTCTATCAAGCACCTCGTGATTGTGGAAGGCGGGGACCACCCACCATAACTAAAGGCCCAAAAAAGTAAGACGGAATCATTGAGCCGGTAAACACTAGACAGGGGCTCGAGAAAAAACATAAAATACAATATGAAAAATGTTACAACCATTTGAACTGTCGCTAAGTGTCGAAGTCTGAATGGTGGAGCCATCGTCGTTGATCTGGACACCACGAATTCTCCCATTATTTTGTTCATATGTTCACTCACCGCCACCGCATCCAACAGTCCAAATTTTCAGGACCATAAAATTAAAATGATCGGACGACCTTTAAAAGTTAAAAGATTTCCTTATTTTTGTTGTCGAAAATTCAAAGCAGTTTTGGGCTATGTGTTGCTGACTCATGCATCCCATCCCAATCCGTTGCTCGTTTGGAAAAAGCCTCCGGCTCTTTTTCTGACGTGGCCCGAATATTCTCTACCATAAGGCCTATAGTTATCTGCCATGTCACTACTATCAAATTAAACCCTTATTATTACTATTATTTAATTCAATCCCCAATCCCCATTTCCGCCTTTAAAACCCCACCCTAACGACCATCACAATCCTCCACTTGTTCAATTTCACCTCTCTTTTGTCTCTTCTGTACTTTCCAAAATTCTTAAAACTCTACGTAATCAACATCTTTTTTTTTTCCTTCTATACAGATTAATTTGGATCGCAGATAAGGCAGCGTTTCGATAGGGGCCATGGAAATTCCGGTTATCAACAGAATAAGCGATTTTGAAGCGGGCATAAACTCTTTAAACAACCCATCTTTCCTTTCCCAAGTTTTTTCCCTTTCTGGGATTGAGAAAATCTACGAAGCTTATAGTTTTTGGAAATGGGGAGCTCTGATTCTTGCCCTAGTAGCGTCCTTATCTACCATAATCAATAGACTCAAGATTTTGATCATCAGATTCCGGCGAGACCATTCTTTACCATCTCAACCTCTTCTTCATGACACCGATTTCGACACTGACACGGATTGCTCCTGCTCATCTTCAGAAGACGAACGAGAATACGAGGAGCCGTCGACTTCTCAGAGCTGGAGACAAGTTGATGAGAATTTTCGGGTTAGAGGGTCGGCTCATTGTATCGACGACCAGTGGCAAAACCGTAAATTTACCCTTCGAAAGCGGCGAAGCAGCATCGGGGACTTGTTCTCTTGGGCTGAGGAGCTAACCAGCGGAAAAAGCGTGGTGAAGCTATGGGACAACCTAGGGTTAGGGTTCGGTTTGGACCTCGATGAAAGCGACAACGTTTTAAACGTGTACGACGTTAACAAAGAAACAAAACTCACGTCCTTTTTTGGCGGGAAATGTATTTTCCAGGCGGTTTCGGCACCGTCCTCGTCGTCCGCGGTTGTCGTAAGCGCTGGCGCTGATTCATCATTTCGACGAGTCGCTGTCAGCGCGTGGGACACGCGCCTTCCTTGTCGAATACCGTCGATTCTAGCAGAATGGAGGCCGAAAAAGTCTGTGGAGAAAATCGCAGCGGTCAATGCCGGCGGCGTCGAGAAGGTTTACATCAGGGATGACGTCACGGGGGAGTTAACGGTGGCTGATATGAGGAAGGTGAGCTCGCCATTGAAGAGTTTAACAGAATCTGACGTGGATACTTGGTGGGATGCTAACGCCGTCATCGTCTCGGACGAGTCCGTTGACGAGTCAATTCAGTGACTCAGTTAACACCTCCATTTAGAGTAATAAGACTTGATTGAATTCAAATGTGAAAAAATCGTAGGGGAGTGGATGGAGGGACACTTTTGTAAATAATCATATCATCCTTATTTTTTATTTTCCAATGTTGTAGTAATTTGATTGCGTATCCTTTGATTCAGTAAAACCACAACCACTTGCTTAGAATTGGATAAATTCTCAATTCTCTCACCCGTCAAAATAATGGACTATGATTCCGTTAAGAATGGAAATCTTTCAAGTAAACCTGGCGAAATAAGCCTTAAGCTATCTTTGGGGACAAGTCACGAGTTATGTGCAAGGAAAAGTTTATTTTAACATTAAAGGGAATGAGCCGAGTAATTCATCATTCATGTCATGTTCAAAACCCCACATGTTCCATTCAACTCTTCTTATATAGAACGTCCAGAAAGCAAGTAGTAGAAATTGTTAGTTTGTTTGTGCTTATTTTATTAGTTACAACATTCAAATCACATGCAAAAAATGGCCCGTTCCTTTTGCAAAACCCCAGCTCCATCAGGATCTTTTCAAAGTCCCCACTAGCTTGTAGGGAACTTCTAAGCGCCACATGTTTGAAACATAGTCAGAAATTTAGCGTACTATTTAATTAGCTGGACTGATAACGACATGAATCCACCCCTAACTTCTCACCAAACCCTACAAAATATGGATGCTACTCATGATAGTCCACCCCAACTTACCAAATTTTTAAAAGATAAAGGATATACTTCTTCTTTGTCTTGGTAAATTAAAGATAATTATATTATTTCTAGATTATTGATTAAAAGAGGATCTGTAAATCGGTTTGAGATTTTTCACCAAAAATATAATCACGATTATCCAAAAAAAAATTGAAAACAACTATCTGTCTAGACTAAGATTCTTATGGTGTGAAAAGTGAGGTCTGTTTTCGTTTTTATAGTGGTTTGTCATGCGAGCTTTATTCGAGATCAATAAGTTCGTAAAACATCTACAATCAAAATTCTGGAGTTAATATGCATTATTCTTCAATAAGTAAAAGAATAGTACAAGTTTGATCAAAATAAGATAATTTGAAAATTTTTTAATCCGTATTTTCCTACATTAGTATGAGACAGCACTCAAGCGTTTTTACGTTGATATTGTCTTTGACAAACATGATTAACATACTAGAAATAATTGATTATGCTTCTGTTTTATGATTATCTTAGTTTCGAAGCTTTTATAGCATGTTAATGGCAACTGTAGAAAAGCATTCTTTTATAGCCTGATTTTTCGTAATATGATGCTCATATATACCTACTAAAATCTGAAAATTTTAAGTTTTATGTGATGACTAAGAGCTGTTTGGTCTGCCTTTTTTAATTTAAAAACTATTATGAAGCTCTTATGAAAAATAATAGCTTTTAAAACTAAGTTGAATTTGTTTAATAAATTTACTTTTATGAGTTTTTTTTTATAGATAAGCTGTTTGGCAAACAACTTATATAAATTCTAATTTTGATTAAAATTACTATAAAGGGTATTTAATAAATAAGTTTGTATTAATCACAAAATCCTCAATTCACAACGGATAAAAGTTAACTTTATTTTTTATTTATTTAAAACAAATTTTTAGAAATATAAAAAGTGAACATAAAATTTATAATTAATAATAAATCATATAAAAATGAAAATGGATAGTGTTGTGATTATTTTTAATAGACGAGGACATTTTGAAAAAAAAAATCTCCTAATAAAGAGGCGTGCTTTTAAAAAAAGAGAACAGAAAGCTCCTCTCTAGAACTTTTCCTAAGCTCTTTTCTTTCAATTTTGTTCTTGAAAAAAACACATTTTTTTAAGAGTTTCTCAAAATCCTTGTTTGGCCTAGCTTTTGCTTGTAAGAGGTAAATAAGCTGAAACAGGTCAGGCCAAATGAACACTAAATATGGAGAAAAAAAATGAAATCCTAATTGTTTGACTTGAAACTTTGACTAATTTTCTCTATATCCTAAATGATTTTTGAGTACTTTTCTTAAATGGGCCTCATGCATAAGGGGTTTTTTAAAATGGTCCTCCTTATAATTTTAATTGTTTATAGCCAATAGAAAAAAAAATTGGACAAAATTATCCTTAATGAAACTAACTCATTCGCTAGGCTCCACGTCTCAACCCGAAACCTATTAACGGGTCAAGTATGTCATTTATGTGGACCACAACTCTTCGGTTTTCATTTGGAGACCGTACATATCCTCAGAAGCAAGTATGCAAAAGCATTCCTCGACAGTTCAACTTTCGAGCATTTTGGCAGTGGTAGGAGCCTTTTGGAGTGGTTATTATTCGCATAAAGGTAGTTCACATATTAAGCAGTATGAGGAAGTTGACATTACACTGAGAAATGTATAATATTTTTTATGATTTATTTTATTTTATTTTGAACCATGTGGAGGTTTTTGACAAAATAGTTATTGTTCATGTTTAGGGTTAAGGTTTTTTAGCATAAACCTATACATATTGTACATTCATATTGATATTTTTGTTGTTTGAAATTTTTGAATATACACATGAAGGTGGTATTGTTGGTGTTGTTGGGGTGGAAAGGTGACCGGCCATGTATAATTGGTTAATATGTATGTGTTAGGAATTCGATTGATGGTTTAGATATTGTGTGAGTGAGGGTGTGCTTTGGTGGTTGGCACCTTTTGCGTAAGTGGATTTTGGCATGGGGTCACGTTGGGGTTGTGTGATTGAAAAAGGGTTTAACTTAGCGTGACTGATTAATAGGTCATTGCGTGAATATTGTTCAGGCATGGATTGTAGTAGTTTGATTATTGAGTTTCTCATCAATCCTCAAAAGCATATTATACATCACATCATTAGAAACAGGAACTCTAGACGGTTGTCTGGATGGAGTATCATCAGCAGGATGAACTGGGCTGCCTTCGACAGAGTTCAATGGCTCATCAAGGAGAGAGTACAAGGCTTGCGACTGGTCCAATCAGCTAGATACCTATTGCTCCATATCCCTTTCTTCTTAACTAGAGTCGATATGATGTTCCCGTATGGAAGGTCGTCTTTTCCGGCATGGCAACATCTCTCATTCTCATGCTCATATATTCTGCAATATTAATGCTAAACTCGCTTTCAATTGTTTCCATCATCCATAGATCCTCAATGCTAACATGTCTTAAAAGACTGATCCTTCCCTGTACTATGGACACCAGAAAATTATGTACCAGCCTATCTGGTGCAGAATTCAAACGATGAGCAGAACATGACTTTGTGGTGTATGGTTCTCTTTTGCTTGTCACCTAGGCCCACATGCGGGCCGAGTCATATGATGGGGGAGGTTTGTATTGTCCGTGTTTATACTCCATTCTCAAGAGCTTCCCAATATCAAAGGGAGTCACCACAAACTCTTTTCTTCCAAAAAACACGTTCAAAACGAATGGGTCAAAATCTCTAGGATTTTCAAATTCATTTTCACTCCGGCGAATGTTGGAGTAAAAGTCCCTAACAAAAGTAGGGCTATAATCAAAATATGGAAAGGTACTTAGACCCTTAAGTTTACCCATGTCGAAAAACGAAAGTAAGTCACCCTCAAGGTATATGTTTTCATTTAAGCTTTCCCAATCTACCACTTTCCTGCACGATATCATGGCATTCTCTATTACGCAATACCTACCACCATGTGATATGTCCCTAAACCGTAAGGGAGAGCACATATCATTACCTAGTTCAATTGATAAACCAATTGATGCGGCAGGCAGTTGAAGATCTAGTTTCCATTTCTTCCTTGATTGTAGGGTAGAGTATCCATCATCACTCATACTTTGGTCACCATCGCCACGAACATTGGGCATGCTCGAAAATGCGGCCATTGCTTAACACAGTGCAGGACGGTTCAACTTTTGTGGTTCAACTTCTCTTTGCCCTTAAGCTAAGTTTGGAACGGTTGGAAGATGAAACGGTAGCTATCGATAGATATTGGGACGACTAGAATATGAAAGAATCGGTTGGAAGCTATCTTATGCCCTTTATGTTTTTTTATTACAACGGTCGACATTAGAACAACTATTACAATTATTATACATAATTTTGTTGGCAAAAATATGATGCAGGATGCCAAAATAAATCACGCAAATATTATTAAATATTTTGTGATTTATTTAATGGTTTACAAAGAAAAACAAATTATTAAGGATTACAATGAATTTGATGATCCAACAAATGGGCTAAGTACTGTAATTGGAATTTGATGATCCAACTATGCAATGGCATTTTTGTAAATAAGGGGAACTGTAGTCAACTATAGGTTAAATATCTAATTTTTTCCAGCACTTTCTCCTCACTTTCAGCAGCTTCTTCTTCTTCCCATCCTTTTTCCTCAATAAACGTTTTCCATATTACATGGAAGCCATTCCTTGAAACCTCCATAACTTTGTCAAAGTAACTTCAGTTTTCATGCTTTGGTACACTTTTCAAACCTCCATAGCTTTCATAGGATTCTTTGTGTTCTTTCACTTTTTCACCTCAAAGATCCTCAAAAGTCTTTCTTCATTAATATATTTATAAGTGAAAATTGTGGGAAATGACCTTTGTAGTAAGGTGACTTCAAAACGCTTTATAATGCGAGAGAATATCTTCTTGCTCAGAAGTAAACATGTCTAATCTTTATGTTGTAGCAGTGTGCATTGTAGCCATACTGGAATCATCAATCATGAGTTCAGCTAACTTCAGAGGACGATTCTTCTTACTAGCATCTAAAGCCCAACGACGTTAGCCCCTACACTGTCACGTGACTGATGCTATTTTTCACTTTGAGTGCTACCCAAACCATTTAGTGTATCCTAGCCATTTGAACTTGCTGGTTGATTTGACTCACCAAGAGAGCCCCAACCTTCATAACATTTTGTTGACTTTTGTTGTTTTCAGCCACTAGATTTGGAAGAATCGTCCAAGGTTTTCGAAGGAATGGCATCTTTTGTTCCCCAACCAGACCGTGGCAGTGCATCACTAGTGTAAGGTTTTTCACATATTTTGTCCCCCAATCATCGCACGCAGTTTGCTTCTTTGGATTGGTCATAGCTGCTGCAACATATTGTGTTTTAGATATGCTTGTCCCCCAATCACAACAGTCATTTTGCTTCATTGTTCTGGTCACAGCTGCTGCAACATCATGTGCTGCAAATATCATATGCAGACTCTGTCAAATCATGTCAAACTCAAGTTATGCCAGTATCATTTAATGCAAATATCAATGGCTAGAACTTTCAAACCCTAACAACTGACGTCTGAAGGGCCACTATCTTCAGGTATGACACCTATAACGTTATCAGAGTTTGTAGTTCGCATTGGACAGCGGTTTCGTGTGTGCCCAGGTTGTCTGCAAATTGCACATGCCTTGGGTCATCGTCGTCGAGTCATGGGTTGAGCAGAGGCTGTTTCCCCGTTTGTCGATGGAGCTGCAAATAAAGTCTGGCAATTTTATCTATTATGACCATAGCTCATGCATTGTGAACATCTACGTCATTCGCTGCGTTCCATAGTTGTTGGAATCCTTTTCCTCTTAGGTCTTCTCGCTTGACCTCGCCAACTTGGTGGCAAAACGATAATTTGTTGAACGTCATTGGGGATGTCCCATTCACTAGGATGCCCAACCAGGCGAATGGGAACTGCATATCCCTCCACCCAAGATCGAGTCTTGTAATAGTCTGAGCAGAATTCAATGGTTGAACGTTTGCATTTACTGCCAAGGCAATGAAATCACAGTTGATGAACAATATAAAAATTCAATTCATCATGCATAATATAACAGAACATGATTGCTCATACCTTATTGTCACCATGGCATGCGTGCAGGGGAGTAGATCGGACTGGAACTCATTGCATGACCACTCCTTGGTAGAGAGGTTCACCATTCTGTCCTTACTCCCGCCTATAACTTGAAACTCCACTCGATCGATTGCTTGTATGGAAAAGTGACATGCTTCATTCAATTGTCTGTTCAACAGATCGGTAGCTCAAGGGTTAAGGGGCGTGCTTAAATTCAATGCCTCATTGTACCAATCATGGAACCAACGTTGAAACATACCTCTGATGCACTCAATCAACACTGTTATTGGCATTTTTCTTGCATGCCTCAGGCAGGAGTTAATACACTCCGTAGTGTTGGATGTCATTAGCTTGTATCGCCTTACTGGTGACTGTGCACTTGCCCATCTCTCAGGGCCTAATCTCGTAAGGCTGTCATAAGCAGGTTTGCAAAGTTGTTTCAGCTTATTCATATGTCTGTCAAAATCGGTAACCCTATAGCAGTTGGCGGTCATGGTGAAAATCTTTGCAACATCTTCGCGCTTGAACCTGTTTTTAACGTTTTTCCCTTAGTGGTAATTGCATAGACCGTGATGAGCGTCCTTGTACAATTTCTCAACTACATTCTTAATGCTAAGATGCTGATCATAAATGAACATTGCATTTTCAGGACAACCAATCACACGAAGCAATTGGTTAAGAAACCACGACCAAGACTCTTCGTCTTCGACGTGGCCAATGCCAAATGCAAGTGGATGTATATACTCATTCGCATCTTTGCATACCGCCACAAACAGAATACCCTTGAATTTGCCTTTCAGATGTGTGGCATCGATAGCGACTACAGGCCGCATTACAGCACTAAACCCCCGAATACATGACTCGAACACCCAGAAACAATATTTGAATCGTTGTTCCCCATCAGTAGCGACACACGTGACAGTATCTAGATTTTCACGTTCCAACATATGGAAATACGAGGGGAGGAGTTGGAATGACTCTTCTGGCGGACCAAACACAAGACTCTCCACGTACTCCTTCACTTGCCAGGCCTTACCATATAGACATTGCAATCCCCACTTGCGATTCATCTCTTCCATTATTTCCTTTGGTCTTAATGGGGTTACACAATTTCCTTGCACCCTGCTGAAGATAAGCTCACCAATTACCCTTTCGCTCACAATTTGGTACCCACATTGCAAACCATCAACAGTCACGTGTGTACCTTCTACAATGTCCGAAGTTGCCAATATTCTCCCTCAGGCAACTTCATTGCACGCAAAGCAAACTTGCATGCCTTATCTTTACAACCAACCTCAAAACGAGCGTGACATGACTTTTTAACTCTAAACTCAAAATGCTCTTTTAGTGCCAACATGCTCAAAGCTAGTTTCAAATCAGCCTTTGATAGAAACACTTTTTTGTGATATAAGTGGTCGTCCATTGATTTAGCCCGGGAATAATCCATTGACGAGATACCCTTGTATTTACCTTCTCTTGATCACTGTCATCAGGCGAATGAATGTCGTTCTCAAGTGCGATGGCATTCTCGTAAATAGGGTCTGAACCATCAACATCTTCTAATTCAACGGTTCTACCATGGTCATCCAAATCAACCTCTTCTAACCCAACAGTTGTGGTATGACCTGTACCGCCATCTGTTTGATTACAATCAAGAGTGTCGGTCTGCTCAACCCTGTCATCCTTTGAACGGTCTTCATGTCCGCCAACGTAATCATTTTCACAGTCATAACGTAACTCATCATTTTGATCCGCCATGTCGTCCTCTTCAACTTCATCTTCAATCTGATCAGATGCATCATCATCACTCACAACCATCACAGTGTCGTTTGCTAATGACAATGGACCCACTGCATTTTCAAGCGACAATTGTGTTTGTTGCAAAGTATCGAGTATTTTGTTCAATGCACATTCTGATCGGAATTGTGCAGACATCATTTGCAAACACCTCATGTGTGCGTCGGGCTTCTGAAACTCATGAGAATACATCAAACGTGATTGCCATGATTATTTGTTAGGAAATGCATGGTGTGGTATGTCAGAATAATTAACATTCTGTTCTTGGTGATTACTATGTTAGATACCATGCTCATGTGGAATATCGTTTGCATTTCCTGCCTTAACTGTCACAAACACAACAACTGCCCTCTCATCTCGCAGAATACTTCTACATCTTCATCATCCCTAATAACTGTGTGCGAAACCCCTACGGCATGGCTAAGTGATGCATGTAGCTCGATTTCATTATTATGTGAGTTGACCCCAACAACCTCTTCAACCAGCTTCACTAGTCCTGAAAATGACAAATCACTCCTAACACCCCTCACTCGTGTCTCACCACCCTTGTAAGTGTCATCGACCCAATGACCACCGTATGTAATCATAAGCTTCACATTTGGCAGGCCGCTAAAATTTAACAGAAAATAAGTGTCACAATCAGTCAATTTATCAAAAATAGCCCCTTAATGCATAGAAACCACTTACGCAATGCCTAAGTCACATTTGGCCGATCGCAGAAATTTAACAAAAATTAAGTGTCGCAATGTCTAATACACATTAATGCAATGTCTAATAACTAGTGAACAAATGCCCCTAAACAAGAGGCGAATTGCACAAGTCACGCGTCACCACTATCGCAATATATAACAATAGGTCACTTAATATATAAAAACCAGTCACGCAAGCCTAAAAAACTATTGAACAAAAGCTTCAAAACAACACATGAATTGCACAAGTCACGTGCCACCACTCTCGCAATACATAACAATAGGTAACACAATATATAAAAACCAGTCACGCAAGCCTAAAAACTATTGAACAAAAGCCCCTAAACAACACATGAATTACACAAGTCACGCGACACCACTCACACTATAACAGGTAACGCAATATATAAAAACCAGTCACGCAAGCCTAAAAAACTACTAAACAATAGCCTCAAAACAACACATGAATTACACAAGTCATGCACCACCACTCTCGCTACAATAGGTAACGCAATATATAAAAACCATTCATGCAAGCCTAAAAAACTACAGAACAAAAGCCTCCAAAAAACACATGAATTCCACACCACCACTCTCGTTACAACAGGTAATGTAATATATAAAAACTAGTCACGCACTGCCTAAAAAACTATTGAACAAAAGCCTCAAAACAACACATGAATTGCACAAGTTAGTCACACACCGTCAGGCTCGCAACACCTAAGAATAAGTCACTCAATGAATAATAAGCCTCAAAACAATAGGCGAATTGCACAAGTCACGCACATTGAGTCTCGCAATACCTAATAATAAGTCAACCGATGCCTAACATCCACTCACGTTATGCCAACTTAAACAGTCACGTACTGGCCCAACGTCACGCAATACATAACAACACGTCACCATAGGTACTCTATTCCATATACATACAAACCATTCACGTAATGTCTCAACAGAAGATATGCATTGCACAATTCACGCACCGCGTATAACCCACTCTCCCAATACCTAATAACAGGTTACCCAATGGCTAACATCCACTCACGAACTCACAAAGTTATTCAGCATAATATAACTTAAATGAATAAAATAACTCAAGAAAATATTTGCTCAATGAAAATAAAAATTGCAATAAATTTTATTCAAATTTTATTAAAAAGACCCCCTCAAAAATATAAAGAGATGATACAAAAAAAATGAACCGTAGTTCATTTCTTTATAAGTTCATCTATTTTGAACTCTATCTTGGCGAGAATCTTTTCGTTGCTCAAGCTGGCAGCCTCCAAGTCAAAAGTCCTTTGCATCAGGTTGTCGATGAGGACTTGCATCTCCTGTTGGAATATGTGCAACTGGTCCCTTACACTCAAGAATATGTGCAACTGGTCCCTCACACTCAAAGGCACCTCATCCTTTTCGGAGATTGCCTCTTTCCCCTTCTCGACTCTAGGATCTCTAGACGTCATTTTTCAATTATCTGAGATTGATTAAGATAATTGAATTTGATTCAAATGGTTAATGGTTCCCTTTATTTATAGGCATGAAAGTTGACTTTTCGTTTTCTATAGCCATATCAGTGCAATGAAGGGGGGCTAAATTGGTTATTAAGTACCTGTTCGGCTTGCCCTTTCATCTTATCTACGTCTTAAAAGCAAAAGCCAGGACAAACATCATTTTCCAAGAAATTCTTTACAAAAAGCAGCTTAAAGGTTTTCTCTCTTTTTCACTAATCAAAAAGGATTTTAATGTTACCTCTTTTCTTTTTTCCAAGAAATTTGTTATCGTTTACTCTTTTCTCTTTTTTTTTTTTAATTTAAGCATCATGGTAGACCAACCAAAATCTAATATTATTGCTATTATACAAGTCTAAAATTATATAAAAACTTCAAGAATTACATTAGAGCTTATTAGGTTATTGAAGATAATCAGTAAAGAATCACCTTTAGCATTAGGTAGCTAAAGTCACGTAATGCTTACAAACAGGTCACGCAATGCTCAACAAATATTCAGTCACGTAATATTCAATTACGTAATGCCTGTCACGCAACGCTAACAAATATTCAGTCATGTAATGCCTATAAAGAACTCATGCAATGCTCAATAAATATTCAATCAGGTAATATTCAGTCATGTATTACTTGTCACGCAACGCTCAACATATATTTAGTCAAGTAATATTCAGTCATGTATTACCTGTCACGCAACGCTTAACATATATTCAGTCACGTAATGCTTATAAAGAACTCACGTAATGCTCAACAAATATTCAGGCACTTAATGCCAAATACACAGGTAACGATTCCTAATATCCAGTCACACACCCTAATATCCAGTAACTCAATGCCTAACAAATATTCATGCATTGCCTATAAACTGATTGATTTCGCTACCCCTAACCAGATTTAATTTTCCAAACTCATATAATTTACCCATAAACTTTTTCGTTCTATGAATAACCTTAAATAATGCAAGAACCCATAACAAATACCTTGATGTCATCTCTGCACTTTGGGATCGTGAGAAAGTTGGCTGTCGATATAGACCTCGATGGCGTTAGACAGCTAGACGGAGGGATAGCAAAATCTAAATCGAGATTTAATTTTGGAATTTTAAGCTGAATGGTGGGAGAGCAGAAAGAAAGAAATTGAGGTGCGCCTTCATTTGGATTAATTGGATTAAAGGGTATTCTTGTCAAGTCGTGCCAAAAAGCAGCTAAAAATAGTTAAAATTATAGAGACGGTCATTTTTTAAGTCACCTTACTATGAAGGTCATTTCTCACAATTTCCTCATGATTTTTAATGTAAAAATTTTATGCTAATAGAACCCTTGAATGATAAGCTTCCCATTGGTATATTATTTACATCATTTGAATTTGTATGTTAAAAGAATATAGCGATTTGCCTGGCATGTGGGGCCTGGGTTGCCTCAAAGTTCATTTGGCATGCCAACTACCTTAATGGACTTGTCACAATCCAATCTCGGATCATGACCAACGGATGGATCTAGCAGACAAGCTCGCTCAACCTAAACAAGTCTCAAAGACAAATATTCAAATGTGACAACAATTACAAAATATGTGAGGATACTTCCCATGTCAAACACGTATTCTTATATAAACCTTTATTCCAAAAGTATGTATCATGTCATAAATTCACAATTCTCAAACAAGCCATATATGTTTGTGTTTAGCAAAGTTAAAGAGAATCTCATAAATTATATTTCATCTCTAAATATCTTGCGAACCATTGGCCAAATATACATATGTATCCATATATGTTTATTCTAAATAAAGTTTACCTTGAGCAACGAAGTGACACAACAAAAATGGCAAAAGTCTACTAGATGCCTTTACGACTACCTATGAAGTATGGTGAAGAGAGGACTTCTCGGATGTGCCAACCAAAGATCTACTAATCTGAAAAACAAAATAATGGATGTGTGTGAGATTATAAATCTCAATGAGCAAATATAGCGAAGGAGAACAAGCTAGACGGGGGAATGTTTGTGTTAAAAAATAATTATAACAATTATGTAATTTCAAATAAATCCAACTTTGCAATCAAATGGACTCGAAAGGATTATTTTATACATCTTTTAGATGGTTTTATTTGTATATAAAACCCCTTAAAAATGTGATTTCAAATGAACAAGGAAAAACCCTTTTAAAGAATTCAAAATAGTCCAAACATTGCCCAATTAACTGCAAAGATGAACCCTTTACTGGAAGAGGGTCAATCCTTACAATGCATAAAGCATTTTGAGCATTTTGCTTGAAAGGGGTTGATCGTTGCATTCTAGAATGCTGGACACAGGTTCTAAACTTCCAAGAATAATTTTTTTTTTCATTTAAGGGTCGATCCTTCTTTTCTAATTTCCAAAATTTGGAGCTCCAAAGTTCTAAATTGACAACTTCAAAAGCGTTACATCATTTCCCACCAAAGAATTCAATCGCAACCAATTTCTAATGGAAAATCAAGCTCAAATATCATCAAACATTTGCATTAGAATATACAAAACACCTTAAGGCACTCAATAAACATCATTCCGTCCCTATATCATTCTAACTTAATAATCATATTTCAAATATGCAAGGCATGTAAACCAAACACGCTAAGGCATGTGAGTCACCTTAATGGCAATACCAAATATGGTAGAGCCATGTAAACCAAACATGCTAAGGCACATAAGCCATATTAATGGCAAATCCAAACTTGTTAAGGCACGTAAGCCATATTAATGGAAATTACAAATATGCTAAGGTGTCATGATCCGGTACTCTCTTCAAGCCCGTGACAACCGCCGTGATGTCTCGATAGACAAACCTTACTCGGAATGTTAATCGAAACCTCGCAAGGATCTAGCATTAGTTTTTTGCCTCCCCTGTGAGCAACAGTTACTAAATATCATGTTTTGAAGGAATATAGATAATTTTCAAATCAAAGACAATTAAAAAGTAATTTCTACAGTACAGGGATATTTTGATCATTTTACTCAAAAAATTTGAAACTTGTTAAAAATATAGTATATGAATGAAAAATATACATTTCATATAAAAAAATAAATCTAGGTGTCTAAATCATATATTTAAAGTGAATTTATAAGTAATAGAACTAAATAAAAATATTGAATAAAATATTCCATTTTTATATAAAACAATATTTATAAAATTCTACGTGAACAATTACTGTAGCGTAATAACAAAATAAATTCATACGCATAATAGCACACAGCGCCAGGGTATATAAAAATATTTTACAATGACATGTGAGCCCCAAAATAACAAAAACAAACAGAACTGTAGACCTACAATTTCTAAAGGTGCAAGTCCAAAAGCAAACCCTCGACAAAATCGACTGTCTACAGATTACTCTGAACCTAAAATGGGTGAAAAGAAGGGGGTGAGTTTTTATAAACCCAGTGAGTAAGCAAAGTTCATCTATAACATCTAAAGCTGAGTAAATGGAGACAATTAAAGCATCTCTTCATAATATGATTCATAACATTAAAACTCATTTCAACCATATAAAACAATTACATTTCATCAAAAATAATCAGCAAGGCTTATGACTCTCTTAAAAATTGGCTCGTGCCAAAACCAGTACTTGATGACACCTTGCACCGGGCATCCAACCGAGTCTGGCAAAGCTGTTAAATTAACATATACACATAAAACATGTTTTTACATTAAAAAACGTAGCCGTTCCTTGGCGTTGGCTGAGTTTCACCATCACGTGGTGGTTCGGTGTGAAGTGAACTCTAAACTACCTTAGGAGATACCCTCGTGCCTCTCCTACTAAGGTAAAATATGACTAGGTTTACCGTACCCCTCTAATAGGTCAGTCCACAAAAACCCGCCCACTACAGTAAGGTAATTAATTACCCAACCAAATCAATAAAAATTTTGGCAGTATGACATGGCTAATATGATATTACCCAGCCTGTGAAGGTAAAACAAAACAGTTCATATATTCCACACAAACACAAAACTAGCCATTCATGCCATCACATTGTCATAAGCCATCAATTCAAACCATATATCAAACACGAGTATATAGTCTCCACTTACTCAATTTCCAAAACCAGTATTCAATTTCAAAACAAGTTATAAATCTCATTTCGTTTAGCCAACACTTCAATTATAAAACATAATAGTTTACAATTTAAGGTCATTTTTCTTTAAAATCATAAAAACGAGTATAAACTACTTTAGATAGTTGAGATGATCGTTTGATTACTCACTATAATGGGAGTACTCCTACTCCTGGTCCTCGGGTACGATATCCTTACCCTTACCAGAGGGCTTACCACCTATACATAATGCACAACAATTAATTCAATACACTTGTGCCAAACTGTTATAAGACTATTTCAGGCTTTTTATGAATGCATGAAATTGAATGAGAAGTGTTTGAATAATCACTTAAAGATGGTGTTCTACGTAGGTTCAATTGTTGTTGGATTGAAATGGTATTCGACCTAACTCGCACTATACACTGTTTAATTAGCCAAAACATCCAATTTAACTCCAAATAGATTCATTGCACTTCCGATACTCCAATATCTCCGTATACCTGATTAGAAATCAATTCTAAGTCCATTTACTATAATTTTCTCATTATCGTTCAAGTCGTTTACTAAAGAAACTATACTTTTCGATAACTATTTTCGATATCTGACATCACGAATTATCAAATACGAGTTAGATAACATGAAATATGAAAAAATTCATCTTTAAAATATTCCCTATAGAATTCGATCAGTTAGGGTTTGATGAAGAATATGTTATTTTCTTGCTTGTTTTTCATACCAAATATCACCAAAACACTAAAAACGCCTAGATAACATGAGATCTAGCAAAACCCATCCTCAAAACCTTCCTCCGTTGATTTGGCCAGCATGCTTCCATCATGAAAACTTGAGTTTCAACCGTAGAAAATGAAAAAGAAAGCATGAGTAAGATAGATCTTAAGCTAAATCGTGAAATCTTACCTCCGCTCGCTTCGTTTTTCGAAAATCCAATGAATTTCTCTTGAATTTTTTCCTTTTTAGGGTTTTTCTATTCTTTCCCCCTTTGTTCTTTGGTTTTCACGGCAATGAAGAGTGAATTGGGAAAGGTTTATGCTGGTTTATAAAGGAAATTATAAAAAAATTAAAACTTGACACATGTCGACACTTGATTGGTCCATGGTTAAAACTTAACAATTAAGCATTCTCTTACCACCACATATAATCCCATAATTATCTAAAGTATAAAATGATAATAAGTGAAATTCATGGGCTTGACAAGTGTCATGGTGGTGTAAAATTTTAAAAATTCCAATTACGTCCTCGTGGACACGTGAAATGACCATTTTGCCCTTATATTCGAAAAATGTCGAAATTAAAATTTTTCACTTCTCAAATTAAAATTATATTCCAACTAGTCAAACTTGGTCAAAAATATCATCCAACATTCCAATTTTTTACCTTCAGATGGCAAAATGACCATTTTGCCCCTACGCTATAAAAATTTTCGATTGGACTCCAAATCAATCCTCGACTCCAAATCACCATATTAAGGCATTCTAAGGTTCAATAACTCTCAAATACATCCTAAAATCTCTATTTGGATTAGTTCGCGGTTTTAATCAATTTAATTGTACCACTAGGTATGATACCGACTTTTAATAATTTTTCGACGCATCCAAGTATGCAGACATGCTATCAAGTACATGAATGGCATGGCAAATATATTATAGAGCTGGGCTTGATAGCACTACCCCCCTTAAAATAAAATTTTGACCTCAAAATTTCACTTACCGGACTCAGGGAAAAGATGTGGGTATTGGCTTCTCATCTGATGCTCAACTTCCCACGTCATCTCCTTCGTCCGAGCATTCTTCCACAAAACCTTAACCATTAGGATGCTCTTATTCCTGAACACTCGATTCTTTCAATCTAGAATACGTACAAGTTACACCTCAAACTTTAAATCTTTCTGTAACTCAATCGGAGGTGCCTCGACGATATGGGAATGATCAGGTACATACTTCTTCAGCATCGAGACGTGGAAGGCATTGTGAATCTGATCCAACTCTGAGGGTAATTCTAGTCTATATGCCACTGGCCTAATCCTTTCAATGACACGAAAGGGTCCAATGTATCTCGGATTGAGTTTTTCCCGCTTTGCAAACTGAATCACACCTTTCATTATCCAACAAGATACCACAATTTACCATAATAGTATAATCAAATAAGACTTAATACCTCAAAGTATTCAAATCATTACCTTTCCAAGGAGAAACTTTAAGAAAAACTGTATCATCAACTTCAAATTCTAAGTCCTTTGTCCGTCTATCAGAGTAATTTTTTGGTCTGTCTTGAGCTATCTTTAATCGTTCTTGGATAACCTTGATCTTGTCATTAGTCAGATCAATCAGCTCTACATTAAATAATTTTCTCTCACCCACTTCATCCCAAAAGAGTGGAGTTCGACACTTTCTCCCATACAGAGCCTCGTATGGTGCCATCCCAATACTAGACTGAAAACTGTTGTTATACGTAAACTCCACCAATGGCAAGTGTCTGTCCCAACTCCTAGTAAAGTCTATGACACAAGCCCGTAACATATCCTCCAAAGTCTGAATGGTCCTTTCAGACTGACCATCTGTCTGTGGATAAAAGGTAGTGCTAAATCTCAAATTAGTTTTGAGAGCTTCCTGGAATTTCGACCAAAATCAGAAGTGAACCGGGGGTCTCGATTTGACACGATAGAAACTGGGACTCCATGTAATCTCACTATCTCATCTATATAAAGCTTAGCTAGTTTCTAAATGGAATACGTGCTATGGATAGCCAAGAAATGGGTGGACTTAGCTAATCTATCCACAATCACCCAAATAGCATCCTTCTCATTCTACGTCCGTGGTAAACCCAATACAAAGTCCATAGTCACGTGCTCCCACTTCCATTCAGGAATAGGTAGAGGTTGAAGAGTACTTGATGGTTTCTAATGTTTCGCCTTGATCTGTTGGCATATGAGACATTTCGTCACAAACTCAGCTATGTCTCATTTCATACCTGGCCACCAATAACTTTCCTTGATAGTCTTGTACATTTTGGTGTTCCCTGGATGTAAAGCATAGGCAAAAGAATGAGCTTCCTCCAAAATAGCCCATCTCAGCTGATCATCCTTAGGGACACAAACTCAGTCTCCAAGCATCAAGATACCATCATCACCGAGTTTGAACTCACTAGTTTATCCATTGCTCAACTTTTGTACTTCCTGTTTTAACTCATCATCAGACTTCTTCAATTCCCTGATTTAATTCAACAGTGAGGGTCTCATAACAAAACTAGCAAGTAGGGTTCCATCCTCGCCATTACTCAACTGAATCCCTAGAGATTTCATCTCAAGTAACATCGGAAGATAAGAATTCTGAAGTGATGCTAATGAAGATAAGAATTTACGACTCAAGGCATCTACTACAACATTTGCCTTCCTCGGATGATAATCAATCACTAAGTCATAATCCTTAATCAACTCTAACCATCATCTTTGTCTCAAGTTGAGTTTTTTTTAGGTGAGCAAGTATTTCAAGCTTTTGTGGTCGGTAAAGATCCGACAACGCTCACCGTATAAGTAATGCCTTTAGATATTCAATGTAAAAACTACTGCTGCCAACTCCAAATCATGGGTAGGGTAATTCATCTCATGTTTCTTCAACTGTCAAGAAGCATAAGCTACTACTTTCTCATCCTGCATCAACACGCACCCTAATCCCAATTTAGAGGCATCATTATATACCACAAATTCTTTCCCACTAACAGGAAGTGTCAAAATTGGAGCAGAGGTCAACCGGTTCTTTAGCTCCTGAAATTGACTCTCGTAGACATCATCCCACTCAAACTTGATTCCTTTACGAGTCAAACAAGTCAGAGGAGCAGCTATCAATGAGAACCCTTGAAAAAACCTCTTATATTGAGGAAACTCCGAATCTCTGTCACCATTTTCAATTACTCCCATTGTAAGATTGCCTCAATCTTCTTGGGATAGACATAAATTCCAACTCCAAACACAAAATGTCCCAAGAAAACCACTTTCTTCAACCAGAACTCACATTTGGAAAACTTGGCATAGAGTTGTCTCTCACGGAAGGTTTGCAGCATAATGCGCAAATGGGCAGCATGTTCATCATCATCCTTCGAATACACCAAGATATCATCTATGAACACTATCACAAACTTATCCAAGTAGGGGTGGAACACCCTGTTCATAAGATCCATAAAAGCTGTCGGGGTATTAGTCAGACCAAAAGGCATAACCAGAAACTCGTAATGCCCATAACGAGTCCTGAAATTAGTATTGGGTACATCCTGCTCCTTGATCTTCAACTGATGATAACCAGACCTGAGATCAATCATAGAAAACACTGTAGCACCTTGTAGCTGATAAAAAAGATCATCAATCCGTGGTAGAGGGTATTTATTCTTGATGGTCACTCGGTTCAGTTGACGGTAGTCAATACATAACCGAAGAGTGCCATCCTTTTTCTTTACAAATAGGATTGGCGCACCCTAGAGAGAAGTACTAGGGCGAATTAAACCCTTATCTACCAAGTCTTGCAGCTGAACTTTCAACTCTTTTAATTTCATTAGAGCCATCTGATACGGAGGAATGGAAATAGGTGCGGTACCCAAAAGTAGATCAATAGAGAACTCAAGCTCTCGATCAAGAGGTAGTCTCGGTAATTCATCTGAAAACACATTAGAGAACTCATTTACTATCGGAACATCCTCTAACTTAGGTTCCCCCTTTGAGGTATCAATCACATGTGCTAGACAAGTCAAATACCCGTTCTGCACTAGTTTCAAAGCTTTGATAGCCGAGATTACGCAAGATGGTAATACTCGACGTTCCCTTGCAAATACAACCTCTACTCCCTCAGAATTCTGAAGTACAACTTCCTTCCTAAAACAATCCACATTCGCCCGATGTGTAGTCAACCAATCCATACCAAATATCAAATCAAAATCTTGAATCTCTAGAGGAATTAAGTCAGCTCTAAATTCTTCCTCACCAACCTTTATTCTACAGTCTCTATAACAGGTGTTTCTAACTAACTGCTCTCCTAAAGGGGTATGAACTACTATTTCCTCCTCTAAAGGTGACAAGTTTCTATCAGAAAAGGATATGAATGTCGTGTTCACATAAGATCTATCCGAACCAGAATCAATTAAGACATAAGCATCTTTGTCAAATACAAACATGGTACCTATCGCTGCACTGGGTCAGACTCGTGCCTCTTCCTCTGTCACAGTAAAAACTCTCATCGGGCTATAAGTCTACAATCTAGAGGGTGGATGCATCGAGGTATTACTCCCCACACCGAACAACATCACTACTCCTTGTCTCGGCTGTGACCCAGAAGAATCTCTTCTTTGAATATCTGTGCGAGCTTGGGGAGATGAAGCAGCTACAGTAGCTTGTCTTAACTGCGGACAAGCACTCCTCATGTGGCCTTGCTGACCACACTAAAAACACCTCACGGGCTCCTTACAAGGCCCAACATGAGATCTCCCACAGTTTTGGCATCTGTCTAACGACGCCGAAAACAGCCTCTTCCCCTCCCGACTGATCTAGCAAGAGGTGGGCGGCTATGTCGAGGAGGCATAATGTTCTATAAGAAGAAACAGAACGAGTTTAAACAACTCTAGGTCCTATATGTAGATGCAAGAATTCAACTCAATCTAACTTAACTTGGGGTCACACTACATCGTAGCTTTTAAAATAACTTTAAAATAAATGTCTTTGATATCGATCGAATTGTCATGACCTGGTACTCTCTTCGAGCCCGTGACAACCGCCGCGATATCCCAATAGACAAACCTTACTCAGAATGTTAATCGAAACCTCGCAAGGCTCTAGCATAAGTTTTCTGCCTCCCCTATGAGCAACAGTTACTAAATATCATGTTTCAAAGGAATATAGACGATTTTCAAATCAAAGACAATCAAAAAGTAATTTCTACAGCACATGAGTATTTTGGTCATTTTACCTGAAAATTTCAAAACCTACTAAAAATATAGTATATGAATGAAAAATATACATTTCATATAAAAAAATAAATCTAGGTGTCTAAATCATCTATTTTAAGTGAATTTATAAGTAATAGAACTAAATAAAAATATTAGATAAAATATTTCATTTTTATATAAAATAATATTTATAAAATTCTACGTGAACAATTATTGTAGCGTAATAACAAAATAAATTCATATACATAATAGCATACAGCGCCAAGGTATATAAAAATATTTTACAATGACATGTGAGCCCTAAATAACAAAAATAAACAGGACTGTAGACCTACGATTTCTAAGGGTGCAAATCCAAAAGCAAACCCTCGACAAAATCGACTGTCTACAGACTGCTCTAAACCTGAAATGGGTGAAAAGAAATGGGTGAGTTTTTATAAACCTAGTGAGTAAGCAAAGTTCATCTATAACATCTAAAGTCGAGTAAATGGAGACAATTAAAGCATCTTTTCATAATATGATTTATAACATTAAAACTCATTTCAACCATATACTACAATTACATTTCATAAAAAATAATCAGCAACGCTTATGACTCTCTTAAAAATTGGCTCGTGCCAAAACTCGTACTAGATGACACCTTGCGTCGGGCATCCAACCGAGTCTGGCAAGGTTGTTAAATTAACATATACACATAAAACATGCTTTTAAGTTTAAAAACGTAGCCGTTCCTTAGCGTTGGTTGAGTTTCACCCTCACGTGGTGGTTCGGCGTGAAGTGAACTGTAAACTACCTTAGGAGATACCCTTCGCGCCTCTCCTACTAAGGTAAAATATGACGGAATTTACAGTGCCCCTCTAATAGGCCGGTCCACGAAAACCCGCCCACTGCAATAAGCTAATTAATTACCCAACCAAATCAATAAAAATTTCGGCAGTGTGACATGGCTAATATGATATTACCCAACCTGTCAAGGTAAAACAAAATAGTTCATATATTCCACATAAACACAAAACCAACCATTCATGCCACACATTGTCATAAGCCATCAATTCAAACCATATATTAAACACGAGTATATAGTCTTCACTTACTCAATTTCCAAAACCAGTATTCAATTTCAAAACAAGTTATAAATCTCATTTCGTTTAGCCAACACTTCAGTTATAAAACATAATAGTTTACAATTAAAGGTCATTTTCTTTAAAATCATAAAAACGAGTATAAACTACTTTAGATGGTTAAGATGATCATCTGATTACTCACTATAATGGGAGTACTCCTACTCTTGGTCTTCCGGTATGATATCCTTACCCTTACCAGAGGGCTCACCACTTATACATAATGCACAACAAGTAATTCAATACACTTGTGCCAAACTGTTATAAGACTATTTCAGGCTCTTTATGAATGCATGAAATTGAATGAGAAGTGTTCGAATAATCACTTAAAGATGGTGTTCTACGTAGGTTCAATTGTTGTTGGATTGAAATGGTATTCGACCTAACTCGCACTATACACTGTTTAATTAGCCAAAACATCCAATTCAACTCCAAATAGATTCATTGCATTTTCGATACTCCAATAAGTTCGTATACCTGATTAGAAATCAATTCTAAGTCCATTTACTATAATTTTCTTATTATCATTTAAGTCTTTTACTAAAGGAACTATACTTTTTGATAACCATTTTCGATATTCGACATCACGAATCATCAAATACGAGCTAGATAACATGAAATATGACAAAATTCATCTTCAAAATATTCCTTATAGAATTCAGCCAATTAGGGTTTGATGAAGAACATGTTATTTTCTTGCTTGTTTTTCATACTGAATATCACCAAAACACTAAAAACGCCTAGATAACATGAGATATAGCAAAACCCATCCTCAAAACCTTCCCTCCTTGATTCGACCAGCATGCTTCCATCACGAAGACTCGAGTTTCAACCATAGAAAATGAAAAAGAAAGCATGGGTAAGATAGATCTTAAGCTAAATCGCGAAATCTTACCTCCGGTCACTTCGTTTTTCGAAAATCCAATGAATTTCTCTTGAATTTTTTCCTCCTTGGGGTTTTTCTATTCTTTCCACCTTTGTTCTTTGGCTTTCATGGCAATGAAGAGTGAATTGGGAAAGGTTTATGCTGGTTTATAAAGGAAATTATAAAAAAATTAAAACTTGACACGTGTCGCCACTTGATTGGTCCATGGTTAAAACTTAACAATTAAGCATTCTATTACCACCACATATAATCCCATAAGTATCCAAAGTATAAAATGATAATAGGTGAAATTCATGAGCTTGACAAGTGTCATGGTGGTGTAAAATTTAAAAAATTCCAATTACGTCTTCGTGGACAAGTGAAATGACCATTTTGCCCTTATGTTCGAAAAATGTCGAAATTGAAAATTTTCACTTTTCAAATTCAAATTATATTCCAACTAGTCAAACCTGATAAAAAATCTCACCCAACATTCCAATTTTTTTCTCTCGGGTGGCAAAATGACCATTTTGACCCTACGTTATAAAAATTCCCGATTGGACTCCAAATCAATCCTCGAACTCCAAATCACCATATTAAGACATTCTAGGGTTCAATAACTCTCAAATACATCCTAAAATCCCTATTTGGACTAGTTCAAGGTTTTAATCAACTTAATTGTACCGCTAGGTATGATACCGACTTTTAATAATTTTTCGAGGCATCCAAGTATGCAGACATGCTATCAAGTACATGAATGACATGGCAAGTATATTGTAGAGCTGGGCTTGACATAAGGCACGTAAGCCATATTAATGGCGATTCTAAACATGCTAAGGGCATGTAACACAAAATGACCATGGTCCCAAACATGCTAGGTGCATGTGACCTATAATGATGAGAATTTTCAAACATGCTAAGGGGCATGTAACCTAAACCAGTATTAGGAATCTTAAACATGTTATAACATGGATTCCATACATCATTATCGATTCAAGTCATCCATTATCAAGGCCAAAGCTTATACTAAGGTAATATTCAAATACAATTCAATTCCATGTCAATTTTAATTTCCAATCACATGCAAATTCATGTCCAATGTTTTCAAAAGAAGTTTCAAACAAATAAAAAGACTTGTTCCCTATGTTCAAAAACTTACACATAGTTAATCATATTTACATACTTATACATTTCAAACCATGTTCATCAAATCATTTTCAGAAGCACATAGTCATCTAAAAATCATCATTTATTTCTACAGCATTGAAACATGCTTAATAGCATATCAAATAATTTTAAAACAATGAGTCTACTCTGTTAGCTTTATAATTGATCCTTATTTTTATATGACAAAAGCTAATGATCAAAATATAAATCTATAAGTGTAGTAAGACTTTATAAAAACCCCTAAGCAATATGTTTGAAAATGGGCTAAGTGTTAAAGTTTAAATGTTTTCAAAATAGGCTTAAACTAACTCAAAATATTGAGACCTCGTATAAAGGTATCGATACTTTAAGCTTTGAATGCCTCAGGAAATAGCCTAAGGAAAAAGGTGTATTGAGACATCTCTAGTGGGTATCGAGACTACATTCATTAAAGATCAAATTCTAGAGGACATGCACTAAGTATTGAAACCTGAACATCATTTATCAAGACATCACTTCAGAAAAGTAGAATTCTAGAGAGTAAGTGGCAGTGTATCGAGACACAAGTTCAAAGCAATGAGACCTTGCTTTCAGCCTTCATATTCTATAGAGGAAGTCTGAATGTATTGAGACTAAAGCTTTCATGTACTAAGACTTCACCTTCAGACATCAAATTCCAAAGAGGAAGTGTCAAGGTATCAAGACACCATTGACACAATATCGAGGCCTTGTCTTCAAAGCTTAAAGATTCTAAAGGTCCAGTGCATAAGCATCGAGATTCTAAAGGTCCAATGCATAAGCATCGAGACCAAGCTTTTCAAGTATCAAAACCACATCGAGACCAAGCTTTTCAAGTATCAAAACCACATCTCTAGATATACTTCTCCAAAGAGCAAGCTACTATGTATCTAGACCAGGCCATAGAAGTATCGAGACACGACTTAATCAAGGAAGAACAAGTATCGAGATAGGCATTTAAACTCTTAAGACTTTAGTTGATTTTGGAAGGAAAAGTATCGAGACTCAGATCGCAAGTATCGAGACCTCATATTAGACAAGTTGTAAACTGACAAACTTAACCATCAAAATTTTTTGTGATCATAAAAAATAAGAGATAGAGAATGTTGACTCTATATGTTTTTGATGATAGCAAAATATTCCCATTCATTTGTGTCTAATATCTTTACTTAAGTGTGCATGAAAATTAATATATGAAATTAATTACTTAACTCTTCAAAGAGTATATCAAAAGAAAAAGAGGGATAAAAATAATAAGATGTAACTGTCTAACAAGGAGGAAGCCTATTGGTGAAACAAGGAAGAATGTTGGTTGACTAAGTTTCAAATTGGAGGAATGGCGAGCTGAAGAGTTTCAGAAACAGAACCAACTTAGTCAACCAAGTCAGTCGACTAAGTGCTCTTTACCAGAATCTGTAACCTGAAACAGAACCAACTTAGTCGACCAAGTCAGTCGACTAAGAGCTCTTTATCTGCAAATTGAACCAAAGCACTACAAGATAGATTAACGGCTCGAACTCATCCTCAACTATTTCCAACGGACATAAAACTACCAAACTGCCATCAGAGTTGCATCTCCAAGTATAAAAGGGTCTTCCATCAATTAGAAACATGTTTTTGGAAGTTTTAAAAGAGATTTGAGCAATTAAGAGTTGATAAACTAGAAAATTTTCTCTTCACTTCACTGCACTTAAACGCCCATCCTTTGTATTTGTATTCTGCACTTAACCTTGTACCATTTAAATCAAGTTGTGATCATAGTTACTTTCTTCTACTTCTCTTTATATTCTTAGAGTGAGGGAGTCACTCTAAGTGTTTGTTTCAAACTAGGATTGCTTGATTAACTGTTTAGGTTCTAACTTAGCCTTGAAAAGTTAGTTGTTGGGTTTTGGTTGATCTCATGAAAAATCATTGTTGTAGGTTGTGGTTGATCCTTTGAAAAACGATTTTAGGTTTTGGTTGAGCCCGTGAAAAACCATTGTGAAAGGTTGTGGTTGAGCCTTTAAAAAATCACTTTGGGTTTTAGTTGATCCCGGTAAAAACTATTGTGAAAGGTTTTGGCTAAGCCTGGCAAAAGCCATTGTAAAGCTTGGTGAAAGCTTGTGAATTTCACCAATTCTTAGTGGATTTGTTGGGAAAATCCTTGGTTGGATAATCAAGATAGTGGATGTAGGTCTTGGACCTAACCACTTTAAATTGCTGTGCATCTTATACTCTGTTTTTATTTTCGTAAGTTCTAGAAATTAGTTTCCAATATTGTTAAGAGTCAAATTGTGCTATTCACCCCTTAGCACATATTACTAGGACCAACAAGTGGTATCAGAGCTAGTTCCCTATTTTTAAGGTTTAACACCCTTTGGGAGGATCCAAATGGCTATCGAAAAATCCATAGTTGCTGAGGGACAATTAACAAACAGACCACCTCTGTTTGATGGCTCTAACTATCCTTATTGGAGCACTAGGATGTCAATTTACATTAGAGCTATGGATTATGAGATGTGGGATGTCATAATCGATGGTCCCTTCATTCCTTCAACACTAAATGTTGTAACTAACAAGCTAATTCCTAAGCCAAGGTCCAAGTGGATAGAAGCTGAAATAAGGAGAGTACAAACCAACTCAAAAGCCATGCATACTCTCATTTGTGCACTTGATTATAGAGAATATGATAAAGTGTTCATGTGCAAAAGTGCTAAGGAAATTGGGCAAAAATTAGAAGAGTTATATGGAGAAACAAATATGGAAAAGGAATTGGAAGACAACTCTTGCGAGGATCAATGCTCAACAAGCAACATGGAAAATGGAGACAAGGAATCAAGTGAAGATGAATCCTCAAATCGAATTGAATTATGCGTCGTGGCTCTTGAAGAGTTAAAGGTAACTTCTTCATCTGTGAACTTAATTCATGTGATTTCAATGAATTACATGATGCTTTTGAGGATTTAACTTTTGAGTTTGAGAAAATGAATATAAAGAATAAGAAAATTATTTCCACACTCGATGTTGAAAATGAATTTTTGATGAAAACAAAAATTGATTTGGAAAAAGAAAATGAAAATTTGGAAAAGGATTTTAAAGCTTACCAAGAGCAAATTGATTTTTTAGAAAAAGGAAATTTTGATGTGAAAATAAAATTTGAAGATTTCTTAAATGAGAAAGTGGAAGAAAGATCAAACTTGTGCTTGATGGCCAGAGATGATGAATTCGAGGTGTCTTCTACTTCTTGTGATATTTCAATTGATGAGCTACAAGATGAATATGAATGTCTCTATGATGAGTCTAAAAAGCTTGCATCAAAATATAAAACTTTGAAAAGAAAAGCTGCATCTCTTGAAAATGATTTCGAAAAGATAAGAAATGATTTCAACTCTATTTTTGAGCAAAGAAATTTTTTGCAAATTGAATTAGAACATTCAAAAATAGATTTTGAAAATCTACAATTGGAGTTGAAAAACAGAACAAATGCTTTACAAGCTGCAGTTGCTGAAAATACTGCTCTTAAGAATTTAAGAAAAGAATCATCAAGAAAAAGCACAAATTTCATGAGAAATGCTAATGATTTCTCCCCTAGATGCTTTGTATGTGATAGAACTGGACATTTATCCTATGATTGCTTTAGGAAAAGAAATGTGCAAAAAATTAGAAAAATTGGGTTCCGAAAGGAACTTTATGCAACGAGACTAGCTTTCAAGGATCCAAAGCAATTTGGATACCAAAGATCAAATGAAAATGTCTCTTATAGGTGTGCTAGAGCAAGGAGAAACAATTCTTGAAGAATAAGTACTCTTGAGTCACACATAAAGGAAAATGGGTGATCTCTATGCTAAAACTCCTTTGTTTGTTTAAATGAGATTTTGGATTGCTTATTTATTGAATGTTTCATTGATTTAGCTTGATTTCTAAAATTGTTTACTCTTCTTAATTGAAAACTATGGTTGCCTATTCTTGCTTGAATATTAAGTGTAAAAATTCTTTGAGCTTTATTGATAAATCTTGGCTATGCAACTTGATTTGATATGATACATGCTATAAGTTGCAAGAAAGTATGAATCTAAAGATGGAGTATGTACTTATATTTGATCTTGAATATGTCATCATCCTTATTTTGAGAAAATTGTTTTATTAAGATTGATTGACTATGGAAAATTGTTTCTATAAAATTTTCTCATGATTTATGACATTGTTTCTATACTACTTCTTTGAGGAAAAATGATTTTTGTGGATAATTTTAAAACATGAAAGGTTAGATAATGTGATAGAAATATGAGCATACTTGATGACTTACACTCACACCTATTCAAGTAGCCTAAGACAAGGAAAATTGAGTTAAAAAAAATTTGTCTTTGATTTCCTTGTGCTTAATATAAGTTGACCATTTGAACAATCTTGATTTACATTCTAGAACTTGCTTGAATAGTTCAAGATGGTTGACAGTGAGCTTGAAAGTTTTAACTACTTTGATTGGTACTTTTAAAGCAAAATGAGCTTAAATGAGAAATATGTTGCCATCCTTTAAGTTTAGAATGATTTATGAATTGAAAAAGTGTCTTTCATAATGAAAATACTCATGACTTGTTCTTATTGGATGTGCATGCTTGCTTGTTAGCTTGAATGGTCATAAGGGCATTTTTGGAACATAATTGTGAGATATTTGCAAATGACCCTTAACATGCATATACATGATTCATTATGCCCATTACATATTTCATAAATCATTTAGAGCATAATGAAACAAAATTGAGTGACATTAAGCTCATGATTTTTCACAAAGCAAGTCTAATGTTGAATGTTTCAAGTTAAAAAGTTTGCAAAGAAAGATTAAATCTTTACCAATTGATTTTCTTGCGAAATCTTTTTATTCTCTTTGATTGAAATTAATTCTTTATTTTTAATGACATAGCATGATTGAGCAAACTTGATTTGATATATTTATATAAATTGCACAAATTTGATGTTGCTTGGTATTTCTTGTATGTTTGGTGAAATTGATTGAAAGGGATTTCTTAAGCATGATTTTGAGAGTGATAATTTAACATTGATGGAATCTTTCAAGCAAAAGAGCATATCTATTTGCAATGTTTGGCATCCTTGAGATTATAATGATTTGAATGATATATAACTTGAACATGCATACCTTGTGTTGAAAATGCCATTATATCTTGTTCTTGTTACAAATGATTGCTTGAATAACCTCAAGGGCATATTTGTCCATATGTTGAAAAATTGTAGAAAATGATAAATTTGATGCTTATTATACTTAAACATTGTTTAAATACTTGTTATACATGTTATAAGTCATAGTCACACATCATGATGTAAATTGAATATGTTTGAGCATATTAAAAGCATGATTATTCAAATGAGCATTTCAACTTTTTAGCACTTGTGAACAATGAGCAATAAAAGCCAAAATTTGAGTTCACATGTTTTTCTTGAAGAATATTTTATCATACATGTCTAAAATGATGTTTTAACATGGTTAAAATGAAATTCTAAATTGTTCTCACACAGATCCATGTTTTGAGATCATTACACCTTAGAATATTGCATGTTTTGCACCTTTCTTTGGATTTTCAATATGCAGGAATCAAGCATAATTGACTCTTCAGCATTGCTAGTCGACTATTGTAGAACAAAATGCAAACAATGCTGTTGGACCCAAGGGATATGTAGTTGACTCTTGAGTGCTCTAAAGCCAAAATGGACAGGTTTTGAGTTCTAAAATGTCTTTTTACTTTACATCTTGTCCATTACAATATTTTCTTCCCTATATTTCCTTTTTCAAAGATGATTCTTGACTCCTAAAAACATGCAACATGAATACTCTCATGATCATTTGGTGCAAGTACATGTTCTTGAAATTGCAAAACTTGATGAAAAATGGGAAATCCTTTTTGATGAAATAAATCTATCTATTCCCAAGCATGACACTCATATTGATTCCATAAATTCTCATGTTGTTGCAATGACAAAATAGAAATATGAGGAATTGTTCATCAATTGTTGAATTTGTTAATTCAATTGGATTTTCATGTGCTTATACAGAAAATATCTTTTCATGAAAATTGAAATGTTCAAATACTAATCTAGGAACAATTCTTGAAATATATTTTACGTTTGTCCTTAAATGATAGTTTCAAAATTGATTTCTTGATTATGCATACAAACTTGATTAAGATGAACTCATCAAACTTAATGAAAATATTCTTGGTTCATCTACTATATTGGTCAAGACACATGCTTATATGATTTTTCTTTATGCTTGACCTTAAGGTTTGAAATCTAAAACTTGACTTGAGCTATGCATATGAATATGAATTTAATTGTCAAGTTTGATCATGGCATATATTGTGAGTGGACATAGTTGAAATTTATTTTGAATATGCATTTAAATGTTAACTATGTCTTCATTGAGCCTTAACGTTTACATAATCTAAAGATTTTGTGTGCATCCAACTTTAGCTTATAGGTCACCATAAACAACTTGACATGTCAAATAAAATATGGCCCATAGCTTTAGTTAGCAATGAATGCCTAATGTGCTTTGATTAAATATCTCTTTCTTGAATCTTGATAATTGGTATTCATTGATGATTGAATGTTCACTTTGAATATATTCATGAGTTGAGTGCTTTACTTTCAATATTCTATAACAATTGATATCACTCATGAATCATGAATTATTGAGAAATTGCATGTACCTTGAACTTCAATGGTTGCATATATTTTCAATGGGTATATGTCTATATTGAACTCATGCTTGCATTTTGATGAACAAAATTGGAGTCATGATTAAGGAAGATAGCCATGTTATTTCTTGTAATCATGTTTGTGTTTATTTGATCATAACTTTCATACATGATTGCGATAAATGCAAAATGCTTTAGTCATGCTTCATTAATAATGATATGCCTTTCGTGAAAGTTCTCCTTGAATTGACAATTTCATATATAATTTGGAGAATACATCTTGCAATGCTTGCTTTAAAATGACTTGGATGAATGACTGCGTGAAAACAATTTGGAAGAATACTCACTAAAGATGCTTAATGATGATATTTTTTAATTTCTCCTTGAGTTGCTATTTTTTAGGGAATTTCCTAGAAATGCTTGATTAATACTACTTGGTTGATTGATATTGAGAATAAATAATGAATGTTAGATGATAATTGATAACACTTGATGCTAATTGAGAATGATGCTTGAAAACTAATGATACCTTATGCATGCCTTGGAACTACTTTGCAAATACTTCTTGAAAATATAAGTATTTGATGCATATGTTGAACATTTATTTAAATACTCATAATCTTTTGGTTCCATGAATAATTGAGTGTTAGGGAAATAAATTGAATATCCATTTTAATGCTAATTTATTCTAGGCTCATGATTTCTTTCCTAATATTTGATCTATTAGGGATTTTTAACAATTTGTGTTGAGCTTATGATTTCTTAAAGGGGAGTCAATCATTGTCCTTGATATCATATGAAATTAAGATCTTCAATAACAAGGTTTGGTGAAATTCAACATTTGGTGTTCTTCGCTACCAGTAACATCTTTCTAAACACCAAAATAGATATTGTGCATTATATTGCTTCTCACTTTAACTTGAATGTTGAAATGCATAATTAGTATCAAGCCTTAAGTTTTCTCAATTAGAAAAGTTGAATGTCTAGCTTTAAAATTAGTATCAAGCTTTATAATTGTCTCTTCTCTCTTGAGCTTTAAATTGAACATATCTTTCTTAAATGTTTTGAGCCTTGAAGTTGATATGCTTAAAATGCTTAGTGATATGGGAAGTCTTTACTAGTGCTTTACCGATTGACATAATGAGCTTTAAAATGATTCCATCTCTCATAATTGATATTATGTTTTTACAAAAGGGGAGGCTTTACTTATATCTATCAATTGGTATAGTGAGCTTTAACACTTGGTATTGTAGTTCAAACATGGGTTATGTGCTTATTGAACATCTTTATGATCATCTTTGTTGGACTTCATAATTGCTATGCGCACATTTTTCTTATAGTATATATTCAACGGTTAAGTACATATATATGATGACTTGGTGACTTTATGGTTACATATTCATGGTCTTAATGCTTATATTCTTGATGGATTTTACTAACCATTATTTCTTGAGCTTAAGTGTTTAATGCTCACTCTTTTTACTCTTTTTGATATAACAAAAAGGGGGAGAAAAGAGAAAGTTTATAAGCAAATTTAATTTTATGCATATGTTGAAGGGGAGATTTTAAAATCATTTCAAATACAAATTATGCTCATAGTTTTGTCATATCAAAAAGGGGGAGATTATTAGCTTTAAAATTATTATAGTTTTAATTATGATAAAATGATCAAATTTGCTTGAACATTATTTGAGTAATCTTTGACAAATTCTTGAAATGATTTAACTCCCATACCTTTGTTCTTACATAGACACAAGCTTGACTCTTAAAGTTATTGAACTATATCTATAAGCTTGAATGACTTAGGTGTATGAGTGCTTATGATTCTCATTCATTAAAGTTTGATTTATAGATTAAAGGAAAATCTTGATGCACTCATTAAGGGGGAGTTTTGAATATATTGTTTAATGATGAAAAAGAAAAAAGAGAAAAGGAAGACTAAGTTAAATAGAGTTAAATAGGTCTTCATGTTTAATTTAGGTGTGTGATGCTCAGTTTTGGTTTTTTTTTTAATATTATGTAAGGAAAAGTAGATGCATTAACTAAGGGGGAGCACCTCATTATGCATAAAATTTTGAAGCATTCATATTGAACATACACATTGCATTATTAATCTTGGAGTGTTTTGTGATCATAAAAAATAAGAGATAGAGAATGTTGACTCTATATGTTTTTGATGATAGCAAAATATTCTCATTCATTTGTGTCTAATATCTTTACTTGAGTGTGTAGGAAAATTAATATATGAAATTAACTATTTAACTCTTCAAAGAGTATATCAAAAGAAAAAGAGGGATAAAAATAACAAGATATAACTGTTTAACAAGGAGGAAGCCTATTGGTGAAACAAGGAAGAATGTTGGTTGACTAAGTTTCAAATTGAAAGAATGGCGGGCTGAAGAGTTTGAGAAACAGAACCGACTTAGTCGACCAAGTCAGTCGACTAAGTGCTCTCTGCCAGAATCTACAACCTGAAATAGAACCAACTTAGTCGACCAAGCCAGTCGACTAAGAGCTCTCTGTCTGTAAATTGAACCAGATCACTATAAGACAGATTAATGGCTAGAACTCATCCTCAACTGTTTCCAATGGACATAAAACTACCAAACTGCCATCAGAGTTGCATCTCCAAGTATAAAAGGGTTTTCCAACAATTAGAAACATGTTTTTGGAAGTTTTGGAAGAGATTTGAGCAATTAAGAGTTGATAAACCAGAAAATTTTCTCTTCACCTCACTGTACTTAAATGCCCATCCTTTATATTTGTATTCTGCACTCAACCTTGTACCATTTAAATCAACTTGTGATCATAGGTACTTTCTTCTACTTCTCTTTATATTCTTAGAGTGAGGGAGTCACTCTAAGTGTTTGTTTCAAGCTAGGATTGCTTGATTGAGTGTATAGGTTCTAAGTTAGCCTTGAAAAGTTAGTTGTTGGGTTTTGGTTGATCTCGTAAAAAACCATTGTTGTAGGTTGTGGTTGAGCCTTTGAAAAACCACTTTGGGTTTTGGTTGAGCTTGTGAAAAACCATTGTGAAAGGTTGTGGTTGAGCCTTTGAAAAACCACTTTAGGTTTTAGTTGATCTCGATAAAAACTATTGTGAAAGGTTTTGGTTAAGCCTACTAAAAGCCATTGTAAAGCTTGGTGAAAGCTTGTGAATTTCACCAGTTCTTAGTGGATTTGTTGGGAAAATCCTTGGTTGGATAATCAAGGTAGTGGATGTAGGTCTTAGACAAAACCACTCTAAATTGCTGTGCATCTTGTACTCTATTTTTATTTTCTTAAGTTCTGGAAATTAGTTTCCAATATTGTTAAGAGCCAAATTGTGCTATTCACCCCCCGCTCTAGCACATATTATCGGGACCAACACAAGATCCCTTTTTAAGGTGAGTTTGGGGTCTTGAAATCCCATATTTATAATTGCATTTGTGTTTATAAAGTTCTAGAATAATATACAAGGTCTACTGCCTGTGGTTGCACCTTTTATCATTTTATGAGAAAAAAGAAATGCATTCACATCACCTCTAATAATCCAAGGACCCATAACTATGTTTTCTATTTTTTAAGTTCAAATTTATGAATTTTTTACATAGTTGACTTCTATTGTAAATATTGTTAGTGCTTCTTCCAAAAGACATGACCAATTACAAGTTGCTCAAGCAATTGACATTGCAAACATGATTGCTAGTGATGAACTTGAAACAGGTAGAGGAACAAATCAAGTGGGAACTTTACAAAGTGCTGGAGACACTCGATGGAGCTCACACTTTCATTCTATTTGTAGCTTGATGAGAATGTTTGATGCAACCTGCACTATTGTGGAAAGTATTATTGACGAAAGGGCTAGTTATTCCCAAAGAGGTGATGCTTCTGCTGCTAGTAAAATATTAGCATAATTTGAATTTATTTTCATATTACATTGGATCTATGAGATCATGGGAATCACTAATGGTCTTTGCCAAGCATTACAATTATGCTCTCAAGATATTTTAAATGCAATTCATCTTGTTTTTACTACAAAATCCCTTCTTCAGAAGTTGAGAGATGATGGGTTGTCTAATTTACTTGAGAATGTGAAAAAATTTTGTCAAAAACATGAGATAGAAATTCCTGACATGGGTGCACGATATATCTTGGGCAGAGGTCGATCTCGTCAACCAGATATAACTGTGGAGCATAATTATTGATTTGATATATTCTTAGTGACGACAGATACCCAGTTACAAGAATTGAATTTGAAATTCAGTGAGCAAGCTGTGGAACTTTTAACTTTAAACACTGCTTTGGATCCTAATAACAATTACAAATCATTCAATATTGATAATATCTGCAAGTTAGCAGAGAGTTTTTATTGTTAGGGTTTAACAGAACAAGAAAGACTTATTTTGAGGTTACAATTGAGGCATTACGAGCTCGATATAACTCATTATCAAAGTTTTGAAGATATTAAGACACTTTCTGAATTGTGCCAGAGATTAGCAGAAACAGAAAAGTCAAAGAATTACCACTTGATTGATTGATTAATTCAGCTTATTTTGACTATTTCGGTTTCTACAGCAACTACAGATAAAGCCTTTTCAGTAATGAAATTGTGAAAACAAGACTTCTGAACAAAATGGATGATGAGTTTCTTGCAGATAATTTAGTTGTTTATATTGAGAAAGACATTGCTAGTCTTTTTAGTACAGAGTCAATAATTAATGAATTTGAATCTAGTAAACATCGTCGAGCACAACTTTCTTAATTAACTATTATAAGTTTTTTTTTGTTTACATGTTATATAAAATTATTGTCTATTATGATTTTTTTTATCGTTGGTTAAATTTAACAAATTAGTTTTAAAAATTTTTAGTTTTTTGTTTTGTCTTTGGCCCTCCCAACAAAAATTGGCTAGCTCCGCCCCTGCTTCCATCCTTAGACTTTTAATGATTTCTTTATGCGTTCTCTTTCAACAGATCTATGCTATTTTCTTGATGACATTCTGTGAATTCTAAGTCATCCTCATCCATAGCATCTTCATCTAAATTAAACTAAGCATCTCCTTCGTCACTCGATTTAGAATTAGAGTCATCTTCATCTAATTTGCCCAACAATTCCACTTTAAATGATGGATTCGAGAATATCTTCATAGGCGAATCTGATTCTTCTCCTCCTGCAGGAGACGACATTCTTCGCTCTATTTGTTTCCCCAGGGTTTCTCTTCTTCTTTTTTTTTTTTAAATTGTCATTTCTAATTTTAGTTGTTGTACCTAACAAATTAAGTAGTTCTATATCAACCAAGATAATTAATGTTGGCTGGACTCTCCTTTATTTCATCATAATTGTCTTCATTCTTGCTTAATTAAAGCTGAACCGCAAAAGAGGATGATGATCATGCCTCTTGAAAAGACCTCCCCTGTAAAACTTCCTCATAATGTTGCTATGTCTAGAAATAAGCAAACCAATTAACAATGTGGGTGTGGGGTCTGATTACCCTGACTTCTGCTTCTTGTTCCGTCCAACTTATACTTATTTTAATTGGTTAGAAACTTCCATGTAGAAGTTGTGTTAGGTTTAAACTTTAATTCGGGAAACTTTATTATTATTATTATTAGTATTAATTTGGGAAACTTGGCATGTCCTGTATTGAGTAATTCCCAAGGATTCTAGCCTGTGTGATCTTTGTTATTTTGTATCTATCCGCTCATTATTGTATGGTTATAGTAAAAAGTTCTATTTGAGGGGTTTTGGTTTTGTTTTTTTGTTTTTGGCAAACTAGTTTTAAGAGAATACGAAACATATGGGTCATTTTTTTATTTTTTACTTTTTGTGAATAAGCATATGAGTCTTGGATATGTGCCACGAATTATCTTAATTTTAGCAATAACTTTAAACAAATTGAAACAAAGGGAGTTGGTCTAATAGAATTAAGCTATCTGGAAATTATATATCACGATTTCCGTTCTCGATTTAATTTCCATTGATATGAAAAGGGGATTTGTAATAATAGTAAACTTCATTGGCAACAAAGAAACAAAGTAGAAATGGAATTCTGACATTTTGACCAATAATTAAGCTTTGATGAGCATATTCACAAACTGATTTTCACTTAAAGGTGACATTGAAAAGTGTTCAAAAATTTTGAGAGCCACCAATACAAGGTAGAGAATAAAGTATGCTTCATGTACAAGTTGCAGGCACTTTTAAGGAGTGGAAGTGAGATCAAGGCATTTGTGCTTTATAATGTTCTTCTAGATCAGTCAAGTAGGATGACTTTATGTTAATCAATCAAAGAGCATAGCTTTCCTCTTCCTTTTCGCCGTCCTTTGTTCTACCGAAGCCTCCGGCCCAAAACTTCCTGAAAAGGAGGTAAGAAAGGATTGGAGAGTGACTTTGTCTACCTCAGCTTTAGCATTCATTTGCCCGATGGATGTAAATATATATAAAAAAAAAAACCCTTTTATTACCATTTGACGACAAGTCTTTATGGACAGAGCTACTTGCTCTATTGACGGACTTTGTTTGACTCGATTTGAATGCTAGATATGGTCTGTAGGTTTGAATTCCATTCGATCCAAGAATATTATTATATAAATATATATTAATTAAACTTTAATTTTAAGATATTAAAATGTTAATACAATTTTTTTAAAAATTTTTTAATAATTAACCTAATTTGAATGGGTAAGTCGGACTCAAATCAAGATTTGGGTTTTTAAGATGTTATTGTATCTAACCCGGCCTATCACATATCTATTGACTTTATTATATATTTTATTAATTTTATTTGGTGATAATTGTAGTTTGGGTTTGTATTTGTTTCGTTGTATTATTTTTGGTATTTTTTTTTTATTTTGTTATTGTTTGAACTTTCATTTGACGAATTAATAAAATTTAAAAATTTCAATATTGATTTTTTAAATTCTAAAAATAAGCAAATAATGAGAATTTTTTTGTCCTTGCTAGATCCCTATGAGGATGGCCATGAAGATTCCTCCCTAGGACAAAGATCATGGTGGAAGTGGAGGCAAGAACAAAAGTGCATTCCCTTTCTGGAATCCGCCCTTTTAACATTCGTAGTTAATACTTTGATTTGATGTGATGGTTTTAGGTATGAGATTCTTAAAATTGAACAATTAAGTCTTAATTTGATGATAAAGATAATATGTATGAGAAATGTTATTTTTATATATACGCACATGTGTGTGCGTATAAATTTATACATATAAAGACTCATGCACAATTACTTGAGGCACTTAACAATTATATTGTATATCTTATTTATGGTTTTAACTAGATAAAATAATAATCTCGTTTAAGTTCGTAAATTTTTGTTTTAATGACTCTTATATCAAAAGTTATTGTATATCTTTTTATTTGAAAAGAAAAATTCGAAATTAACATTTTGAGTAAGAATATTCATGTACTTATCATCAGCTAATGTTCATGTGCAAAGTTATTTCCTATTGTTAATGATAGAAGGGTCTTCTTTTGTTGGTAAGCAATCTATTTTGTTTTCTTCGCTATTTCATGTTATTATAGATTTCTTGGCGACATAGAGAGCCCTTGTTATTCATCTACGGTGGGTGACCATCAAATGTTAATCTTCATAAATGTGATGATTAAAATAGAAATTTTTAAAATTTTATTGACAAGTTTGGTATTTAATTTTCAAAGAATAAAATCATACAAATAAATGTAGTGAAGCTCAATACTTTTGTAACTTTTTTTAATTTTCAAAAAATATTTTTACCTTCAATAACGAGAAATGTCATATCAAAACATATTTAATAATTCTATTTGACAATATAATAAGCGTTAAATTTTTCTAATAAGAATTCATAAATAATTTCTAAAATTAAAACATAAATTAAGCTGTTACTATTCCACAAAGTAGCGCCACTTTTGTTATGAGTAGTGAAATAGATAATAAAATAATATTATTATCTCTTTCCTTTACTATAAATAATTGATACGTTTAAATGAATGCTTGCATGATGGATGCATGTGCTTTTGAACTTTTTATTTTTTTATAATTTACTCAATAAATAAAAATTATTAAAATGACAATATTACCTCTGATTTGTGTTGAACTTTTCCCCCACCATTTGTTTCGGGCTTTGAAGCCCAAAACTTCCTAAATCTTTATAAATTGTCTTTTGAGATTGGGCCAAGTTGCATTCTGTAAAGACGTTTGAAAACATTGAAGGATAATGCACATGTCATGACATGTGGATTCAAGTCATATGAGTTGTCTATTAAAACTCGGCACATGATAGGATACACTAAGTTCATTCGTAAGAGTGCCTTTCAACATGATACATTTAATACAAAAATCAATATATTTAAAAGAAAAAAGAGTAAGTCAAGTTATATTAATTTTATTGTCTTTGTTAGTTTTATAGCTTTCAAATTGATCCCATGTTGTGAAATGATAAAGAAAAATGATCAAAATTTCCTCTAAGTATTGGTAAATCAAGCCTAGACATCCCTTAGTACTTTCAAATGACTTTGAAATGAAGAACAAATGAAAAAGGACATTGAAAAATACGTACTGGACCAAATCTATCGATACATGTTCTTCAGGTATCAATATAAGTATCGATAGAATTGAAGATCTATCAATACATTTCTTATGAAAAATCAAAATTTGCAAAGTCAAACTCAATCTGTCGATACATCCTAAAATGTATCAATAGAAATTTTACAAAATACTCACTACCTTAAAACTATTGATACATTTAACAAATGTATTGATAGATTTTCTTTTCAGAATGGTCAAACCTTTATGCAGCCTAGTCAAAAGTATCAATACATTATCAAATGTATCAATATATTTTTCATAGAATGCATTCTACCTTAAATCTATCGATATATCACAAAATGTACCAATAGATTTCTTTGGGTTTTAAAAAATAAATGCAACATGTATCGATACATTTTCAAATTTATCGATACAATATGATCGTTGAAGCTTGGATTAAAGAGTTAAACACCTATTTCAGCATTAAATGCACTCCTAACTGCCTTAAGAAGCTCCAACAAGAATAAATACAGGCTCGTACAATATTTATGAAGTTTGGAAGACTTTGAAACACATTTCTATGAGAAGAATTCAATTACAATAATTCAATACTCTTTGTTCTCCTCTTTAAGCATTTAAGTCTTCTATTGTATCATTTATTAAGCCTTCAATTTTTATTTTTCTTCCTCCCCAAACATTGTACTTAATTTGCTACTTAGCCTTTAAGAGGCATTCTAGCTGCACCCATCTCATTTATTGTATATGTGTTAGTGGTTATACCTTAACCAATTGAAGAGGTAGTGTTTGAGTTGTTACACCTTAACCAATGTAAAAGGTAGAGTGGTTGTACTTGATCCATAAAAGTCATTGTATTGTAAGGTTATGCTTTATCCATAAAAGGCATTGTATTGAATTTTATTTCAATAGTAGATTTTAAACTCCTTAATGAATATAAGGGAAAGAATGTAGGTAAGGAGGCCGAACCTTTATAAAAACTCTTATGTTGTTTTCTTTTCTATTCTTCTCAAATTTATTTACGTTTTTAACTTCTTTCTCTCCACAAAAATTTATTGTTTTGCTCAATTTTGAAAAAAGACATGGCTTAAGAAAACTTTTATTTCTCTTAGATTTGGAAAGAAGTTTCAAAATATTCCAATTCACCCCCTTCATGGAAATATTCACATAGAGCTTATTGCACTAACAATTGCTATTAGAGCCAAAGTCACGAGTTCAATTCCCAGCAAGAGCAATGTTGAGGGGGAGATTGTTGGCTAAAGTATGGATAGCAATTGTCTCGTGGCGAAGGTGCAAGGTGTTGGTCGAGTTACAATTGAATGCCATGGGCACTTGTGTGCATTGAATGCACTATAAGGCTAAGGTATGTGCCTTTTTTGTCAGCAATTGGTTTTCAGCGATGTGGTAACGCTTGAGGTCTTGAAAGTGGTATTAGAGTTAGGGCTCAGTCTTGCAAGTCTAACAACCTTGGGTGATCCAAAAGCAAAGCTCAGCACATCAAGATGGATATCACCGTAATCGTTCTTGGTGAGGGACATTTGATCCAAAGACTTTTAATGTTCTCAAGTACAAACTACCTTTATTGGAAAAAGAGGATGGATATGTTCATTCAATCCATAGATCTTAAGGTTTGGAATGTCATCTTTGATGGTCCCCATGTCCCTTATAAGGAAGTAGATGGAAAGATAATTGTTAAGACTAAGAAAGAGTGGGATGATAAAGAAAAAAAATTAATACAAACAAATTGTAAGGCTTACAACACCTTTCTTTGCTCCCTTATTACTATTGAATTCAACAAGGTAACCATGTGCGAAACAGCAAAACAAATTTGAGATACCTTAGAAACCATCTATGAAGGAACAAACCAATTAAAGAATTCAAAATAGGATTGCTTACACATAACTATGAGTTGTTTAGAATGAAGGAAGGTGAGACTATAAACCAAATGTTCAAGAGATTCACATAGTTGATGGATTAAAAGCCTTAGGAAAATACTTCCTAAATTCTCAACTAGTTAAGAAGATACTTTATAACTTACCAAAATCATAGAGCCAAAAACTGATAGTAATAAAGGAAGTAAGAAACCTAAACAACTTCAAACTAGAAGAGCTCATAGGATCTGTACTCACTTATGAATTGGTCCTAAAACATGAAAGAGAGAGAGATGATGAAAGGAAAGTGGACACCAAGAAAAAGGAGATTGCATTAAAATCCATAATTAAGGAAGAAGAAATGAGCATGGGAGATGATATTGAAAAGGATAAGGACATAGCCATACTAGTTAAAAAGTTTTGCAAGTTTATGAAGAGGAACTTTAGAGGTAGGAGACCCCCTATGAGAAATATGCCCAAAGAAGAACATAGCAAGGATCACTTGATATGTTATGAGTATTGAAAATTGGGACACTAAGTATAAGTGCCTAAACAAGAAGAGTACTTTAAAGAACTTCAAGAAGAAAATAGTGGTTGTTATATGGAGTGATATTGATGATTTTCAAGATGAAAAAGAAGAATAAGTTGTCAACCTTTGCTTCATGGCACTTGAAGACTCCAAGGTATGCTCTATTTCTTATGATTCTAGCTCATGTACTCTAGATGAGAACTCATATTTATTTGATGAACTACTAGATGCATATGATGATGTAGTTTTTGAATTTAAAGAAAAGACATTGAAATATAAAAGCTTCATATCCAAACTTAAAGTAGAAAATGAGTTTTTAGTCAAGGCAAAGATTGAGCTAGAAAGCATAGTTAAGGATTTGAAAAATGAAAGAAATGATTTGAGAACGAAAAATGAAAACTTGCATGACTCATTTTCAAAATTTCACATGAGTTAACAAAAATTGAATGACATGTTTGAAATACAAAGAGTATTCTTTGATAAAGAAGGACAACGTTATGATGTCACTTAAGAAGAAACTCATTTAAAGAATTTCTTTGTCAAAGAAAATGAAAAATATGGTTCATTCACTAGATGCATTTGCTGCCATAAAGTAGGACATTCAATTTATTTTTGTCTTTTAAGAATCACTACATATCGAGGGAAGGTTATCAAGAATGTATGTGTTCCAAAAGGAACCAAACCTTTACATGGCAAGGTAGTAAAATTGGAGAGGGTTCCAAAAGGAACCAAGGGCACTAACTCATATGGACCCAAGAAATTTTGGGTATTAAAGTCAAAAATTTGAATTTTCTTTTTATAGGTTGAACATACATGTTTGAAGTCAAAAGCACAAGTAAGAGGAATGTGGTATCTTGATAGTGGATGCTTTAGACATATGATCAACAATAAAGAGTCATTTAAAAAATTAAAACCAAAGAAAGGAGGAAATGTGACTTTTGGAAATGATTCAAAAAGTCACATAAAAGGTATTAGTACAAATGGTAAAGATTCTTCATTTTAAATTGAAAATGTTTTATTTGTAAATGATCTTAAGCATAATTTGTTGTGTTAGTCAATTATGTGATAGAGGTTTTAGAGTTATATTTGAAGGTATTGTTTTGCCAAGTTGTTGATATTAAAACAAATAAATTTATTTTTGTAGGAAATCATCAAGGTAATTTCTATGTTGTGTATCTAAATGATTTATGCTCAAGCAATAGTTGGCTATGGCATAGAAAACTTAAACATGCAAGCATGCACACAATTTCAAAATTATCTTTTTTAGATCTAGTAAATGGATTACCTAAATTGAACTTTGAGAATGATACACTTTTTGATGCATGTGCCAAAGGCAAACATAGGAGAAGCTCATTTAAATCCAAGAATGATGTTAGAACCTCTAGGCCCTTACAACTAGTTCACTTGGATCTTTTTGGACCAACTAGAACCAAACACATAAAAATAAGGCACCATTTTATTAGAGATCATGTGCAAAAAGAGGATGTTGTTCTTGAATATGTAAGCACAAAAGACAATTGGGTGATATTTTTACCAAAGCACTGAATAGAGAATAGTTTTACGAAATAAGAAGTGAACTAGGCCTTATGTATCCAACTTAGATGAGAAGACTGTCAAGGCCAGTTGAAAATGATAAATCTTGTTATGAGTTATTTGAATAAATTAAGCATGTATGTATGTCTTATTATTTATATCATTTGTGACTTGTAATGTGTGATGGGCATATTTGATGATTGGTTATTGATTTTGGCTGAGCAATGTGATTTTGGGAAAAAATTAGTATGTATGTTGCTTATGAAATCATGTCATGATGTATATGTATATATGTACACTCATTTGCATTCATATCGTGGCCATCCAACTCTTAAGGTATATGGTAAGGTTGTTAAATGAGCCACTTTTCTTTTAAATTCATGCTTTATTATAAAAAATCCCTTTGCATAGGTTCAAGATGATATTTCAAACCAATTTTAAACAAAAATTTCAAATTATTTTGATTGCAAAACATGTCTAAACCAAATTATGGATTTTTAAAAATGAAAAATCACGTTTTCAAAGTTATAACTTTTCCCCATGTATTAATACATGTAAGGACATGTATCGATAGATTACCTAATCTATCGGTACAATTTTTCTACTAGCCAAAAATAAAAAACCTGTGATGAATGTATTGATACATGGGCAAATGTATCAATACAACTTGCAATTTAAAACCTTCAACGAGTCATTTTCAACATAACTCGGAAGACAAAATTTAAAGTTCTCTAAACCTTTTTCACTTTTTTTTATGATTTTCCCTCATTTTGGCATTGATTAAAGTATTTTTAAGGTGTTTTCATCAATCAAAATGGGATTTTCCTTCTCCAAAACATCGAATTTGGCTCGAAATCGAGAAAAATTCCCTTTAAAACCCTAATTTTAAAAATTTCTAGATTCTTCCTTTTTTTTGTGTTTTTTACTCAAAAATTGATTTGATTAAAAGCCTTTTTCAGCCTCTTTGATCATTTCTACCATTTACTTGTCACCCAAAACTCCTTTGAATTTAAATTCCCTAAATGGCCACCCCCTTCAAGGAGATCAAAACCACTGCCCATGACCATAAAGTCTCTAATCAAGGTGAAACCTCTGCCTTTCAACATCTACCACCACCACCATGCATCGACGATCATTCTTTCAAATAGAATTTCTCCCATCTTTCCCTGTAGCACAAGTTCGATAAAGACCATGTCAAACAAGACGTCAAGCTAAGCAAGGTAACTAACTTCAACTATCTTGAGCAAATTAACTATCCATATATTGATAATTTTCGAGAATTAGGTTGGCTTAGTTACTTGTCCATCAATCGTACTTATTATGCTGACCTAGTCCAAGTCTTTTACTTCAATGCAACAAAGAATTTCGAGGACTATGATGATGAGGTTGCTAGGATTCATAATGACAAGTTTATGACTAGTGTTATGGCAAAAGGATAGTTGTTGCCGAGCATAGCTTAAACTTAGTCTTAGATTTTGATGTTCGTTAGGGGGATAAAGGCTATGTCAAGGGGGTTCTCACCAATGATATCTTGAAAACCCTTTACTCATATCCTTCCTCCTGTGAAAAGGCCACCACCAATGTCAAACGTTTTTCCTTCCATGATCATATCCTTCATCTAATCCTATATCTCACTATCCACCCTCACGACACAATCCTCCCTCATGTGAAAAAGCCACCACCAATGTCAAATGTCTATCCTTCCATGATTATATCCTCCATCTAATCCTATCTCACACCATCCACCCTCATGACACAAACTACACGACTATCAAGAGTGAGGATTTTTTTTATTTCTATACCGTGTTAAGTTCAACCATCATGTCAATCTAGCCAAGTTCATGATTGCTAACATGCTCAAGGTCATCAATAAGTCTAGGAAGACACTACTTTATGGCATGGTCATTAGTGCCATCATTGACTTGGTGGGCATCGATACTAGGTGTGATCCACCAAAGCAACATGCCATGCACACCACCATCAATGAGCATGCCATAAACAAGCTAGGGCTTTTGTTTGTCAATAAAACTTGGGCACAAAAAGAGACTATGGTTAAACTGGAGATAGTGAGGGATGAGGAAAGTGATGATTCCCGTCCTGAGCTTAATGCAAACCCTAGTGTTGATCCTAGTGCCAATCCTAGCTACCAACCCATGTCTACTGCTTTTGAGTTTGAGCAAGCCTTTACTTGATTTTTATCATATATGGAATCTATAGATGCTCGTATTGTTGGTAGGTTGATTACTTTGGAGGCTCAAACCCCGTGATCTGCTGCATTACTAGCAACTTTTTAAGAACTAGCTTCGTGCCCATTTTCCTCCTCCATCTTGATTACATCTTAAGAGACATAGCTTCGCATCAGCCTTACCTTTACTTGCAGATTGGATGGTTGCATTATTTCATGCATTTCATTTTCATCATGAGTATAAAAGTTTAGCATGTTCGTTGGCTAGCATTGGATGTTAGTTGGTTGTAGCTTTTATTACTATTTATAACTGCATGTCTTATTGCTATAGTGTCTAACTCCTTTACTGAACCTATTTTGTTTTTGTTGAATTATATCCTTTTATTGTTGGCTCTATAATTCATGTTATCTTGTTGCTATCTCTCATGCTAAGTTCTTCTCACAACGACAATTTTATTTTAGCATGATCTTGCCCAATGTCTTAATCCTCTTTCAAATCTGATCCAAATTTCTTTTTGATATAACAAAAAGGGAGAGAATAGTTTTAACAAGCAAATTTTGCATATCAAACTCTAAAATCAAAGCTTTCTTAAGAATGAAATTAAGTTCTTTAAAGGCATTAAATTAAAGGGGAGCATTCATTAAGGGGGGGAATTTAAAATTGAAGGATAGTTTATAAATTTACACAATTTTCAAATCTTTTAAATTCAAGGGAGTCTATTTCAAAAAGCTTGAGTAAAGTTTGCTCACTATTTTGTCATATAAAAAACGAGGAGATTGTTAGCTTTATAACTTTCAAATTGATTTCATGTTTTGAAATGACAAAGGAAAATGATCAAAATTTCCTTTAAGTATTGGTAAATCAAGCCTAGACATCCCTTAGTACTTTCAAATAACTTTGAAAAGAAGAACAAATGAAAAAGGACTTTGAAAATTGCTTATTGTTCCAAATCTATCGATACATGTTCTTCATGTGTCAATACATTTGGACAAGTATTGTGTAATACCCCGCACCCTCGTTGGACACAAATAAGAACTTATAGATCAAACGAATGATCGTTTGATGTGAATTGACGTGCTAAAGAGCGACAAAGGATGAAAGGAATGTTCTAGAATAAAATGCTTCGCGCGAGCAGAACAACAATTAAATAATAATATTTTCGTTGGAGAGGAATTAGTAAGCTAAAGGATGATTCGGAAATAAACTGAGATGTAATGATGTGTTTCGGGACCAAAGAAGGCAAGTGAAAAATTTTGAAATAAAATAATATTTTATTCAATAAAATAATATTAAAATATTAATATTTTATATGTTGTCGGAATTAGTTATGAAAAATGGAATATGACTAATTTAAGTGGGGGAGTTGAAGTAAAGAAGAATTTTGAAGGAAAACGACGATAATTGCATCAGCTTGATTTTATTAAATCAAGCTAACGCGAGTAAGTAAATATTTAAATATTATGGTGACATCGCGTTGAAGTACAATTTCGATATTTTGATTGTACGCGTGTAAAGGAAAGAGATAGACGAAAATTAAAATTTTTAAACGCATCGAAAAGATCGAATTTTAAAATGTGAAAGTTGGAGGGTTATGTGGTAAATAATATAAAATCAAGGATTAAGTGCAAATGTGTTAATTGAAGTTAATAAATATATATATATATAATAATATAAATATAGGTGAACAAAAGGGCAGCCACCCATGTGATCAATATGTAACTTAAAAAAATATATATATATATATAATAACAATAATAATAAAAGAAGAGAATGAAGGTGGTGGATGGGAATGAAGAAAGGTCAAAGTCATTTGGAATAATAGTAAATTCGGAACCAAGTGGAGTGAATGGCCGGTCATACAAAAAAATCAAAGGAACAAAGACACAAAAAAACAAAGAAAACAGAAGAGAAGAATGTAGATATGATGGTGGGGCCGACCATGTGAGATGAAAGACAAGAGAAGTCGGTTATGAAGAGGAAAGAAAGGACCCAAAAGTTGAGCAAAAGAAAGAAAATGAAAAAGGAAAGAAAAACCGAGGGAGAGGAAGAGAAAAGGAACAAAAAATTTTACTCTTTTCTTGGCATGGTTTTGCTGCACTTTGAGGGAGAAAAAGAGAGCTTTTGCTGTAATTTTTGGAGGAAGAAAAAGCTGAAAATTTTGAGGTAAGAAAGCTGATTTTTTTTAGGTTAATTGCTGGAATTTTTTAGGTTTTTATGGCTGATTTTGGTACTGAAAATTCAAGGTTTTTATTGTTGAAATTGTGTGAATTTGCTGCTAGAAATTTTTAGAGGTTTTTACTGCCATTGAAGGACAACTTTGGCTACTGGAAATTTGAGCTGTTTGCTGCCAATTTGTGCAGAAAATTTTGAGTTGTTTGCTGCCAATTTGTGCATAAAAGTTTGAGCTATTTGCTGCCAATTTTGTGCAAAAACATTGGAGCCGTTTGCTGGTAGTTTATGTAGGAAAACTGGACAGCTTTGTGCCGCCAAAATTGAGAAGTTTTGTTATTGGAAATTGAGCTGGAAATCTGCTGATTTTAGAGCAGAAAATTACAGCAAAATGGTGAGAAAAGGAGGCTTTTGGTGACCGATTTTGAGAGGAAAGGAAGAGAGGAAGTCACGGTGGTGAAGAGAGGAAGACATGGTGGTGAAGGGAGTGACGGTGGAAGAGAGAAAAAGAAAGAAAAAGAAAAGAAAAGAAAAGAAGTAGAAAATAAAATTGGGCATGGCCCAAATAGAAAATAAATGGGCATGACCCAATAGAAAATAAGTGGGTGTGGCCCAAAAGGAAATAAACAAATAAATGGGCTTAGCCCAAATAAGAAAAATAGAGAAGCCCATGGAGAAGGCCCAAAGGTCATAAAGAAATGAAAAAGGCCCAATGGTAAGTTAATGTTATATTTTAAAGTTTATGGGTAGTTTAATATTGTGCATATTTTGGTTGAAAAATATGCAAGTTGCTTAAGGAATTTTTAATTGAGTTGCTACTCATACAAATGTGTGCTTAAGTATACTGAGTTTAAATTGTTGCTAGGAAAGTTTGTCATGGAGGCGTGCCGAACGAAGTATGTGACCGACAAATAAGAACAATTATAAACACGTACGAATCAATAGTGAATTAATATCCCACTATTATGAGGTGAGTAGGGTGTGTCAATTTTAAAAATTCCATATATATATACATGTACGTATATTTAACGTGAAGTGCAAAATTTTTGAAAAGCATGCGTTGATAGAATTTTAAGGAATTGTGGGTGTAAGTTATTTTTAGAAATCATTTGAAATATATATATATTAGATGTAAAGTGTTTTAAACAGGGGAACAAGCTTTTCAAAAAGATTTACATCAAAGGAAAATTATGCCTTATTGTTTGTGTGGTGTCCATTCATGAAATTTATTACATATTCACTATGCTATTTTGATACAAAATATCATGCAAATATTTACAATGAACATTTTATGAAAAGAGAGTTTTAACGTGATGTGGGGATCGATATTTTGAGAAAGATTTAAAATATCCCCTTCAAGATCAAATTTGGAATTCTTTTAAAAGGTGATTTCATTTTAACCAAGAAATTCAAAAGTAATTGAAGATTGCTATTTGTTGTGTTATAAATTATATTTTGAATCGAATGGCTTATGATAATGTGGGCTTGATTGGTTGGTTGGCAATTGTATTGAAATACGGACTGTTTGTTTGCTTTGAAAGGTTGTGAATTACAATAATTGCCATGTTATTGAATTTTATTGATTGGTGGGATAATTATTAGCTTACTGCAGTAGGCGGGTTCCGTGGACCAGCCTATGAGAGGGGCATGGTAACCCCATTTATATGTGCTTACCTTGGTCGGAGAGGCGAGTAAGGTAACTCCCGAGGTACAATTTTAGAGTTAACTTCATGCCAAACCACCACGTGAGGGTGAACTCAGCCAACGCCAAGGAACGACTATGTTTTCAAAATAAAAATATGATTTATGCGTACCTGACTTTTTAATAACCTTGGCGGACTCGGTTAGGATAGCCCCAGGCCAAGGTATCCATGACAACCGAGTATGAGAATGATTTTGGCACAAGCCAAGTTTTTAAGAAAGTCATAAGCCATGCTGTTTATTTATGACAAAAATGTAATGGTTTTATATGAGTTGAAATAAGTTTTAATATTATGAATTATATTTCTCTGCATGGTGAAAAAGGAATTAAATGGTTTTTCGCAACTCTTTTATTTGTTTATCTATGAAATGAATATGTAATTCCTCACATATAGGGCGAGTCATAATTTATGCATGATTTTAAATATTGTTTGGTTTTGTGGGAGCTTGCTAAATTTTATTGATTTGATTCGAAAATGATTATTAATATATTTTGATGCGAAAAATTTTATTACCCCAATTATTTATATTTTATAAGAAATTCTTGATTTTTATATAAGGCACAAACCCTCGTTTGAAACGAATTGCTTTTATAATCTTGCATTTTTATATTCAACTGATCTGCCGTTTGCTTGTTTCCCATCTATGCCCTACTCGTTGAGTCGATGATTATCACTGAATCTATGAGACTCACACCCCTTTATTTCCCTTTTTGCAGATAGGGATCAGCCTAGCGTGTAGTCAGTGATGCATTCGGTCCACCGTGAATAGATAAAGGCATCTCCTAGCAATTTATTCCGAGTCGCTCCGCTGATAAAGGTCAAGTCGTAGCATTTTATTTATTAAGTTGTAAATGAATTCTAAATTTTTATATAGCATTAATTTGGAGATTACAGATTTTAATGCATATACTTACGAATAAAAGGAAAAAGTTTGTATTGATTTTTATATTTATGGTTCAATTTAGTATATGAAAGTATCAATATTATATGGTGATTGAATGTAGTGGATTAACGAGCAAATTCTAGACAGGCTTGTTCGAGATTTGGCGGGTCTTTTTCGGAAGTCTTAGACGCCGGCAGCGACCGGGGAGAGGTCGTTGCATATTGATAGAATTGAAGATCTATTGATACATTTTCTTATGAAAAGTCAAAATTTGCAAAGTCAAAACTCAATCCATTGATACATCGTTAAATGTATCAATATAAATTTTACAAAATGGTCATTGCCTAAAAAATGTATCGATAGATTTTCTTTTTGGAATGGTTAAACCCTTACAGCCTAGTCAAAAGTATTGATACATTATCAACTGTATTAATAGATTTTTCACAGAATACATTTTTTCTAAAATATATCAATACATCACAAAATGTATTGATAGATTTCCTCGAGTTTAAAAAAATAAATGCATCATGTATCAATACATTCTTAAATGTATCAACACAATATGCCCATTTGAGCCTAGATTGAAGAGCTAAACAACTATTTGAGTATTAAATTCACTCCTAACTGCCTTAAAAAGTTCCAACAAGTATAAATACGGGCTCTTACCACATTTATGAAGTTTGGAAGACTTTAAAACACATTTCTAAAAGAAGAATTCAACAACAATCATTCAATACTGTTTGTTCTCCTTTTTAAGCATTTAAGTCTTCTATTGTATCATTTATTGAGCCTTCAATTCTTATATTTTTTTCTTCACCAAACATTGTACTTAATTTGCTACTTAGCCTTTAAAAGCCATTCTAGATGCACCAATCTCATTGATTGTATGTTTGTGAGTGGTTATATCTTAACCAATTGAAAAGGTAGTGTTTGAGTGGTTATATCTTAACCAATTCAAAAGGTAGTGTTTGTGTGGTTATATCTTAACCAAAGTAAAAGGTAGAGTGGTTGTGCTTGATCCATAAAAGGTATTGTATTGCAAGGTTGTGCTTGATCCATAAAAAGCATTGTATTGAATTTCATCTCAATAGTGGATTTTAAACTCCTTAGTGAATCTAAGGGAAAGGACATAGGCAAGGAGGTCGAACCTTTATAAAAGCTCTTGTGTTATTTTCACTTTATTCTTCTCAAATTTATTTGTATTCTTAACTTCTTTCTCTCCACAAAAATTTATTGTTTTGCTCGATTTGAAAAAAAGTATTGGTTTACGAAAACTTTTATTTATTGTAAATATGGAAAGAAATTTCAAAATATTCCAATTCACCCCTTTCTTGGAAATATTCACATTAAGCTTATTGTCAAGACCTGAAACTCCTCTCGAGCCCGTGACAACCGTCGCGATGTCCCGATCGACACTCATTACCCGAAATGTCAACCGAAACTCCGTAAGGCTTTAATATCAGCTTCTCATTTTGCTTGTGAGTAACCATTGTCAAATGTCACGTTCTAAAAGATTTTAAACTATTTCCAACTTAAAACAATAAAAAAAATAATTGTCGTCTCATAGGGGTAATTTAGTCATTTTTTCCTGAAAATTTTGAAACTAGCTAATAATGTAGTATATGGTGCAAAACACATATTTCATAATCAAAAATAAATTTGAATGTCTAAAACATTTGTTTAAAATGTAATTATGACTATTAGAATAAAAAAAATATTGAATAAAATACTCAATTTTCTCATAAAATAATATTTTTAAAACACTGCGTAAATAATTTTTACAGCATAAGAGCAAAATAAATTCCTACATACAGTAGTACAAATAACTAGAGCATGAAATTTAATTTACAGTGACATGTGGACCCCCAAATGACAAAAATGAACGAAGGCTGCAAACCTACAGTTTTTGAGGAAGTAAAGCCAATTGTAGCCTTCGACGATATCAGTTATCTATAGCCTATACTGAGCCTGAAATGGGTGGAAATGAGGGTGGTGAGATTATATAATCCTAGTGAGTAAACAGATAGCATCTAAAATATCTAAAGTTAAGTAAATGGAGACAGATAAAACAGTTTAATATACTATAATTCATCACCTTTCAACTCATTTCAATCAAATAAAATCAATTCATATAAATCGAGTAATCAACATGGTTTATGAATTTCGTAAAACTTTGGCTCGTGCCAAAAATCATTTTCATACCTAGTTGTCAAGGATGCCTTGATCGAGGGCTATGCCAACCGAGTCCGCCAAGGCTGTTAAAAAGTTATGTACGCATAAATCATATTTTTATTTTAAAAACATAGCTGTTCCTTGGCGTTAGCGGAGTTCATCATCACGAGGTGGTTTGGCGTGAAGTGAACTCTAAATTTATACCTCGGGAGTTACCCTACTCACCTCTTCAACCGAGGTAAGAATATGACCAGGTTCCATGCCCCTCTAATAGGCTAGTCTATAGAATCAGCCCACTACAGCAAGCTAAACCCACCATACAATAAAAATTTAATAGCATGACATGGCAATTTTATCATTATCTAGCCTAGCAAGGCAAACAACAGTTTATACATTTCAACACAAATACCAATTCAACCATTCATGCCAATATTATCATAAGCCATTCAATTCAAGCCATGATTTATAACACAACAATTAGTCTCTAATTACTCCATTTTCAAAACCATTTTTCAATTTCAAGATAATTTTATAAAATCATTTTCATTTAATCACATTGGTTTATAAAATCGAAAAATTAATCATTTAATTCATTTTTCATAAAATTCACAAAATCGAATAAAACATACTTTAGATAATTAAGATGATAGTAAGGTTACTCACAATGTCTAGAGTGTGGATTTTCGAAGTACTCTGACTACTAGTCTTCGAATGCAATTTCCTTGCCTTTATCGGAGGACTCACCAGCTTAACATAGTACAAAATCGAGAAACTTACTACATTGGTACTAAATCAAAATTAAACTAATTTAGACTATTAATGCATGATATGGAATGCAAAATGCACGGGTAGCCATCTAAACCCGGTATTGGCCTAATTCGTCTTATCACCCAATTAATTGGCCAATATGTCCAATTTAGCTCCAAATTGCTCCATTTCTTTTCCAATACCTTAATTCACCAAACACAAGTCGAATAACCTAAAATTTGACAAAACCATCTTCACTTTTATTCTTAGAATTTTCGGTCAATAATGGTGCATTGACACCGTGATTTTTCCTACTACTTTTCCACACCATAATTCATCATTTTCTAACCAATTCTCTTAAAATAAAAATCAAATTCATCCTCACTCAATACAAGGTAGGTTCGGCCATTGATGGGTGATGGAGAAAATGAATTCTTTTCTTGTTGTTTTGCTTCTAGACATGATAAACTAACTAAAAACACTAACATAACTTGAAATCAAATCAATCCAACATCATTCTCTCTCCATACCCATTCGGCTAGCCATGAATTCACCATGAAAACATGAAATTTAACCATGAAAACTAAGGAGAAATGCTCAAGGAAAATAGATTTCAAGTTTAAATTGAGAAATCCTACCTTTTTCACTTGTTTTCCTTGATTTTCCACACTTTTTTTCTTGAAATTCTCCACCTAGGGTTCTTGTTCTTTCTTTTCTTTCTTTGTTCTTCTTTGGCCAGCCAAATGAATGAGAAATGGGCTGATTTTGTGCTAATTTATAAGGAAAATAATTAATGGATGAGATTTTGACACATGTCACCATTCCATTGGTCCATGTGTCATACTTAGCCATTAAGCAATCTCTCTCCACCACTTAAATTTTCTCAATTATCTATGATAATATTGGGTAAAATCCATGTGCTGGACAAGTGTTGGGTGGTGTAAAATTACAAATTTGCACTTGGGATGGAAAAATTACCATTTTACCCCTATGCTCTGAAAAATATCGAGATTACAATTTTTCACTTCTCAACCTCAAATCATACTCCAATAAGTCAAATGTGATCAAAATCTTTCAAAAAAAATTCCCATTTTGTCCTCGAGTAGCAAAATTCTCATTTTGCCATTAGATAGTGAAATTTTCAGTTTGACTCCAAATTGATCCTCGAACTCCAAATCACCACTTTAAATCATTATGGTACTGTAAAATTTTCAATTTCACCCTAAAATCTCTATTTGATCTAGTTCGAGACTTAAATCAACTTTGTTGTACCTCTAGGTAGAATACCTACTTTTGTAAATTTTTTGGGACTCTCCTAACATGCAAACATGCTATCCATCACATATATGTCATGACAAGTATTTTATAAGATCAGACTTTACAATTATTGCATTAACAATCGTCATTATATATCTCCTTCCGTTTTGGTGATATAGGAACATTAGGAGAACTAGCTTCGACCCCAAGACTTTGTGGGAAATTAAGGAAACCTAACTAAAGATGAGTTGAATCACTAAGAGCAACTGAAAGGAATTCGATCACTTTCAAAATGAGCATTAGTAAATTTGTCAAGCCCTATCGAATGTTAATGTTGCTTTATAGTTGCTATAGAAAAGCATATGGGTTTTAAAACATTACAAAATAATTTTACTCTGATAACACTTTTATCAAACTTTTGCATTTTTAAAATTAATGAAGTGTGACTCAATGATACTGGTTTTGAACAATTTACGAGCAATTTTGGTCTCCAAAACCCATGATGGATGAAGAGTACTGGTTCTTTAGTGTCACAGCCCAAATATTGGGCCATGACCGACGCATGGGTCCAATGGGCATAGCCCACTAAGCCCAAGCAAGCCTTTTTATTCAAACCCAATCATCATTCCCAACCATCATTTCTAAAACCACATATTGAAATTTTGAACTAAAAATATTTCAGTAATATTCTATAGTGACCAAAAACTCACAATTTTATTATGTCAAAATAATGTCACCCATTTGCCAACTCATAGTGGCATCTGTGATCAAATATACATAACTGACTTATAATATGGATCCTAGCGGATTACATTACATATAGGTGTTCACAAGTAACAGACCCTTGACCATCAGCAGAGTGACCGTGGGTGAAGGTATAGCTACTGAGATGCCATAGTACCTACCAAGAAGGTGAGCATACGTGGACAAATCTAGGTCCCAACTGCCTCCAAATCTGAAAACATGAAGTTTAAAAACATGAGTATAAAACTCAGTGAATGAACATAAAAAGGGAACAAGCAATCAATAGGAAGAATTTGGAAATCATGATGCACTGGTTTCAAAAACAATGCAATTGATTTAGTTTTTTACTAAAAACTCCTCATTTCAAACTTTGATCAATAACCTCATAGTGTTGCAAAAACCCATGATCAATCCATGAAGTTAAATGGGTGAAAAATAGGTCAAAATCAAGCAAAATAGCAAGCATGGCAACAAGTTTTTCACTACAGCAAAGTTCATTCTCGCTGCATCGAGAAATAGTGTTAGTTTGCATGTGTTTTTGTTTTTCTATCATATCTCCCGTTACAAAAGTCCAATTGACCTGATTTTTAAACCATTAGGAAGCTAAGAGACAAGGCTACAACTTTGATGTGTACCACTTTACGAAGTTTGAAAGGGAAGGTTATCAAAATATTCATTTAAGTGAAAGCATTGCATTAGAACCTGAGAGTTTCTCGCTGCAGCGAGTTGTTGGCTGCCAAAACAGAATGTTTCTCGCTGTAGCGAGAAGCAGGGCACCTAAGTGTAAAAAGTTCCTTTGCACTAAAAATCCATTTGGTGTTGCAATAAAAATCAATTTGCAAGAAAATGGGAAATTCTAAAGATTCATCATGCCAAATTTCACATGCATTACAACCATATGCCATATTCATGAACTTTTATTTCACAAACATATATATACTTATATACATAAATAAACACCAACACCACCATCATCTCACCCAGCTCATGTACATCCCCCCACATCGAGCACATAGCTGGAGTCATCGTGTGCATCCCCCCACATCGTGCACAGTTAGTGCCATCGTGTACATCCCCCCACATCGTGCACACGGGTACTATCATCATCCATCTGCCTCACCATAGTCATCACCAGCATGTGCATCCCCCCACATCATGCACATGCACGGTTATTATTATCACACAATATCAACTATCAATGCACAACATATATATATATATATATATATATATATATATAAACATAATGTAGTAGTGCATNCTTGTTCCCAAGGCACACATTTTAAAGAAAAGTTGGATAAAATCAATCAATGTTTTTTGCAAATAGTTTCACATTCCCAAAATAGTTTTGAAATGCAAGTTCACTCACCAGTCTTATTGATTCTTTTGCTTGACTCTAACCTTAACTAATGCTCTAAATGGACATGTGAGGCCTTGTTGGAACCTACACACACACAACATCACAACCAACCCAAATTGGCATTAATATAATTCCAAAAGCTCTTTCTTAAATCAAGTTCCACTAGTTATTCCTATCTAGCTTCGAATTGCCATTAAATGGCTATCTATTCTTTCTACTCTAGTAACTCTAGAAATAAATAAACAACCCTTAATAATAAAACAACTCACAACTCCAATTACTAGCCATTATCAACAACCTAAAATCAATCCTCATTCATTACTCACCTTGGTGGATTTGTAGTTGAATTCCTTCTCAAGAATACTCAAGCTATCATGGAAAGTCTCTCTCTTTCTCTCTCTAAAATTTCCAACTAGTGAGAGAAAGTGCTGAACAAAGACTTTTTAAGTGTTTTAAGGTGAGAGAGTGAAAGAGAACAAAAGGCTCCATGAAGAGGTGTTCAAAAGCATGAAAATTGAAGCTAGAGAGAGAAAGTTATGGAAGCTTTATTGGAGGCTCCCATGGAGATGAAGAAACGTGAGATGGGAAGGAAGAAGAAATGGCTGGAAGCTGTTGGAAATTGCTGGAGCTTTAGATATTTATATCTAAAGTTTATCCATTTCTCACTTAAATTACCAAAATGCCCTTAACATGGTCATTTTGTCTTCCTCTCATCCTTTGTGCAACCTTTTACTCTTTTGACACTAGGGCAAGGTCCATAATAGTCTAGGAATACTCGGGTTCATGAAAACATAAAAATTTAGACTTGAGATGTAAAATGACAATTTTGCCCCTATCGTGGAAATTATCATTAATTTTATCTTCTTCATTTATTTTCCATCATAAACATCATTTATTCATTCCTTAGGCCTATTTAGACCTTAATAGCATCAAAGAAACCCACTCGTAGGAGCTCACCAAGAGAAATTATGAAATTACCCCTGGTCCGCATTATCGCTTTTACTTCTAGTTATGTGTCTATGGAGATTGAGATTTCATAGGTTCACTTCTGAATTACCCTTTTAACTCAGTAATCAACCTCAATTGGTATCCGTAAACTTTATTAGCCACCGTATCAAAATACGAGGTACTACAATCTCCCCCACTTAAAATGAATTCGTCCTTGAATTAAAATCCACGTAGGGTGAATAATCAAAGTTCTAAAGTTCTACCACATCACTTTCGTCGGGCATTCTTAACATAGAACCTTGGTTTATGCATCATATCGATTTTCAATCTTATAGAAAACTCGACAATGTCATAGTATATAGTTATGTGCATTACTCTTGTTGGATCAAAATAATATCATTCTTTATCTTATGAAGAGAATTCAAATATGCTATTAATTCTGGTCACACCTCATTAAAATCATCCTTAAATCATCGATCATGCATGTTTACCTAACCATCCACAATTCCTCTACCTTGATCTTTTATCAAACCTTCTAACATTCTAGCATTTATTCCACCATTAACTATGGGTCTAAATGGTCAACCAACCTCTATTCCGTTCTACATACCTCCATACAAATTCCATTCAAGCATTTCATAATACATAAGGCTCAAACACTCTTTATTTATTCATATATATTTAACATCACGGATTATTCAAATCCAGTAACCATTAGTAACCATATTCCCAAAAACAAACTCCAATACTTTTATGATCGAGTGCTCACTAGATAAATCTCAACTTATACCACAAGGCATTTCAATAAATTATGACATTCCACATACCCCCTTATAATCATAACCAATCTCTTTAATCAATAACTCAAACTCTCAAGATTAAAGTTGCTCAAAAATTTTCCCTTTAAAGTTCCTTTCCAAGTCTTATTTTGATTACTAATCATTTCTACATTTCCGATGTCATAGCTAATTTGCTCATCATCAATCACCCACAACATATCTAACTTGAAATTCTTCAAATTTACTCCAAACATCAGATTTCATGGCCTCATTAGTTTATCAATCTGAAGATCAAATTAAACATTTATCTCTCCTTAAGTGCACTTTAAAATTTAAGAATCATCTATTAAGACCTTTCTGATATTAACTTCTTTTGTCCTTTTTACCTTAGAAAATTAAATCCATAATCATTCATTTAGAATCATGAGCTTTATACCAATTAAGGTAGATTTTACACTTTTAATTGTATGAATTCAAATGCACACCTTTACGCATAAGCTATAAACTTTTCCCCGCATCTTTATATATCAAAATTATATTTATTGAAGCTATACCAAAACCGATACATCATTTTCCATTGCCCCTTAGGATATTAAATTCATGTCATACTTCTCTATTTGTGTACTTCATAATAACCTACCAATTTCTAGCTCACAATTAAGTTAGTTCATATGCCAAGCCTCTCAAGGCTATATCAAAACACCAAGTTTTATCACGATATAATAGAATTTGATGAATTCATACCAAAAGTATAAACACTTACTTTTAAGCTAACAACATTATAATCCACTTGTTTACTACCAAAAGTAGTGATAAATTATCTTAATCATTGTCTAGCACTATAACCATTGATAGAATATCATCATTGAATCAAATTATAACTAACTCCGCATGAGCTTTTATACTAATATGCAACATATATATATCCATACGTATATATTTCCATAAAATTTAACTTCAAATAGCCTTAGGCATATCAAGCTTAATAAGTCGTCTGTAAAACCAAAATAACCAACAATCAAGTTTAGAATCATTTTGTCATGACTCGGTACTCCCCTTGAGCCCGTGACAACAGTCGCGGTGTCCCGATCGACACTCATTACCCGAAATGTCAACTTGAACCCCGTAAGGCTTTAATATCAGTTTCTCATTTCCCTTATGAGTAACCATTGCCAAATATCATGTTCTAAAAGATTTTAAGCTATTTCCAACTGAAATCAATAAAAAATGATTTCTGTCTCACATGGGCATTTTGGTCATTTTTTCTCAAAAGTTTTGAAACCAGCTAAAAATGTAGTATGTAAGTATAAAACACATAATTCATAATCAAAAATAAATTTAAATGTCTAAAACTTTCATTTAAAATGAAATTATAATTATTTGAATATAATAAAGATATAGAATAAAATATTCAATTTTCTCATAAAATAATAGTTTTAGAACACTGCATAAATAATTTTTGTAGCATAAAAGCAAAATAAATTCATTTATACTGTAATACAGTAAGCCAAAGTATTTAATTTAATTTACAGTAACAAGTAGACCCCCAAATGACAAAAATGAACGAAGGTTGCAAACCTATAGTTTTTGAGGAAGTAATGCCAACTGTAGCCTTTGATGATATCAGCTATCTACAGCCTATACTGAGCCTGAAATGAGTGGAAAGGAGGGTGGTGAGATTATATAATCCCAGTGAGTAAACAAATACCATCTAAAATATCTAAAGTCGAGTAAATGGAAACAGATAAAATAGTTTAACATACTGTAATTCATCACTTTTCAGTTTGTTTCAATCAAATAAAATCAATTCATATAAATCGAGTAATCAACATGGCTTATAACTTGCTTAAAAACTTTGGCTCATACCAAAATCATTATCATACTCAATTATCAAAGATACCTTGGCCGAGGGCTATCCTAAACCGAGTTCGCCAAGGCTATTAAAAGTTATGTATGCATAAATCATGTTTTTATTTAGAAAACACAGCTGTTCCTTGGCATTGGCAGAGTTCCCCCTCACCTGGTGGTTTAGTGTGAAGTGAACTCTAAAGTTATACCCCGGGAGTTATCCTACTCGCCTCTCCAATTGAGGTAAAATATTTCGAGATTTCGTGCCCCTTTAATAGGCTGGTCCACAGAAAACCCGCCCCCTGAAGCAGGTTAAATCCATCATACAACAAAATTTTGACAGCATGACATGAATAATATAATACTATCCAGCCTGTAAATGTAAAACAAAACAATTCATACAGTTCACCAAAAACACAAACCAGCCAGTCATGCCAACATATTAACATAAGCCATCAATTCAAATCATAAATTTACAACACATCAAGAGTCTGCAATTACTCTATTTTCAAAATCATCATTCAATTTCAAGACAATTTATAAAATCTTTTCATTTAAACACATTTTGTTTATAAACATAAAGGTTTACCATTTAAACCCATTTTCCATAAAATCATAAAATCGGACAAAAACCACTTTAGATAATTAAGACGATAGTAAGGTTACTCACAATGTCTAAAGTGTGAATTTTCGAAGTACTCTGACTACTGGTCCTCGGATGCAATTTCCTTGCCTTTATCGGAGGACTCACCACCTTGACATAGTACAAAATCGAGAAACTTACTACTTTGGTACTAAATCGAAATTAAACTAATTTAGACTACTAATGCATGATATGGAATGCAAAATGCACTAGTAACCATCTAATCCCCGGTATTGGCTTAATTCATCTTATCACCCGATTAATTAGCCAATGCGTTCAATTTAGCTCCAAATTGCTCCATTTCTTTTCCAATACCTTAATTTACCAAACACAAGTCAATTAACTTAAAATTTGGCAAAACCATCTTCACTTTTCTTCTTAAAATTTTCGGTCAATAATGGTGCATTAACATCGTGATTTTTTCTACTTAATTTTCTCACCATTATTCATCATTTTCTAAGCCATTTCTCTTGAAATAATAACAACCGATCACCCCCACACATCAAGGAAGATTCGGCCAATGAAGATTCATGGGGAAAATGGATTCTTTTCTTGTTGTTTTGCTTCTAGACATGGTAAACTAACTAAAAACACTAACATAACTTGAAATCAAATCAATCCAACATCATTCTCTCTCCATACCCATTTGGCTAGCCATGAGTTCACCACGAAAACATGAAATTTAACCATGGAAAATAAGGAGAAATGCATGGGAAAGAAAGATCTCAAGCTTAATTGAAAAATTTTACCTTTTTTTTCACTTGTTTCCTTGAATTTTCACATTTTTCCTTTGATTTTTTTCCAGCTAGGGTTTGTTCTCTTCCTTTTCTTCTTTTGTTCTTCTTTGGCCAGCCATACTAAGAGAAATGGGATGACTTTTGTGTTAATTATAAAGAAAACAATAAAGAATTAAAAGCTTGACACTTGTCACCATCCCATTGGTCCATTTTTAAAACTTAAAAAAATTTAAACTTTTTATCTCCACCACATATTTTTTTCACTTATCCATAACATAAAAAGTCAATGGGTGAATTCTATGAGCATGATAAGTGTTGGTGGTGTAAAATTACAATTTTGCCACAAGGGTGGCAAAATTACCATTTACCCCTATGTTTCAAAAAATACCGGGATTACAATTTTTCACTTCTCAACCTCAAATCATACTCCAATAAGTCAAATGTGATCAAAATCTTTCAAAAAATTTTCCATTTTTTCCTCGAGTGGCAAAATTACCATTTTACCCCTAGATAGTGAAATTTTCAGTTTGACTCCAAATTGATTCTCGAACTCCAAATCACCATTTTAAATCATTCATAGACTGTAAAATTTTCAATTTCACCCTAAAATCTCTATTTGATCTAGTTTGAGGCTTAAATCAACTTTGTTGTACATCTAGGTACAATACCGACTTTTGTAAATTTTTTGGAACTCTCCTAGCATGCAAACATGCTATCCATCACATGTATGTCATGACAGATATTTTATAAGGTCAGGCTTTACACATTTCTTCTCATGGTTGTTTAGATCATGCTCCTCATTTGTGGTGAATACACAAAGCTAATTTCAATATTCCATTGTCATACAAGAGTCAACCAGTAATTGGCACCATCTCCAAACACCACGTGTTTTATAAGTCGATTTTCTTAGTCAAAATTCATATTGTAGTATTCCAACTTTAGGTCATGTCTCATTACCAAATCTTTACTCGTATACGAGTACTTGAATTCTCAAATCATGATCTCTTTTCTAAGTAGATCTTTGCAATTCTCGTAGCGTATTTCTATTCCCTCACCAGTAGTAGTATCATTTAATCAACCCATGTCACCCTCGTTCTCTAAACATTTGTAACACAATTCAACCTTTGCCTACCCTTACCAAGCACTTTACCTTGATAATTACTCAAAATAAATTGGAACTTGTGGAGAAACACATTTCAGCATTTATGCCTTTCATCTACGAATGTATCGAGACCACAACTTCATCAGATCTAGATATTGGCAAGGTAATCGTTGCCTCAAACCAACATTTCTAGGCACCCATATATTTGCAACATATATATATATATATATATATTTGTTTTACTCATGTGACATATCTGTTACAAGTCCCAACTTAATCATACAGCCATTTGCTCTTTGAGCTTTAATGTTTTCTCATTGTGAAAAATCTCTCGAATTTATCTCACCAGGGTGTTCACAAGGTGGATACATGTTCATAATTTACAGTTCAATGTCTAAAGCAATGAACACAGTCTCATCATTAAAGTTTTACCCTTATCTATCAATCATAGCTCCCTTGCACATTTACCTATACATTGCTGGGTTACCCACAAGCCACTATGGCCATCTAAATTTTGACCTCTTATAGCAAGTCAAGCTAATATATTCTCTTATGTTTTTCCCTACACTTCCAAAACACTTAAACACTTCCCTTAATAGGGTTCCATTGAGAACTTAATCAATCAAAGGCTTATCTTCAAAGCCACTCATAACTTTAACAATTTAATATATATTCAATAACATTTAGCTCATTAACCCCATTGAACATTATTTTAAGATCTTTCAAGATGTCTTTAGTCTTATTTCGGACCGAACCAAACTAACTTAATATAATTGCATTGATTATCCTTGAGCTTTTTATGCTCGTTATAACAACATCTATGTTTCTCCTATCATTCGTCTTAATGACTTTCAGCCTTTCGCAACACACTTCTCATACATGTTAGGGCATTCTCAATCTCATACCAAGCTTATAGTCATGTAATCACCAATTAGGCCAAATCCTTCTATGGAATATCTCCTTCCGTATGATGAATGCGAATCACAAGATATACAACTTCGGGTGTATGCTTACATATTGGTAACCTCCATATATTTCATGGTCATAAAAACCACACTTTGCAAAACTAGCTTTCTATCACAAGTTTGCGATCGGAACATTAGTCTCCACATATCTCACTTTGGACATACTTCACTACTAACATCCATATACCTTTACCACAACATTCAATGTAAATTGATTAAGAAATGATATCCAAATTTACTCTTAGGTACACATATATCAAATTGTACACCACTAAGTGTTAAGATCTTGACTTTACTCATCAATTCTTAACCAATTACATCCATAAGATAGACAATTCACTAAACTTTTGTATTTTGCTTTTGCAATCATAAGATCAAAATTTCTTAAGCTTAGGATGCAGAAGCTTCCTCTTAGAGCATATCCGAAATCCACATGTTTTAAGTCCCTTACCTTTGGAGAAGTCACATTCAAGACTAATCATTTACATCATAGGTTGCATATTGAACCAAACATATTTTTAAATTGACCTTTAAAGCAATTTGTATATCGATCTTCTTATAGAACTCCATATGGCACTTAGACTAAATTTATCATTTCCATGTCATTTAATTTCAAACTGCTAAATCCACATCTAATCCTTTAATCCTTTGACCTCACGCACAGCATAACAAAGTTCATGCTCCTCCTTAGAGAAGATTTGTTTACCAACCTCTCACTTGATGACCACACATCATTTATAATAGTCACTAAATTTCACCCCTAAGCTAATTCATGTACTTATAACTATAAACCGTAATAGTTCAATTCAAGCCTTGGAATCTCACAGTTACTTAATTACAATCAAAACCAACCCCATTTAAGCTACTATACACATATTCAACACTAATACGCTTATAAAATATTTCAAAAGCCCACACCATTTCTATAGGGGCATGTCAAGCTCAATTAACATAGTGCACTTACCTTCGTGCACATAAACGTTGGTTTACACTTTCCTCAATATTTAAATTTATAAACCTCAAGCAAGTCATAACATTCACTATTCATTCCAGTCAAATACTACTCTTATTACCATTATCGTACGTCCTCCTTATATTGACCTCAAATACAATCCATAGTCTCTAAATTTTTTAATTAATTTTTTTTATAACCATGGGTTCGAATCATAATTTCACCAAATGAATAAATTATTACGGACCTAACAGTCCAGCTCCACCTTCCTCCATCCTTAGTCGGAGGAATATATCATTATATTGACCTTTCATTAGGAGCATTTGCTTAAAAGTCTTTCCAATAATGGTTTGTGTCTCAGGTGGCATCTCAAACTAGAGTAACGATACCATTTATGCCCTTTACATGACGATAGCAAAAGAGTAGGTTACTAGGAATAGGAGTTCATACAACTTCCCGTCTATGACTTGTGCTGCAGTCACAAACCATAGATAGGACTCTGCATTAACTCCGACAACTTCGCTGACTGACACGAGAATCCCTAGGACTTGACTAAACCTAGAGCTCTAGTACCAACTTTGTCACAGCCTAAATACTGAGCCATCACCGGCGCATGGGCCCAATGGGTATAGCCCACTAAGCCCAAGCAAGCCTTTTTATGCAAATCCAATCATCATTCCCAACCATCATTTTTAAAACCACATATTGAATTATGAACTAAAAATATTTCAGTAATATTCTATAGTGACCCAAAACTCACAATTTTATTATGTCAAAATAATGTCACCCGTTTGCCAACTCATAGTGGCATCGGTGATCAAATATACATAATTGACTTATAATATGGATCCTAGTGGATTACATTACATATAAGTGTTCACAGGTAATAGACCCTTCATCATCAGCAGAGTGACTGTAGGTGAAGGTATAGCTACTGAAATGCCATAGTACTTACCAAGAAGGCGAGTATATATGGACAACTCAATCTAGGTCCCAACTGCCTCCAAATCTGAAAACATGAAGTTTAAAAACGTGAGTATAAAACTCAATGAGTGAACATAAGAAGGGAACAAGCAATCAATAGGAAGAATTTGGAAGTCATGATGCACTTATTTCAAAAGCAATGCAATTGATTTAGTTTCTTACTAAAATCCCTCATTTCAAACTTTGATCAATAACCTCATAGTGTTGCAAAAACCCATGATCAATCCATGAAGTTAAATGGGTGAAAAATAGGTCAAAATCAAGGAAGGTAGCAAGCATGGCAGCAAGTTTCTCGCTGCAGTGAGATTCAGGAGGCCAAAATAGAAAGTTTATCGCTGCAGCGAGAAATAGTGTCAGTTTGCATGTGTTTCAGTTTTTCTATAATATCTCCCATTACAGGAGTCCAATTGACCTGATTTTTAAACCATTAGAAAGCTAAGAGACAGGGATACAACTTTGATGTTACCACTTTTCTCATTTCGGACAGGAAGGCGGTCGAAATATTCATTCAAGTGAAAGCACTACATCAGAACCCCGAGAGTTTCTCGCTGTAGCAAGTTGTTGGCTGCCAAAACAGAATGTTTCTCGCTGTAGCGAGAAGCAAGGCGCCTAAGTGTAAAAAGAACCTCCTTTGCACTAAAAATCCATTTGGTGTTGCAATAAAAATCAATTTGCAAGAAAATGGGAAATTCTAAAGATTCATCATGCCAAATTTCACATGCATTACAACCATATGCCATATTCATGAACTTTTGTTTCACAAACATATATATACTTATATACATAAATAAACACCAATACCACCATCATCTCACCCAGCTCAAGTACATCCCCCCACATCATGCACATCACCGGAGTCATCGTGTGCATCCCCTCACATTGTGCACAGTTAATGCCATCATGTACATCCCCCCACATCGTGCCACACGAGCACTATCATCATCCATCTCCCTCACCACAGTCATCACCGGCATGTGCATCCCCCCACATCGTGCACATGCACGGTTATTATTATCACACAATATCAACTATCAATGCACAAAATATAAATATATATATATATATTTATATATATATCAACATAATTTAGTACTGCAAGAATCCATAACAGCCACATGTCACAACATAAAGACAATTTATCAAGGGCTTGTTCCCAAGGCACACATTTTAAAGAAAAGTTGGATAAAATCAATCAATGTTTTGTGCAAATAGTTTCACATTCCCAAAATAGTTTTGAAATGCAAGTTCACTCACCGATCTTGTTGATTCTTTTCTTGACTCTAACCTCAACTAATGCTCCAAATGGACATGTGAGGCCTTGTTGGAACCTACACACACACAACATCACAANATATATATATATATATATATATATCCATCATCATGCACACCCTCCCATCATCATCAGCTCATATACACTCCCCACTAGCACATGGCTGGGTCATCATCAGCTTATGCGCACTCCTACTCGTACATAGCTAGGTCATCATCGGCTTATGCACACTCCCACTCGCACATAATCGGGTCATCATTGGCTTATGCGCACTCTTACTCACACATAGCCGGGTCAATATCATTACACAACATATATATATATACCAACATAATTTAGTGGTACATGAATCCATAACAGCCACATGTCACAACATAGAGACAATTTATCAAGGGCTTGTTCCCATGCATAATTTAATTAAAAGCCAAGTAAAATCATTTAAATGCTTCATCCCAACACATATGTATTTCCCAAAAACACTTTGATGGAAGTTGACTCACCGATATTTGTTGAATCTTTAATTGACTCTAACTTTGATTATTGCTTCAAATGGACATGTGAGGCCTCATTGGAACCTATTATCACACACAACATCACAACCAACCCAAATTGGCATTAATATAATTTCAAAAGCTCTTTCCTAAATCAAGTTCTACTAGTTATTCCTATCTAGCTTCCAATTGCCATTAAATGGCTATCTATTCTTTCTACGCAAGTAACTCTAGAAATAAATAAACAACCCTCAATAATAAAACAACTCACAACTCCAATTACTAGCCATTATCAACAACCTAAAATCAATCCTCATTCATTACTCACCTTGATGGATTTGTAGTTGAATTCCTTTTCAAGAATACTCAAGCTAAAAGTCTCTCTTTCTCTCTTTCTCTCTCTAAAATTTCCAACTAGTGAGAGAAGGTATTGAACAAAGACTTTTTAAGGGTTTTAAGGTGAGAGAGTGAAAGAGAACAAAAGGTTCCATGAAGATGTGCTCAAAAGCATGAAAATTGAAGCTAGAAAGAGAAAGTTATGGAAGCTTTATGGGAGGCTCCCATGGAGATGAAGAAACGTGAGATGGGCAAGAAGAAGAAATGGCTGGAAGCTGCAGGAAATTGTTGGAGCTTTAGATATTTATATCTAAAGTTTATCCATTTCTCACTTAAATTACCAAAATACCCTTAACGTGGTCACTTTGTCTTCCTCTCATCCTTTGTGCAACCTTTTACTCTTTTGACACTACGAAAGGGTCCATAATAGTCTAGAAATGCTCAAGTTCGCGAAAACATAAAAATTTAGACTTAAGATGTAAAATGACCATTTTGCCCCTACCATGGAAATTATCATTATTTTTATCTTCTTCATTTATTTTCCATCATAAACATCATTTATTCATTACTTAGGCCTATTTAGACCTTAATAGCATCAAAGAAACCCACTCGTAGGATCTCATCAAGAGATATTATGAAATTACCCTTGGTCTGCATTATCGTTTTTACTTCTACTTATATGTCTATGGAGATCGAGATTTCACAGGTTCACTTTTGAATTGCCCTTTTAACTCAGTAATCAACCTCAATTGGTATTCATAAACTTTATTAGGCACCGTATCAAAATACGAGGTACTACATTTAGAGAGTGGAGAGTCTGGTTTTCACCTTAATTTTTCTAACTAATTTGTAATTCTAATTTTAGTGAAATACTTTAAGTCTTCTTATGGAGACCATTCAAGTAATATGATAACTTTGCAACACCAAATAATTATTATCTTTAATTTACCAAGATAAAAGGGTAAAGCATAAAATTACCCAAATAAGATGACCATCATGAGTATCCCATTATCAAGTTCATACTGGTTAATGGATTGTGCAACTGTTGAGTACACTTAAATTTTAGGAGTTCTATACTAGGAACTAGCATAATGACATAAATCCTTTAAAAATATAGTGTCTCTTATGCCTCATACTCATTTAATTACATCAAATTGAGTATCTTAAATCCCTCAATGAGCATACTTCAACATCTTTTCATATTGTAGTATATATTCATAGTTATGTCATAACTCTAAAAACTGACATAATGGGTTGTCCTTGAATATAGTGCAAACATCGAATAGTCTTCCTTTCATTGTCATGCCACTTATTTTAGAAAAGATCACTTTTCCAATATTATCCTGTATAACCAAATCATCCATGATTTAGATAACATACCAAACCAACAAACATTTTTTACCTTATTACATAGTCAAAAGTCACAAAGGGCATAGTGCAGGTTTTATTAACGTCTTTACAACTCACACAACTATAATATCCCGTACTTTGATAAGGTGGCTAATAAAGCTTATCAGATGCCAATTGAGGTTAATTAGAGTGTTTAAAAGTGATGAAAGGCGAAAAGAATAGTTTGGAGAAAATATTCTACACTTGAAGAAATAATAATATTTATCGAGGAAGAATTAGCGCGATAAAAAGTGATTCGAAAGTGAATCGGGGCATAATAAGACATTTTGGGTGCTAAGGAGACAAGTGGAAAATTTTGGAATAAAATAATATTTTATTAATAAAATATTATTAAAATATTAATATTTTATTCAATATCAAAATTTTCCATGAAGGAGTATATGGTCAATCTAAGTGGGGGAGAGGAAAAATGAGGAAATTTCAGAGAAAAATGACGTTAATGGGGCCCGCGTGTCATTAAATAAAGCTAGCGCGGGTAAGTAAATATTTTAAATATTATGGGGACACTGCGTTGGAGTACAAACTTTATATTTCGGTTCTACATGTGTAAAAGAAGATAATAAAAGGAAATTGGAATTTAAAAGATTGTGAGAGGATACAATTAAAAAGGGTGAAAACCTTGAAGGGTAAAATGATAATTTTTCCATTAGTTTGGTCAAAGCTTCCAAAAGAAGCTTTGACTCTTTTCTTCCTTATCTATGACTGGTTCTTTTCTTCTCCAGCAGATATTTTCTTCTTCTTCTTCATGCTCCCATGCTATTTTCACCTTACCACCTTGCATTTGAAAAGAAAAATAGAGAGAATCGGCTAAAAAAAGAAAGGAGAGAGAAGTGGGAGACTTGGGTAGTAAGTGATTCAAGAGTAATTGAAGAAATATCAAGTGGGTTTCAAGATTCAAGAAACATAAGGTAAGGATTTTTGTGTTTTAAGCTCCCTATTGGTTAAATCTTTGGAGAAATAATGTGTGAATCATTTTATGGCAGCTATGGTGTTCATGGGTGTGAGGAAATTATGAATTTTGTTGGGTGAAATCCAAGCTAAAACCAAGTGGTGAGCTTAATGCATCAATTTGAAGCCTATGATTGGTTTAATATTGTGAGAATGATTGTGTGCAATATGTAGTGTTATTGTGATGTCATGGGTATGGTTGGAAGGCAATTATATTAATTGGAAGTTTGGATATGTGTGGATATGTGTTGTTAGGAAAGGCTTACAAGGTTATGGGCGTTGGTGTGCATGAATGAATATTGATGTTATGCTTGGTGGCAACATGTAAATGAGAATGGTAGTACATGTAGACTTAGAAAATGTTTGATGGAAGTAAATTTATAATTGTTGCCATATGCTAGGTTATTGGTGTGGAAATGATGGTTGAACTTGATAAATGTCCTTAGAAAAGATTAATATATGTGCTAGAGTCATAAATGAGTTGCCGATAATTATAATTTAAAGAATTACGCAAGCAAAGGTTAAAGGCAACTTTGGTAAAAATGTGTCAAGATGTAAGTTAGTTGAATAAGGATTCACGATTGAATGAAAAAGAGAAGTAGAAATGATGTACACTAAAGATATTGAATTTGGACTGTTGCTAGGAAGTACAAAAGTAAAGACTGTGTATTGTGGTGGTGTGCCGGAGGAAATAACGAACGACCGACAAGTAGAAATAGCTAGATATGCCTCAGAACTAATAACGACATAGTATCTCGCAATCGGAAGGTCAGTGAACTTGCATTAAAATGTTTTGGGATAAATGCATACGTGTTTAATTGAATCACCTGAAATGTTTTATCGAACTTTTCTTTAAAGCGTGCATGGGAACAAGCCCTTGATGAAATGTTTTTATGTGGTAAATATTTGATATAATGAAACCATGTGTTCCTAAATTATAGGGATATGTGTGTCATGCTTTGAGTGATAATGCTATATAATAGCTATAACCGTGCATGTGCAGTGTGGGAGTGCACGTGACGATGTCGGTGGTGTGCCGTGTGGGAGTGCACATGCCGATAATGATGTGGGCGGGAGTACGTGTGATGATATTGAAATGTGCGTGTAGAGAGTGCATATGATGATATTGAAATGTGCATGTAAAGAGTGCACATGAGCTGAGTAAGGTGGCTGTAGTGTACATGTATATATATATATGCTATAGACAAGTTATGAAAATAAAAAATGTGATTGTACTATATGCTATAGAATGCCTTTCCGCTGCAGCGAGATTCGCTCTGCTATGCTTGTATAGTACCCCGTATTTTGATACGGTGGCTAATAAAGTTTACAGATAGCAATTGAGGTTAATTACCGAGTTAAAAAGGGTAATTTAGAAGTGAACTTGTGAAATCTTGATCTCCATAGACACATAACTAGAAGTAGACGCGATAATGTGGACTATGGGTAATTTCATCATTTCTCTTGGTGATCTCCTACGAATGGGTTTTTTTGATGCTATTAAGGTTTAAATAGGCCTAAGGAATGAATAAATGATGTTTATGATGGTAAATAAATGAGGAAGATAAAAATAATGATAATTTCTATGGTAAGGGCAAAATGGTCATTTTTCATCTCGAGTCTAAATTTTTAAGTTTCATGAACCCGAGTACCTTTAGACTATTATGGACTTTGTTTCGGTGTCAAAATAGCAAAAAGGTTACACAAAGGATGAGAGGAAGACAAAACCACCATGTTAAGGGCATTTTGGTAACTTCGGTGGAAATTTGGATTAACTTGAAGAATAATAATCTGAGCTCCAACAACTTCGCCTTCTTCTTCTTCCTCCCCTTTCATGTTCCTTTTATCCTCCATGGAAGCTTGCTTTGCAATTTTCGTAACTCTTTCTCTCTAACTCCAATTTTTATGCTTTAGTGCACTTTTTCATAGAACTTTTATGCTCTTTCACTCTCTCACTTTAAAACCCTTGAAAAGTCTTACTTCTATACTTCCTCTCACTAGTTGGAAGTTTAGAGAAAGAAAAAGGGATTTTCCATGATTGCTTGAGTATTCTTGAGAAGGAATTCAACTACAAATCCACCAAGGTAGTAATGAATGATGATTGATTTTAGGTTGTTGATAATGGCTAGTAATTAGAGTTGTGAGTTGTTTTATTGTTGAGGTTTGTTTATTTATTTCTAGTGATACTAGAGTAGAGAGAATAGATAGCTAATCAAAAGGTAATTGGAAGCTAATTAGGAATAACAAGTAGAGCTTGATTTAAGAAATAGCTTTTAGAAATTTACTTATGCCAATTTGGGTTGGTTGTGATGTTGTGTGTGTATAGGTTCCAACAAGGCCTCACCTGCCCATTTGAACCATTAGTGGAGGTTAAAGTTGATTAGAGGTTCAACAATACCGTTGAGTGAACTTGCATTTCAAAACTGTTTTGGGAATGTGAAACTATTTGCACAAAACATTGATTTATTTTATCCAACTTTTTCTAAAAACGTGTGCCTTGGGAACAAGCCCTTGATAAATTGTCTCTATGTTGTAACATGTGGCTGTTATGGATTCATGCACTACTACATTATGTTGATATATATATATATATATGTTGTGCATTGATAATTGATATTGTCTGATAATTATAATCGTGTGTGTGCATGATGTTGGGGGATGCACATATCGGTGATGACTGTGGTGAGGGAGATGGATGAAGATAGTGCCCATGTGCACGATGTGGGGGGATGTACACGATGGCACTGACTGTGCACGGTGTGGGGGGGATGCACATGATGACTCCGGCTATGTGCACGATATGGGGGGATGTACATGAGCTAGGTGAGATGATTGTGGTATTGGTGTTTATTTATGTATATAAGTATATAAATGTTTGTGAAATAAAAGTTCATGAATATGGCATATGGTTGAAATGCATGTGAAATTTGGCATGATGAATCTTGAGAATTTCCCATTTTCTTGCAAATTGATTTTTATTGCAACACCAAATGGATTTTTAGTGCAAAGGAGGTCCTTTTTACACTTAGGTGCCTTGCTTCTTGCTGCAGCGAGAAACATTCTGTTTTTGCAGCCAACAACTCACTGCAGCGAGAATAAATCTCGCTGCAGCAAGAAACTATCGGGTTCTGATGCAGTGCTTTCACTTTGATGAAGATTTTGACCACCTTCCCATGTGAACTAGAAAAATTGGTAAACATCAAAGTTGTATTCCTGTCTCTTAGCTTTCTAATGGTCCACAAATCAGGTCAATTGGACTTATGTAGCAGGAGATATGATAGAAAACTGAAACACATGCAAACTAACATTATTTCTTGCTGTAGCGAGAAACTTTCTGTTTTGACCGTCGGAATCTCGCTACAGCGAGAAACTTGCTGCCATGCTTGGTACCTTGCTTGATTTTGGCATATTTTTCACCCATTTAACTTTATGGATTGATCTTGGGTTCTTGCAACACTATGAGGTTATTAATCAAATTTCGAAATGAGGGGTTTTTAGTAAGAAACTAAATCAATTGCATTGTTTTTGAAACAAGTGCATCATGATTTCCAAATTCTTCCTATTGATTGCTTGTTCCCTTCTTATGTTCACTCACTGAGTTTTATACTCACATTTTTAAACTTCATATTTTCAGATTCAAAGGCCGTTGGGACCTAGATTGAGTGGTCCACGTATGCTCATCTTTTTGGTAGGTACTATGGCAACTTAGTAGCTATATCTTCACCCAGAGTCACTCCGCTGACGATCAAAAGTCTTATGCTTGTGTACATGTATAAGTAATGAAGACCACTAAGATTCATGTTAAAAATCAAATATGTATATTTGATTACTGATGCCACTATAAGATGGCGAATGAGTGATACTATGTTAGCATAATACAAATGTGAATATTGGATTACTATAAAACGTTACTGAAATATTTATAATTGAGAATTGTAATATGTGGTTTTAGAAATGATGGTTGAGAATGATGATTGGGATTGCATAAAAAAAAGGGCTTGCTTAAGCTTAATGGGCTATGCCCATTGGGCCCATGCACCAGTCATGGCTCGGGTTTTGGGCTGTGACAAAGTTGGTATCAGAGCTTTAAGTTTAGTCGAGTCTTAGGGATTCTCGTGTCAGTTAGCGGAGTTGTCAGAGTTAATGTAGGGTTTTGTTTATGGTTTATGACTGCAGCACAAATCATAGACAAGAGGCTATATGAACTCCTATTTCTAGTAACCTACCCTCCTACTAACATTATGTAAAGGTCATAAGTGGTGCCGTTGTCTGGGTTTGAGATGCCACCCGAGACACGAGCTGTTATTGAAAAGATTTTAAGCAAATGCTCCTAAATGAAAGGTTAATGTAATAATAAATCCCTCTGATTAAAGATAGTGGAAATTGGAGTTGGACTAATAGGTCCGAAATAATTCATTTATTTGGTGGAGTTAACCATTGAGCCATCATTGTTAATGGGAAGAAATTTGATGACCATGGATGGTATTTGAGGTCAATATAAAGGAGCACATGTGATAATGGTAATAAGGGACATACTTTGACCGGAACGAATAATGCTCATTGAGATTCACTTGAAGCTTGTACATCTAAGTATTAAGGGAGGTGTAAACTGATACCCATATGCACGGAGGCAAGTGCACTGTGTTGATTAAGCTTGCCCTGCCCTTATATAAATGGCATCGGACTTCCAAAATATTTTATATACGGATATGTGCTGAATATGTGTGTAGTAGTCTAGATGGAGTTGGTTTTAATTCTAATTAAGTAATTGCGAGATTCCAAGGCTTGAATTGAATTATTGTGGCTTATGGCTATAATTGTATGAAATAGCTCAAGGGTGAAAATCACGGATTATTATAATTGATGTATGGTCATGAAGTAAAAGGCTAGTAAATGATCTACTCTAAGGATGAGCTTGAATTTTGCTATGCTTAGTGTGGAGCCAAATTATTAAAGGACTGGATGTGGATTTAGCAGTTTGAAATTAAATGACATGGAAATGACAAATTTAGTCTAAGTGCCATATGGAGTTCCATATGAAGATCGATATATGAATTGCTGTAAAGGTCAATTTAAAAATATGTTTGGTTCAATATGCAACCTATGATGTAAATGATTAGTCTTGAACGTGACTTCTCCAAAGGTCAGGGACTTATAACATGTGGATTTTCAGATATGCTCTAAGAAGAAGCTTCTGCATCTTAAGTTTAAGAAATTTTGATCTTATGACTGTAAAGGCAAAATACAAAAATTACATGAATTGTCTATCTATGGATGTAATTGGTTAAGAATTGAAGAGTAAAGTCAAGATCTTAACACTAAATGGTGTACAATTTGATATATGTGTACCTAATAGTAAATTTGGATATCATTGCTTAATCAATTTGCACTGAATGTTGTGGTAAAGGTATATGAATTATTGTAGTGAAGTATGTCCAAAGTGAAATATGTGGAGACTAATGTACCGATCACAAACTTGTGATAGAAAGCTAGTTTTGCAAATTGTAGTTTTTATGACCATGAAATATATGGAAGTTACCAATATGTAAGCATACACTCGAAGTTGTATATCTTGTGATTCGCATTCATTGTATGGAAGGAGATATTCAATAGAAGGATTTGGCCTAATTGGTGATTACATGACTATAGGCTTGATATGAGATTAAGAATGCCCTAACATATATGAGAAGTGCATTGCAAAAGGCTGAAAGTCATTAAGACGAATGATGGGTGAAACATAGATGTTGTTATGACGAGCATAAAAAGCTCAAGGATAATCAATGCAATTACATTAAGTTAGTTTGGTTCGATCCAAAATAAGAGTAAGGACATCTTGAAAGATCTTAAAATAATGTTCAATGGGGTTAATGTGCTAAATGTTATCGAATATATATTAAATTGTTAAAGTTATGTGTGGCTTTGAAGATAAGCCTTTGATTGTTTGAGTCCTCAATAGAATTCTATTAAAGGATGTGTTTAAGCATTTTAGAAGTGTATTGGAAAACATAAGAATAATATATTAGTTTGACTTGCTATAAGAGGTCGAATTTGTATGGCCATGAGTGGCTTGTGAACAATCAAGCAGTGTAAAGTATGTGCTCATAAAGGGAGCTATGTGTCATGACCCGGTACTCTCCTCGAGCCCATGACAAGCGTCGTGATGTCCAGATAGACATTCATTACCTCAGAATGCCAACCGAAACCTCACAAAGCTTTAATATTAGTTTTCTTACCTCCCCTGCAAGCAACAGTTGCTAATGTCATATTTTAAAAGATTATAAGCTATTTCCAAACTAAAACAATAAAAACATAATTTTCGTCTCACAAGGGTATTTTGGTCATTTTTTTCCAAAAATTCCGAAACTATCTAAAAATGTAGTATATGAGTGAAAGATACATATTTCATAACCAAAAATAAGTTTAGATGTCTAAAACATTCATTTAAAGTGAAATGATAGCTATTAGAATAAAATATTTCATTTTCTTATAAAACAATATTTATAGAGATATCTGTAAATAATTTTTGTAGCGTAAAAGTAAAATAAATTCGTACATACAGTAACACAGTGAGCCAGAGTGTGTAATTTAATTTACAATGACATGTGGGCCCCCCGAATGACCAAAAGCAACGAAGGCTGCGAACCTACAATTTTTTAGGATGTAAATCCAATTGTAGCCCTCGACGAAATCAACTATTTACAGACTATCTTGATCCTGGAATGAGTGGATAGGAGGGTGGTGAGTTTATATAAACTCAATGAGTAAACAAACACCATCTAAAATCTCTAAAGTCGAGTAAATGGAGACAACTTAAAATAGTTCATCGTACTATGATTTATAACGTTTCAAACTCATTTCAACTAAATAAAATAATTTCATTTCACTCAAATAATCAACATGGCTTTTAAATTTCTTAAAAATTTGGCTCGTGCCAAAACTCATTCTCGGGGACACCTTGATTAGAGGCATCCGACCGAGTCTGCCAAGGCTGTTAAAGAAAAGACATATATCCATAAATCATATTTGTACATTTTAAAACATAGCCGTTCCTTGGCGTTAGCTGAGTTCACCCTCACGTGGTGGTTTAGCGTGTAGTGAGCTCTAAAGCTTTACCTCAGGAGTTACCCCCCGCGCCTCTCGTACCGAGGTAAAATATAACAGGGTTTACCGTGCCCCTCTAATAGGTTGGTCCACAAAAACCCGCCCATTGCAGTAAGCTAATCGATATCCCACCAAATCAATAAAAGTTTCAATAGCATGGCATAACAATTATATTACTACCCAGCCTATCAAGGCAAAACAAACAGTTCATACAATTTCAACACAATTTCCAATTCAGCCATTCATGCCAATATCACTATAAGCCATTCAATTCAAACCATAAATTTACAACACAAACAAATAGTCTCCAATTACTCAATTTCTGAAATCATCATTCAATTTCAAAATGATTTATAAAACTCATTTCATTTATCCACATTTTACTTATAAAACACAAGGATTTACCATTTAAACTCATTTTTCTATAAAATCACAAAAACGAATAAAAACTACTTTAGATAATTAAGACAATAATAAGGTTACTCACGATATCGGGAGTTCGAAATACACCTATTCTTGGTCCCCTGGCACAATGTCTTTACCCTTGTTAGAAGACTCACTACCTATACACAATACACGACAAATAATTCAATATATTGTGTCATGTCATTATAAATCTATTTCAGGCTCTATATGAATGCATGAGATTGTTTGGATAGACACTTAAAGACGGTGTTACACATTGGTTCAATTGTGATCAGAATGCATCGATTTTCGACCTAATTCGAACTCTCCACCTTTGATTTAACCAAAACATCCAAATTGACTCCAATTATATTCATCACACTTCCAATGTCCCAAAATACACCAATGTGCCTCAATGAGCTTGACTTTCTCATTGTTATTCAACTTATTTACTAAAAGAACTATACTTTAAAATTACCATTTTCTATTTCCATCACCACCATTCATTAAATTCTAACTAAATAACACAAGATAACACAAGAATCATCTTCACTAGGTTCCTTATGAAATTCGGCCATGGTGGGTGCATAAACACTATGGTTTTTTATACTTGATTTTTTTTACACCATAAATCATTAGTTCCTAACCAAATCACTTGAAATAAAATCAAATCCACCATCAACATACCATAAGGAAGATTTGGCCAATGAGGGTGATGGAAGAACATGAATTTTTCTTGTTTGCTTTTCATGCTACACATCACCAACCAACTAAAAACACTAGAATAACATGTTTTCCAACTAAATTCAACATCAAATCTTCTCCCCCTAGGTTCGGCCAACAAGGGATCCATCATGAAATCATGAATTTCAACCATGGAAAATTAGAAAGAATGCTTAGGAAAGATAGATCTGAAGCTAAAATTGAAAAATCTTACCTTTTGTCACTTGATTCCTTGAAATTCTAAAATTTTCTCTTGAATTTTTCTAACTAGGGTTTTGTTCTTTCTTTCTTTCCTCTTTTCCTTAGTGAGGCCGAACATATAAGAGTGAAATGGGAGAGTCATGTGCTGATTTTTAATGTAAATTATAAAGAAATGAAAGCTTGCCACTTGTCACCATTCCATTGGTCCATGTTTAACACTTAACAACTAAGCTTTCTTTCACCAGCACATAAAATATCTCAATTATCCATAATATAAAATGTTAATGGATGAAATCCTTAGGCATGACAAGTGTTGGGTGATGTAACATTCCAAGTTTGCTCGTGGGTGGCAAAATGACCATTTTGCCCCTACATCATGAAAATTCCAATTTGACTCTAAATCAATCCTTGAACTTTGAATCACCATATTAAGTCATTCTGGGTGTTTAAAATTCTCAATTTCATCTAAAAATCTCTATTTGGACTAGTTTGAGGCTTAATTCAGCTTAGTTGTACCACTAGGTTCACTACCGACTTTTAATGATTTTTTGGGGCTTTCCAAGTATGCAAACATATTATCAAGCACATGAATGACATGGCAAATATTTTATAGAGTTGGGCTTCACAGCACTACCCCCCTTAAAATAAAATTTTGACCTCAAAATTTCACTTACCAGACTAGAAGAAAGGATGTGGGTGTTAGTTTCTCATATAATGCTCAACTTCCTACGTCATCTCCTCCATCCAAGCATTCTTCCACCCCTCAAGGCACGATGGCATCCAATGGTACCTATCAAAACACTAGGCAAGAGGTGCACTTCACCCCCTCGAGGCAGTCCCTTCCCTCTTCTTCCAAGCCCCTAGGTGGAGAATCATACTTCGCCACAGATCATGTTCGAGAATTCCCAAGAATAGGGTTATCTTTCCCTTTGTTCTGATACCACTTGGATTCTAGGGGCGAGTCCACTCGTAGGGCTGGGTCGCTAAGAACAACCCTTTCTTCCTTCAAGGGTGGCATCCCATAACCTTTCTCGATAATTATATTACTAGTTTGCCTCTATCATACCAAAAGATTTCTATACACATCCAGTCATTTAAACAGCTACTTTACATTCCACTCGAGTCATACAAAATAAGAGTCAACTCTTAACTCTTTTGTACAAGTAACTGCTACATTTTCCCTTAAATGACACCTACCTAGACTTATGGTGATACGAACTTCAATGAAGGTATTAAGTATCCTTAGGGTCCTCGTCACCTTGATCCGAGCACATCAACATATTCTCTTCCTCTGTCACAACAAAAACTCTTATCGGTGTATGAATTTACGGTTTAAAGGGTGGATACATCGGGGTATAACTGCCCACATCGGACCGCATAACTACACCCGAACCTAGCTATGACCCAAAAGAATCTCTTCTTTGAATATCTGTGCGAGCTTGGGGAAATGAAGTAGCTACAATAGCTCATCCTAATTGTGGGCAAGCACTCCTCATGTGGCCCTGCTGACCACACTAAAAACACCGCATGGGCTCCTTACACGGCCGAGTATGAAACTTCCCACAGTTTCAGCATTTATCAAAACCCCCAAAACTCTCCCCAAAAGTACTCGTCACAGACCTATTGAATCTAGAAGACTTCGGCTATGGCTGTTGAGATGAGGGTCGGTTAGATGCTACTAAAGTAATGGTAACACTCCCTGAAGTAGAAGAATCCTTCCCCTTTTTATATGGCTGACTAGAAGATATACTAGAATTCCTCCTTTTTACAAACTTAGGCCGCATTCTCCTATTTTCATTCGCGAGCTTTTCAGCCTTTAAAGCCATTTGTACCACTTCTTTATGTGGCTCCCTACCTGTCATTGTCATCCGATCTCGAATCTCATTACGGAGCCCTTCCTCAAAATAACGGGCTTGATCTTACACAATTTTCACCAGATCTGACACATATAACATCAGTTTGTTAAAACGAGCCTCATACTCCTCTACTATTAAGTTCTCCTGTTTCAAACTCAAAAATTCTTTCATCTTTTCCTTTTGATGGAAATAAGTGTAATACTAACTATCAAATTCTCTTAGAAAATTTGACCAAGTCAGAAGAGTAGTAGAACGGGATTTTACTGAATTCCACCACGTGCGAGCCCTCTTCTCAAGTAATCTTGTGGTCACCATCAACTTCATATCATCATCCAACCTCATATCCGAAAGTGTTTCCAAAACCTGAATAATCCAATCTTTGGCTGCTGTTGCATCCAAATCACTCGTAAAAGAAACGCAACCAAGTTGCCTAGCCTCCTCAAGCTTCTTAGAAATAAAGACATTCGACACTGGTGGTCGAACAGGAGGTGGGGGTGGTGGCACTGAATGAGTAGCTGGAAGAACTGTAAGAGAAGCTTGACCAGTCTGAGCCTGGCCAGCAATAGCAGTGAAAAAGGCTACCAATGCTTGAGCTGCCTCAGGAGGCATGGCAGGAATACCAGTAGGTGGTGGAGGAGGTGGAGGATGTGGGGGAGTCTCAGTCTGTTCAGCAGTGGGTGCTGCCCGAATAGTAGACGCAGCTGATTCCCCCTCTACAGGATCTGGCTGACTATGTTGAGAATGACCTCTTCCCCTCCCAGCCGATCTGGTGAGAGGTAGGTGTTCACGTCGATAAGGCATGGTGATCTAAAGACGAAACAAAGCGAGTTTAAACAACTTTAAGTTCTATATGCAGATGCATGCATGCAACTCAACTTAACCTAACTTAACTTGGGGCCACACTAACACTGTAATTTTTAAAATGACTTTAAATCCAAAAGCTTTGATACCACATGAATTGTCACTACTCAGTACTCTCTTCTAGCCTGTGACAACTGTCGCGATGTCCCAATAGACATTCATTACCCGAAATGCCAACCGAAACCCCACAAGGCTTTAATATCAGTTTTCTCACCTCCCCTACATGACATGGCAATTATATTACTACCCAGCCTGTCAAGGCAAAACAAACAGTTCATACAATTTCAACACAATTTCCAATTCAGCCATTCATGCCAATATCACCATAAGCCATTCAATTCAAACCATAAATTTACAACACAAACAAACAATCTCCAATTACTCAATTTCTAAAATCATCATTCAATTTTAAAATGATTTATAAAACTCATTTCATTTAATCACATTTTACTTATAAAAACATAAGGATTTGCCATTTAAACTCATTTTTCTATAAAATCAAAAAAATGAATAAAAACTACTTTAGATAATTAAGACGATAATAAGGTTACTCACGATATCGGGAGTTCGAAATACTTCTGTTCTTGGTCCTCTAGCACAATGTCTTTACCCTTGTTAGAAGACTCACCACCAATACATAATACACGATAAATAATTCAATATATTGTGTCATGTCATTATAAATCAATTTCAGGCTCTATATGAATGCATGAGGTTGTTTGGATAGTCATTTGAAGACGGTGTTACACGTTGGTTCAATTGTGATCGGAATGGATTGGTTTTCAACCTAATTCGAACTCTTCACCTTTGATTTAACCAAAACATCCAAATTGACTCCAATTATATTCATCACACTTCCAATGTCCCAAAATACACCAAAGCACCTCAATGAGCTTGACTTTCTCATTGTTATTCAACTTTTTTACTAAAAGAACTATACTTTAAAATTACCATTTTCGATTTCCATCACCACCATTCATTAAATTCTAACTAAATAACACAATATATCACAAGAATCATCATCACTAGGTTCTTTATGAAATTCGGCCATGGTGGGTGCATAAACACTATGGTTTTTCATACTTGATTTTTTTACACCATAAATCATTAGTTCCTAACCAAATCACTTGAAATAAAATCAAATCCACCATCAACATACCATAAGGAAGATTCGGCCAATGAGGGTGATGGAAGAACATGAATTTTTCTTGTTTGCTTTTCATACTACAAATCACCAACCAATTAAAAACACTAGAATAACATGTTTTCCAACTAAATTCATTATCAAATCTTCTCCCCCTAGGTTCGGCCAACAAGGGATCCATCATGAAATCATGAATTTCAACCATGGAAAATGAAAAAGAATGCTTACGAAATCTCAAGCTAAAATTGAAAAATCTTACCTTTTGTCACTTGATTCCTTGAAATTCCAAAATTTTCTCTTGAATTTTTCTAACTAGGGTTTTGTTCTTTCGTTCTTTCCTCTTTTCCTTGGTGAGGCCGAACATATGGGAGTGAAATGGTAGAGTCATGTGCTGATTTTTAATGTAAATTATAAAGAAATGAAAGCTTGCCACTTGTCACCATTCCATTGGTCCATGTTTAACACTTAACAACTAAGCTTTTTTTCACCACCACATAAAATATCTCAATTATCCATAACATAAAATGTTAATGGATGAAATCCTTAGGCATGACAAGTGTTGGGTGGTGTAAAGTTACAATGTTGCCCTTGGGTGGCAAAATGACCTTTTTACCCATATGTCATGAAAATTCCAATTTGACTCCAAATCAATCCTCGAACTTCGAATCATCATATTAAGTCATTCTGGGTTTTTAAAATTCTCAATCTCATCTTAAAATCTCTATTTGGACTAGTTCGAGGCTTAATTCAGCTTAGTTGTACCACTAGGTTCACTACCGATTTTTAACGATTTTTTGGAGCTTTCCAAGTATGCAAACATATTATCAAGCACATGAATGACATGGCAAATATTTTATAGAGTTGGGCTTGACACTATGATTGGTAGATAAAGGTGGAACTTTAGAATTTCATTGTCATAATTACTAGATTATATTTTGTATTATTTGATATAGTGTAGAACATCAATGATGAGGTTGTGTTTAATGCTTTAGGCCTTGAACTGTAAGTTATGGACATGTATCCACCTTGTGAATACCCTGATGAGATAAATTTGAAAGACTTTTCACAATGAGACAACATTAAAGCTCAAAGAGCAAATGGCTATATAGTCAAGTTGGGTTTGTGACTGATATGTCACATAAGTATGAAGATATGATACAAGCATAAGTATACTTGGAAATGCTGGTTTGAGGCAATGATTATCCTACTGTTTTGTGGACCTGATGAGGTTCTGGTCTTGACATAATTGTAGACGCAAGGCATAAATTATGAAATGTGCTTCCCCCACAAGTTCTAATTTATTTTGAGTAATTATCAAGGTAAAGTGCTTGGTAAGGGTAGGCAAAGTTTGAATTGTGTTTCAAATGTTTAGAGAACGAGGGTGACATGAGTTGATTAAATGATACTACTACTGGTGAGGGAATAGAAATACGCTATGGGAATTGCAGAGATCTACCTAGAAAAGAGATGATGATTTGAGAATTCAAGTACTCGTATACGAGTAAAGATTTGGTAATGAGACATGACCTAAAGTTGGAATACTACAATATGAATTTTGACAAAACAATTGACTTATAAAACACGTGGTGTTTGGAGATGGTGCCAATTAGTGGTTAACTCTTGTATGAAAATGGAATATTGAAATCAGCTTTGTGTATTCACCACAAATGAAGAGCATGATCTAACCAACCAAGAGAAGAAATGATTCTAAACTTGATTGTTGGTTAATTTGGTTTTACATATGGCTTATAGAGCTTGATATGCCTAAAGCTATTCGAAGTTAAAAATTTTGGGAAATATATATGTATGGATATAGATGTTGCATATTGGTATAAAAGCTTGTGCAAAGTTGGTTATAATTTTATTCAATGATGACATTCTATCAATGGTTATAGTGGTAGACATTGATTAAGATAATTTATTGCTGATTTTGGCAGTGAACAAGTTGATTATGATGTTGTTAACTTAAAAGTAAGTGTTTATACTTTTGGTATAAGTTCATCAAATTCTATTATATCATGATCAAACTTGGTGTTTTGATATAGCCTGACAAGCTTGACATATGAACTAGCTTAACTGTAAGCTCAAAATTGATAGGCTATTATGAAATATAAAAATAGAGATGTATTCCATGGATTTAATTCCCTAAAGGCTAATGGAATAAAATGTACTAGTACTAGTATAGCCTTAATATAAAGTTGACTTATGAAGATTTAGAAAAAAAAAATTTGCTTATGCATGAAGGTGGTGCATTTGAGTTTATGTAAGGAAGGTTTAAAATCTTCCTTGTTTGACATAAAGCCCATGATTGAGAATGAATGATTATGGATTTAATTTTCTAAGGTAAAAAGGACAAAAGAAGTTAATATCAGAAAGGTCTTAATAGATGATTCTTAAATTTTAAAGTGCACTTAAGGAGAGATAAATGTTTAATTTGATCTTCAGATTGATGAACTAATTAGGCCATGAGATCTGATGCTTGGAGTAAATTTGAGAAATATCAAGTTAGTTATGTTGTGGGTGATTGATGACGAGCAAATTAGCAATGACATCGAAAATGTAGAAATGATTAGTAATCAAAATGAGACTTGGAAAGGATTTTTAAAGGAAAACTTTTGAGCAACTTTAATCTTGAGAGGTTGAGTTATTGATTAAAGAGATTGGTGAAGATTATAAGGGGGTTATGTGGAATGTCATAATTTATTGAAATGCCTTGTGGTATAAGTTGAGATTTATCTAGTGAGCACTTGATCATGAAAGTATTGGAGTTTGTTTTTGGGAAGATGGTTACTCATGGTTACTGGAATTGAATCATCCGTGATGTTAAATATATATGAATAAATAAACAGTGTTTGATCCTTATGTATTATGAAATGCTTGAATGGAATTTGTATGGAGGTATGTAAAACGGAATAGAGGTTGGTTGACCATTTAGACCCATAGTCAATGGTGGAATAAATGCTAGAATGTTGGAAAGTTCAATAAAAGATCAAGGTAGAGGAACAAATCAGCAATGTATGAAGCATCATTTGTTTTACGACATGACACAAAATGAGCCATTTTGGATTATCTATTAACGACCACCATTCTAAAGTCATTTTGCCTTTGGGTTCTTGGAAAACCCAAAACAAAATCCGTACCTGCATCTACCCAAAAAGCTTCATGAATGGGTAATGTTGATACGTACTAGTGTTTTGATTTCCAAGCTTGGGAGTGTGGCAAAAATGATATCCTTGAATATGTTGGATGATATCTCATTCTAGCTTAGGCCAATAAAATGTTTCTTTTACAAAGGCCAGAGTTTTGTCTTTCCTAAAATGTTCAACTACTCCTCAATTATAAGCTTCCCAAATAATAAATTGGCATAGAAAACATTGAGGAATGCACAGTTGGTTACCTTTGAAAAAATACTTTTCTTGTTGGTGAAATTGTCAATAAGGATGCTAAGAGATAGACTTCCATATCTCACCCAAATTCAAGATCTTTCTCATACAATTCTTTCATAACTTCAAAGCCAACAACCTTTAATTGTAAGGTAGAGAGGAAAGTAAGGGATGACTTAAGGCATTGCCTACCGTGTTTTGCACACGTGACTTGTTCTTGAAGAGAATTGGAAAGGCTTGAAGAAATTCACTCCAAGCTACATGTCGGGGATTAAGCTTGTGTTAGGAGTTGAGGTTTTTGAGGGCTTTGTGATCAGAATACAATATGAATTCTTTTGGCGACAAATAATGGCTCCAATGGTCTAATGCTTGAATAACGACATAAAATTCTTTAATATACATTGAGTATTTCAACTTTGCATTATTGAGTTTCTCATTAAAGAAGGTAATTAGTCATCTTTCTTAAGAAATAACAACACCAATACCTACATTAAAGGCATCACAATCAACTTCAGACACCAAATTGAAGTCCAAAAATGCAAGCATAAGAGCCTTAGTTATTCTTTCATTCCATTCCTTAAAGCTATGTTATGTCGTGCTACTCCATATAAAACTATCTCACTTAAGGCATTTAGTAAGTGAAGTAGCAATAAAATTGAAATTTCTAATGAAACGTCAATAAAATGAGGTTAATCCATGAAAGCTTTATACATTAGGAAAAGATTTTGAAACTAGACAGTTGATAATGACATCAACCTAGCTTTGGTCCACTTAAATTCCTTGGCTTGAAACAACATATGTGAGGAAGGTAACTTTGCTTGTCATAAATTCACACTACTTTAAGTTAGCAAAAGGCTTTTGTTCTTAAAGTACTTCAAAGATCTGGTGTGAATGTTCCAAATGCTCTTTATTGCTTTTGCTATACACCAAAATGTCATCAAAATAAACTAAAACAAACTTTCCAAGAAAAGGGCGGAATACTTGGTTCATTAGGCACATAAAGGTTTTAGGTGCATTAGAGAAAGCAAATGGCATAATCGTCCATTCATATAACCCGTCATGAGTTTTAAAAGTAGTTTTCCATTCATCTTCAATTCGCATTCAAATTTGGTGATAATCACTACACAGATCAAGTTTGGAGAAGATAATAACACCATGTAATTGGTCCAACAAATCTTCAAGTCTAGGAATGGGAAATCGAAACTTGATGGTGATTTTGTTCACAGCATGACTATCAATGCACATACGCCATGTTTTATCTTTTTTTGGAACAAATAAAGTAGGAACAACACATGGAGTTGGGGATTTAGTACACGCAAGTATGCATATCGAATAAGTAATATAGACAATAAGTCTAGAATCGTATCCCACAGAGATTTGCTCTTAATTTTTCACTAAGTACTAAAATTATGACAAACTAATCTTATTCGAGTAACTTGATTATATAGAAAATCAATTAAAACTAAATTCAATTAAAAGTTAAACTAATTAACTAAAATTAAAAATTCACTATAGAAAGGCAATATACTAAAACCAAGGATTATAGGTTCAGTCAACATTTCATCTGACATCTGTTTCTCTCATTATTTACATTCATGAGTGGTTTTGACCTAGAATCAAAACCTATACACAAGTCTATGTCAAGATACTTGTATAAATACTTAACTTAATTGGGTCACTATATGTCTATAGTAATCGATTAAATAAGTTTAATTAAACTAGTCTTCTAATTTGGCTATGTATGTCATTTAGGCATATGTTTACCCTAATTGCAAATTAGATCACCTATTCTTTGAGTGACGTGAACATATACTGTTCAAACCTTAATCCAATCTAATATTACTCTGTTAAGGCTCATTCAGATTTACAAATCATTCAATTATTAGCTAGACATTCAAAAGCATTATGAACAAATTTCAATAAACATAACCATATCCATTCATAATAAATAAAAGAGAAACAAATATTCAGATTATATGTTGAAATCCACCACAATCCTAGAAAAATAGTTTAGTTCATAATATCTAATAAAAACATCATCCAAAGAAAATTAGCCATTAATCTAAGTCAAAGAAATTAAGAGAACAAAAGTAGGGAGAGAAACTAAGAAAATGAAGCTTTTTGATTTCAATTCTCCCTTGAATTCTCCTTCTTTCTTGCTTTGTTTTTTACTCTTTTTCTCTAGAATAGTTGCTTACTATCATCTCCTCAAGACCTTTGAAAAAAGTCCCTTAATTATGTTGGTCCCAAGTAAATGTGCTAGAAGGGGGTGAATAGCACTTTTTGGCTCTTGGCAAGATGAGGAACTAATTTGAAAAGAATGAAAATAAAAACAAAGTAAACAATGCGTAGGAATTTAGAGTGGTTCAGTCTAAGACCTACATCCACTACCTTGATTATTCAACCAAGGATTTTCCAAACTTATCCACTATGTACAGTGAAATTCACAAGCTTTCACCAAGCTTTTACAATGGCTTTTACCAGGCTTAGCCAAAACCTTTCACAATAGTTCTTACTGGGATCAACTAAAACCCAGCACCTAACTTTTCAAGGCTAAGTTAGAACCTATATTCAATTAAGCAATTCTAGCTTGAATAAATCCCTTAGAGTGACTCGCTCACTCTAAGAATACAAAGAGAGAAGTGATAAAAGTGTACCTATGATCACAAGGTTGATCTAAGTGGTACCAAGTGAAGTGCAGTTCACAATTACAAAGATAGAGTTGAGTGCAGTAAAATGAGCAGAAAATATTTTCTGATTTTTAATCTCTTTTGTGTTCTTGGTGTTGGTCCCTATAATATGTGCTAGAAGGGGGTGAATAGCATAATTTGGCTCTTAACAATATTGGAAACTAATTTCCAGAACTTAAGAAAATAAAAACAGAGTACAAGATGCACAGCAATTTAGAGTGGTTTGGTCAAAGACCTACATCCACTACCTTGATTATCCAACCAAGGATTTTCCCAACAAATCCACTAGGATTTAGTGAAATTCACAAGCTTTCACCAAGCTTTACAATGGCTTTCCAAGGCTCAGCCAAAACTTTTTACACTAGTTTTTCATGGGCTCAACTAAAACCTAAAGTGGTTTTCCAAGGCTCAACCACAACCTACAACAATCAAGCTATCCCGAGCTTGAACAACCCCTTAGAGTGACTTCCTCACTCTAAGAATACAAGAAAAGTAGTAAAAGAAAGTACCTATGATCACTGGTTGATCTGATTGGTACAAGATTAAGTGCGAAATACAAATGCAAAGAGTAGGCGTTTAAATACAGACAAGTGCAGTGAAGGTTTTCTAGTTTTTCAACTCTTTATAGCTCAAATCTCATTCAAGGCTTCTAAAAAACTTGTTTCTAATTGTTGGAAGACCCTTTTATACTTGGAGAAGCAACTTTGATGGCAGTTTGGCAGTTTTATGTCTGTTGGAAACAGTTGAGGATGAGTTCTAGCCGTTAATTTGTCTTGTAGTGCTCTGGTTCAAATTGCAGACAGAGAGCTCTTAGTCGATTGACTTGGTTAACTAAGTTGGTTCTGTTTCAGGTTGCAGATTCTAGTAGAGAACAATTAGTCGACTGACTTGGTCGACTAAGTTGATTATGTTTCTCAAACTCTTCAGTCCGCCATTCTTCCAATTTGAAACTTGGTCAACCAACATTTTTCCTTGTTTCACCAATAAGCTTCCTCCTTGTTAGACAGTTGCATCTTGTTATTTTTATCCCTCTTTTTCTTTTGATATACTCTTTGAAGAGTTAATTAATTAATTTCATATATTAAATTTTCTACACACTTAAGTAACGATATTAGACACAAATAAATGGGAATGTTTTATTATCATCAAAAACTAATAGAGCCAACACTTGGAAGCCTTCATTACATTTCTAGCTATTGGAAGTCCATTTTATACTTGGAAAATCAGCTCTGAAGTGTGTTAGACAGTTTCTGACTGTTGGAAACAGCTTTGTTGCAGTTCTGGCCGTTAATTTGTCTTCTTGTGCATAATTAAAATTTTTTGGCAGAATGCTCTTAGTCGACTAACCGAAATCTTAGTCGACTAAGTCATCTCTTTCTTGTAATCCTAGTTTCTGGCAGTGTGCACTTAGTCGGCTAACTTATTTCTTGGTCGACTAAGTTGGTTCTATCTTGAAGTCTAGATTTTTTACAGTAGCTTCTTGGTCGACTAATCCATTTCTTGGTTGACTAAGTCTTTTTTATTTTTCAATATTCTTGAGCCCTCAAACTTTTGATTTGAATTTTAGCTGACTAACCCTTCATTATTTAACTAAAGAGCTTCTGTTTTGTCGATTAGTTGTGGCTTCTTATTCATATGGCTTTTTGATATGTCCTGTCAAACCCTATTTTATAAAATAATTACAACGTCATTTACATGCTCAATAGAATGTTTGCATATTTAACAAGTTTGAGGAATCGTTAAAAGATGATATTACCCCTAATGGTACCATTGAGTCAATTAAGCCTCGAACTAGTTCAAATAGGAATTTTAACGTGAAATTAAGAGTTTCACAGTTCAGGGATGACTCAAAATGATAATTCAGAGTTCGAGGATCAATTTAGAGTTCGAGGTCCGATTTGGAGTCAATCCGAAAAATTGACCGGTTAGGGGCAAAATGGTCATTTTACAATTTAAGGACAAATAGGAATTTCTAGAAAAGATTTTCTTAGCCCCATTTGACGTGTTTGAGTATGATATGAGTATTGAAGTACAATTGGAAAATTTAGCAGTGAAAAATATGAGTTTTTGGTATTTTTAGAGTATAGGGGCAAAATGGTAATTTTACCACTCAAAATCGAAAATTTAATATTTGAAAGGATTTTGATCAAATTTAATTATTTGGAGTGTGAAATGAGTATGAGGAGTGAAAATTATGCATTATGGCAAATTTTCAATTTTTTGGGCAAAAATGTAATTTTTGAAAAGTTCGAGGGCAAAAGTGTAATTTTGAAAAATTTACTCCACCAAAACTTTGAAAAAATCTGAAAATTTCACTTAAGACTTGGATAAGTCAAAGGGAATGAGTGGTGGAAAAGGTAGGACAAGTGGATGGCTAGAAAAAAAATGAATTAATAAAATATTCAAAATATGAATAAAATAATATTATTTCATTAAACTAATAAAAA
>NC_030851.1:26126751-26148455 GCF_000208745.1 Theobroma cacao
ATGAGCCAAATTTTATGAGAAACATAAGCCTTGAAAATCATTTTAATTGAATTATAATTGTTTTCATGGGATGGAATAAATTTCTAAGTTATGAAATGCATATTGGGATGGGATATTTTATTGTCTCCATTTACTCGGCTTTAGAAACTTTAGATGGTATCTGTTTTCTCACTAGGATTATGTAATCATAATCTCATCGCTCTTCCTATCCATTTTTCAGGCTCAGGACAGTTTGTTGATAGTTGATTAAGACGAGAATTAATCTCGGAGTTGTATCTTAGAAAGTAAGGGTTCGTAGCCCTACATCTTTTTAGTTAGTTGGGGGCCCATGTGTCACTGTAAAAGTAATTTTATTCTTCAGTTATTTGATTTAAAGTATGTATGAATATATTTAGCTTTTATACCATATTTTTGGAGAGTTTTGATATTTTCGAAAAAAAATGATGAAAATGCCCCTGTGAGCCAGAAAGTAATATTTTATTGTTTTGATTTGGAAATGACTTATAATTTCTTAAAATGTGAGATTTAATAACTGTCGCTCACCGGGGAGATGTGGAAGCTGATGCTAAGCTTTGCGGGGTTTCGATCGGCATTCAGGGTAATAAGTGTCTATTGGGACATCGCGGCAGTTGTCACTGGCTCGATCGGAGTTCCGGGTCGTGACATGTCCCATGGAATAATTTGTTTATCATTAGCGTACAATTCTTGTCTTGCACACTCAAGTAGAAATATTAGACACAAATGAATGGGAATGTTTTATTATCATAAAAAACTAATGGAGCCAACAATCTCCCCATTTTTGATGATGATAAAACATTCCTTAATTAACAGCACAATGTCCTTTTATTCTTTTCAGTTCTGCACAAAAATGAGGATTTCTCCCCCTAAGTGTATGGTCCCCCTTAGTGTGTGCTTATTTAACTTATTTATTCTAGCAAGTTTTAATTCTTGTCATTTAGAAAATGACATTATTCATTCAGAATATATACATATATGCAGAAATATAGAGTAATTGATAGTAGGTGACTGTTGACAGATTATCATCAATATTTTCAACAGTGTCTATCAACAGTGTATTGTTACCAGATTGTATTTATGCCATTGATTATTCAACAAATATAGTATAATTAGCATCCATATACATCCACAACTATTTTCCATTCACATTATCATATTAAAGATCAAACATCTGCATGACAGCCCAATATCAACACCCAAGTAGCAGCAGAAACTTCAATAACAGATTAAATCATCCAAAAACATAAACAACAATGTTTATCAGCATTCAAAACATCTATCAGCAAAGTTAAATTTAATTGTTCAACTGTCAAAGCAAAAACAGCACAAAAACAGCAAGAAGATAAAAAAAAATAGTAGTCAATATTCCTAAATTACCCGTAGTTCTTTTTTACCTTCTTTCTATCTCTTCAGTTTTCTTCTCTTAATTCTCCCCCTTTTTGTCATCATCAAATCTGAGGGGCGTTTCAATCCTTTAAAGAGGCTGAAGGAGTAGATTTATCAGTGCCATAAAAAACATTTAGAGGTTCGGGAGAGGGTTTTCGTGGTGATTTTTGTGGTGATTGTTCAGGGGATGATTTGTCAGAAATTTTCAGGGGTTTTAAGGAAAGGAAATAGTTGTTGGTCTAGCCTTTTCAGCAATTCTGGAGGATTTTCTTCTTTTGAGGAATTTGGTCTTGGTTGCCATTCTCTTGATGCCTCTACCAGGTGGTTTCATGCAACGACCTCTCCCCGGTCGCTACCGACATCCAAGACTTCCGGAAAAGACCCGCCAAGTCTCAAACAAGCCTGTCTAGAATTTGCTCGTTAATCCACTACATTCAATCACTATATAATATTGATACTTTCATATACTAAATTGAACCATAAATATAAAAATCAATACAAACTTTTTTCTTTTATTCATAAGTATATGCACTAAAATCTATAATCTCCAAATTAATGCTTATATAAAAATTTAGAATTAGTTTACAACTTAATAAATAAAATGCTACGACTTGACCTCTAACAGCGAAACGACTCGGAATAAATTGCTAGGAGATGCCTTTACCTATTCACGATGGACCGAACGTGTCACTAACGACACGTTAGGCTAATCCCTATCTGCAAAAGGGGAAATAAAGGGGTGTGAGTCTCATAGACTTAGTGATAATCATCAACTCAGCGAGTAAGGCGTAGATGGGAAACAAGCAAATGGCAGATCAATTGAATATAAAAAAGCAAGATTATAAAAGTAATTCGTTTCAAACAAGGGTTTGTGCCTTATATAAAAATCGAGAATTTCTTATAAAGTATAAATAATCCAGGTAATAAAATTTTTCGCATCAAAATATATTAATAATCATTTTCGAATCAAATCAGTAAAATTTAACAAGCTCCCGTGAAACCAAATAATATTTAAAATCATGATCAAATCATAACTCGTCCCATATGCGAGGAATTACAGATTCATTTCCTAGATAAACATATAGGGGAGCTGTGAAAAATCGTTTAATTCCATTTTCACCATGCAGAGAAATATAATTCATAATATTAAAACTTATTTCAACTCATATAAAATCATTACATTTTTGTCAAAAACAAACAACATGGCTTATGACTTTCTTAGAAATCTGGCTTATGCCAAAATCATTCTCATACTTGGTTGTCAAGGATACCTTGGCCTGGGACTATCCTAACCGAATTTGCCAAGGCTGTTAAAAAGTTATGTATGCATAAATCATATTTTTATTTTGAAAACATAGCCGTTCCTTGGCGTTGGCTGAGTTCACCCTCACGTGGTGGTTTGGCGTGAAATGAACTCTAAAGTTGTACCTCGGGAGTTACCCTACATGCCTCTCCAACCGAGGTAAGAATATAACGCGGTTACCGTGCCCCTCTAATAGGCTGGTCCATGGAACCCGCCCATTGCAGCAAGCTAAACCCACCATATAATAAAATTTGCAATAGCATGACATGGCAATTATTTTACAACTCAGCCTATCAAGGCAAACAACAGTTTATACATTTTCAACACATTTACCAATCTAGCCAATCATGCCCACATTATCATAAGCCATTCGATTCAAAAGACAATTTATAACACAACAAGTAGCAGTCTCCAATTACTCTTGAATTCCTTGGTTAAAATGAAATCACTTTTTAAAAGAATTCAAATTTGATCTTCAAGGGGATATTTTAAATCTTTCTCAAAATATCAGTCCCCACATCACGTTAAAACTCTCTTTTCATAAAATGTTCATTGTAAATATTTGCATGATATTTTAAATCAAAATAGCATGGTGAATATGTAATAAATTTCATGAATGCACACCCCACAAACAATAAGGCACAATTTCCTTTGATGTAAATCTTTTCGAAAAGCTTGTTTCCCGGTTTAAAACGCTTTACGTCTAATATATATATATATATATATATTTCAAGTGATTTCTAAAAATAACTTACACCCACAATTCCTTAAAATTCTATCAACGCATGCTTTTCATAAATTTTACACTTCATGTAAAATATATGTACATGTATATATATATATATATATATATATACGAAATTTTTAAAATTGACACCCCATACTCACCTCATAATAGTGGGATATTACTTCACTATTGATTTGTACGCATATATAATTATTCCTATTTGTCGATCACATACTTCATTCGGCACGCCTCCACGACAAACTTTCCTAGCAACAATTTAAACTCAGTATACTTAACCACACATTTATAGGGGTAGCAACTTAATTAAAAATTTCTTAAGCAACTTGCATATTTTTCATCCAAAATATGCACAATATTAAACTACCTATAAACCTTAAAATATAACATTAACTTACCATTGGGCCTTTTTCATTTCTTTATGACCTTTGGGCCCTTCCCCTTCATGGGCTTTTCCAATTTTTTCCTATTTGGGCTAAGCCCATTTATCTCCTATTGGGCCATGCCCATTTTTTTTCTTTTTCTTTCTTTTTCTCTCTTCCACGTTTCTTCTTCTTTTTTTCTTTTTTTTTTCTCTTTCTCTCATTCACGTTCTTCCTTTTTCTTCTCCGCTTGGCAGATTTTTCTCTCTTTTTCAGCTGAGCATTCCTTTTCTTTTTTCTTCTCCTTGGCTCATTTTCTTCATCCTCTGGTGGTAGCACTTTCAGCTCTCTTTTCTTAAAAAATTTGACAGCACCAAGCTGCCTTTTCTGCCTCAAAATCGATCACCAAAAGCCTCATTTTGTCACCCTTTTTGCTGCCATTTTCTGCTCTAAAATTAGCAGATTTCCAGCTCAAATTTCCAGCAACAAAACGTAGCAGTTTTGGCAGCACAAAGTTGTCCAAATTTCCTGCACAAACTACCAGCAAACAGCTCCAATATTTCTGCACAAATTGGCAGCAAACAGCTCAAATTTTCAATAGGCAAAATTGTCTTTCAATGGCAGCAAAACCTCTAAAATTTCTAGCAGCAAATTCACACAATTTTAGCAGCAAAAACCTTGAATTTCCAACACCAAAATCAGCCATAAAAACCTCAAAAATTCCAGCAATTAACTTAAAAAAAAAATCAGCTTTCTTACCTCAAAATTTTTAGCTTTTTCTTCCACCAAAAATTGTAGCAAAAAGCTCTCTTTTCCTCCCTCAAAGTGTAGCAAAACCGTGCCAAGAAAAGAGCAAAATTTTTGTTCCTTTTCTCTTCCTCTCCCACGGTTTTTCTTTCCTTTTTTTTTCCCTTTGTTCTTTGCTTTTCTTTTGCTCTCCCTCACAACCGACTTCTCTCTTTTCTTTTTCTTCTTCACTTAACCGACTTAACATTTCTTTACTTTCTTTATTCTTTTGTTTAGCCGGCCCCCACCTTACATTTCTTCTTACTTTCTTCTTTTTATTTTCTTTTCATTTCTTTACTCCATCACACTTGGCCGGCTACCCACTCCACTTGGTTCCAAATTTATTATTATTCCAAATGACTTTGACTTTCTTCATTCCCATCCAAACCACATTCACCCCATTCTTTTTATTTCCTTATTATTTTATTATTTATTTATTTTATTCTCTCCAAATAATGTAATTTACATGTAATTCCTCAACTTCATTTTATTTGATACACCTCCCTCAAATTTTCATATTTTAAAATTAATTATTCCAGCACGTGTAAAAATTCTAATTTCCTTCAATCTTTCTTCCTTTGCTTACACGTGTATAATCAAAATATCGAGATCGCATTTCAATGCGGTGTCACCATAATATTTAAATATTTACTTACCCGCGTTAGCTCAATTTAATAAAATCACGTTGACACAATTATCGTCGTTTTCCTTTAAAATTCTTCTTTACTTCTTCTCCCCCACTTAAATTAGTCATATTCCATTTTTCATTACTAATTTCGACAACATATAAAATATTAATATTTTATTAATATTTTATTAAATAAAATATTATTTTATTTTAAAATTTTTCACTTGCCTTCTTTGGTCCCGAAACACATCGTTACATCTAGATTTACTTCCGAATCATCCTTTAGCTTACTAATTCTTCTCCAATGAAAATATTATTATTTAATTATTGTTTCTACACATTCGAAGCATTTTATTCTTGAACGTTCCTTTCATCCTTTGTAGTTTTTTAGCACGCCAATTCACATCAAACGATCATTCATTTGATCAATAAGGTCTTATTTGTGTCCAACGAGGGTGCGAGGTATTACATTTCGATTTGGCTTGTGGAGTTGCATTAGCTTTCTCTTTTTCTTTCCTAGTCTACTTCTTTGCTGTGTGTGCTCGTTCAATAGATGCTAATTTCTGAACTTGTGCTTTGGCTGCTTTTTTTTCTGCCTACTCTTCCCTGATCATCTGATGGAAGACATCCATAATCAAAACTTCCTCTGAATTGAGAGGAGAAGGTTACTCTGTCTAAAGTACTAAAAAGGATGGGGGATTTTCATCGAGTGAACCAATCACCTCAGTCTTTTGTTTTGACTCAGCTTCCTTTTAAGGCTCAGGTGAGGGGGGTTTTTCTTGGCTGATCCACTTCAGGTTCATGACCCTCCCCTTGGAAAGCAGAACCTTTTGCACCTTGCCCTTTTGCAAAACTTGGAGTTGTAGAGGTGTCTGCAGCAGCAGGTTCAGAAGGCATTTTTCCTTTTTCCTTTAGCTCATTTTCCAGCTCTACTAATCTTCCTTCAATTTTCTCTATCCTCATAGCTTGGTCAGTTAGCTTCCCATCTATCCTCATAAGCAAATTCATGAACATCTCATTTGAGAATTGAGAGCAGGTTGGTTCAGATTGTGTTGGGAGTGAAGACTCTTTTCCAGAAGTGGCCTTGGGGGTTTTAACATAGGTTTCTCCATATAGTTTATACCCCATCTTAGGCAGACTCCCAAGCTAAATGGCTTGGTTTTTGCTCTTCACCTTTTCTGTTTCATACTTAGAGCACCAAATACCTTTCTTCTGTACTTGTGAAATGATGATATTTCCATATGGCAGATTTATCTTGTCCCATGTATAGGCTCTTCTCATCCTTTCAACCATAAATCGACCTAGGTTCAGGGGAGTACCATTAAATGGATACTGCATTAGCCATAAGTCTTGAAGGCTAAAGTAGCTAAAACTGCCACTTTTACCATGAATGTTTGCTGCTATAAAGTAATACAAAATTTTAATTTGGGGACTTGTAATAAGGCCAACATTACTTTTGGAGGAGTATTTTTCCTTCTTCCCTGTGATTATTTCCCATAGGGATGAGGGGTCATAATTTTCAAGGAATTCGAACTCACCCTCTTACATTCGATTTTGAGTAAACTCCCTAAATCAGTAGTAGTAATAGTAAATTCTTTTCCATTTAAATAGACATTCAAACCATCCTCAATATAGTCATTAGAGTCCTCAAGTTCATCCTTGTCTAGTGCTATACTTGCATAAAATTCTTTAACTAAACTAGCACTGTAGGATCGATGCTTAAATGTACTAAACTCCTTCAGTTTAAATTCCTTAAAATAATCTGATAAACTTGTTTGAATTTCTAGAATTTCATTCAAACTGTCCCAGTCAATGTATTTACCACAAGTGATAGGGGCATTCTCCAATTTCCTGTATCTAACTGCATGGGGTTTGTTTCTAAATTTGGAGGATGGGATATTACCTTTCTTAGATGATTTTCCCTTCTTTTTCTTTTTCTCTAACTTTTGTTCCTTTTCTTTCTGCGATTTTCTAGATTTTTCACTCATAGATGCAGACACAATTTTTGTTTTCTTCTTTTGCATTTCCGCTTGCATGCCTTCCTCCAGTGGCTATTTACCTTTCTTCTTCTCAACAATTTCTTTGGTTAAAGAGGATTTTGCCATTTTGTTTTGAGAGATTTCTGACTAAGGGTTTCTAGAATTTGAGTGGGTAGGTTTCAATTTCAGGTGGGTCAGTTTCAGAGGAGAGAAAATGTAAAGGAAATGAGTTAATGGTAGTTTAATCTCTCCAAAAACCGTCTGTCTCCCCCTTAAATATTGTTAGTTTTTCTTCTGTTCAAAATTTGAAAACTGCCTTTCATTTTTATTTCTTCAGCTGGGCGGTATTTTGTGCCCATTTCCTTCACCCTGTATACTATTTCTTTTTAATATTTTATTCATTCTCCTTTAACTAACTGAGTCTTATTATTTAAAGAGATAGAATGCGCTTAGTTGACTAAGTTCCTCTCTTAGTCGACTAAGTGCCTACTGTCTTTTGAGGATATTTTAAATTTTTCCTAAAGCTCCTGCATACTAACCATTCCTAAATTTCTTCTAATCTCACAAAATCTATCGTCATTTACGGATTTCGTGAAGATGTCAACTAATTGATGTAAAGTATTTACGAACTCAATTTTAATGTCACCTTTCACTATGTGATCTCTAACAAAATGGTGTCTAATCTCAATTGCTTAGTCCTAGAATGATGCATAGGATTTTTTAAAATATTGATTGCACTTGTATTGTCATAATATATTGATATGTTATGCATTGATATTCCATAGTCTTTTAGTTGTTGTTTAATCCACAATATTTGAGCACAGCAACTGTGTAGAGATACATATTTGGCTTCAGTTGTGGACAAGGGAACTGAATTCTACTTTTTGTTCGACCATGACACAAGCATACTACCTAGAAACTGACAAGTTCCACTAGTGCTCTTTCTATCTGTTTTGCTGCTAGCAAAATCTGCATCAGAATATCTAACTAAACTAAAGGATGATTCCTTAAGATACCATATCCCTAAAGTTTGTGTATCTAAAAGGTATCTAAAAATTCTTTTAATAGTAGTCAGGTGTGATTCCTTGGGTTGAGATTGAAAACGAGCACACAAACACATAGAGAGTTAGATATCAAGCCTGTTGACTATTAAATAGAGTAGTGATCCGATCATACCTCTATAAAGCTTTTGATCAACATCCTTTTCTTTTTCATCTACATCAAGTATGGTGGATCGACTCATAGTGTACAAATTGATTTCAGCTTCAGCATATCAAATCTCTTGAGCATGTCTTGAATGTATCTTTCTTGGTTGATGAAGATTCCTCTTTCACTTTGTTTGATTTGAAGGCCCAGAAAGTACTTTCAGCTCACCCATCATGCTCATCTCATATTCCCCTTGCATCTCTTTTAGCAAAGTTCTCGCATAAAGCCTCATTAGTTGCACAAAACACAATGTCATCCACATAAATTCGAACAACAATTAAATCACTTAAGTATCTTTTAAAAAACAATGTTGTATCAATACTACCTCTAACATAACGTTTTTCAACCAGAAANTGCTCATCTCATATTCCCCTTGCATCTCTTTAGCAAAGTTCTTGCATAAAGCCTCATTAGTTGCACCAAACACAATGTCATCCACATAAATTTGAACAACAATTAAATCACTTAAGTATCTTTTGATAAACAATGTTGTATCAATACTACCTCTAACATAACGTTTTTCAACCAGAAATTTTGAAAGCCTTTCATACCAAGCTCTAAGAGCTTGTTTCAATCCATACAAGGCTTTGTGAAGTTTGAAAACATGATCTGGTTTTTTAGAGTCCTCAAAACTTGGTGGTTGTTCAACAAATACTTCCTCTTGAATGAATCCATTTAAGAATGCACTATTTACATCCATTTGAAATAATTTAAAATTTATAAAACATGCAAAAGCAAGCAACTATCTTATAGCTTCTATCCTAGCCATCAGTGTAAAGGTTTCATCATAGTCAATTCTTTCCTTTTGGTTATATCCTTGGGCTACCAACCTAGCTTTATTTCCAACTACATTCCCTTGCTCATCTACCTTATTTTTAAACACCCATTTTGTCCCAACAATAGGGTAGTTCATGGGCCTAGAGACTAACGACCATACATGGTTTCTTTTGAATTGATCAAGTTCCTTTTGCATGGCCAATATCCAACTTTCCTCTTTTTCTGCTTCCTCAAATATTTTAGGCTCAATTTGATATATGAAAGTTGAAAACTCACAAGTCTCTCTTGTTGCTCTCCTAGTTTTAACACCTCGTGAAATATCACCTATAATTAATTCTTGTGGGTGATCTTTTGCATATCTCCAACTCCTTGGAAGGTCATTATGCTGATTTTTCAGTTTTTTGCAGGGTTTCTATGGGTGGAGGCTCTGTTCCTCTGCCTAGAGTATTTTCTTCACTATTTTTCTTATCATCTAAACTCATCTCTTCCATTTGTCTTTCAAGTATATCTGTATCATTTTCATCATAAAAAATTTCCTTTTGTAAGTTATTGGATTCATCAAAAACTACATGGATGGATTCTTCAACCGTTAAAGATATTTTGTTGTAGACTCTATAGGCTTTTGAGTTTAATGCATATCTTAGAAATATGGCTTCATCACTTTTTGCATCAAACTTTCCTAAAGGTTGTTTACCATTGTTCAATACAAAACACTTACAGCCAAAGCTCCTAAGGTGAGAGATATTTGGTTTTCTACCATTGTACAGTTCGTATGGAGTCTTTGATATCATGGCTCTTATATATACTCTATTAAGGATATAAGCTGCTGTATTAACAACTTCTGTCCAAAAGTATTTAGGTAGATTATTCTCACATAACGTAGTTCGAGCCATTTCTTTCAAGGTTCGATTTTTCCTCTTTACAACTCCATTTTGCTGGGGTGTTCTAGGTGTAGAAAAATTATAATCCAGCCCCTTTTTATTACAAAAATTCTCAAATTTATCTCCTTCAAACTCACCTCCATGATCACTCCTAATACTAACTATAGCTAGTCCTTTTTTCATTTTCAACCTTCCTACAATGACTTATAAATGCTAATAGAGCATTATTCTTATGAGCAAGAAAATAGACCCAAGTATACCTAGAGTAGTCATCGACTATTACAAAGCCATAAGATTTTCCTCCTAGACTAGTTGTACTTATTGGACCAAATAGATCAATGTGCAACAATTCAAGAGGTCTAGATGTGGAGACAATTTTCTTGGTCTTAAAGGATGTTCTAACTTGTTTTCCTAGTTGGCAAGCATCACATACCTTATCATTTTCAAACATAAGATCCGGTAGTTCAACAACTAAATTTTTTCTAATCAACTTTGACATGGTATGCATGCTTACATGTCCTAATCTCCTATGCCATAACCAACTATCATTTTCAGCATTTGCTACAAGACATATTTCACAATCCATTTCAAGATCCTCAAGAAATACAACATACATATTGTTTAATCTTCTTCCTATAAATGAGACTTTATTAGTGCTTATGTCTATCACTTCACATTTGGTTGAGTCAAAACATACCTTAAATCCTTTATCACACAACTGACTAATGCTTAATAAATTATGTTTCAAACCTTTAACCAACAACACATGACTAATTTGAGTTTGGGAGTTCTTACCAACCATTCCTATGCCATGAATTCTACCTTTTGAATCATCACCAAAGGATACGGTACCTCCCTTTCTTTTGTCTAGATGAGAAAATAGCATTTCATCTCTTGTCATGTGCCTTAAGCAGCCACTGTCCATATACCAAGGCTGCTTATTCTTGAGTTGAGCTCTTAAACATGCATCTTTTGAGTGCAGCTCAACCTACGAAACAAATATTCAGTTTTTCTTTTTAAGTACCCATACCTTGATGGGTCCGTGATTGTTAGCAGCAACATAGGATCCTTTTGGAACCCATATTTTTCTTATTTTTTGCACAATTCCTTTTTTATTGCAATCATAGGATAAATGGCCAATTTTATCACAAATATAACACCTAGATAATGCATTAGCAAAATTTTTCTTGTGGTAAGCATTTCTTTTTGGAGTTTCATTTTTCATACTTTTAAGTGCAGCATTTTCTTCACCTACCTTTGAGTGCAGCATTTTTCATTAGTGAAAATGCATTCTCGCTATAGCAAGAAACTCTCGGGTTGTTGGGATAATTTTTGCCCTAAAATTCCCTGCAGTGAAAATTCATTCTCGTTGGAGCGAGAATGCCTTTCCGCTGCAATGAGATTCGTTTTGTTATGCTTGCCCTGCTTGAACTCTATTGTACTTTCATTCTTTAACTTCTTTATTGATCATGGATTTTTCAATACTAAGGCATTAAATGATCAAGAGTTGAATTAAAGCGTTTTAACAAGAAATTGAGCTAAATTATATCGTTTTCAACATAAGTGCATCATGTTTTCTAAAACTTCCTGTATCAATGCTTGTTCCCTTCCTATGTTCAGTCACTAGGTTTATACTCACTTTTTTAAACTTCATGTTTTCAAACTCAGAGGCAGTTGGAACCTAGACTGAGGTGTTCACGTGCAATCCCCCTTCAGTAGGTATGTTGGCATTCAGTGGCCATACCCTCACCCAAGGTCACTACGTTGGTCATTAAGAGTATTTTGTATGTGTACATATATACTCAATGTAAATCGTTAAGATTTAGGTTACAAACAATAGATGTATATTTGGATTAATGACACCATTATTAGATAACAATGAATGATAATATTTTGGGCCCATACAAATATAAATACTTGGTCGCCATGTATATTTATGAAATATGCATAGTTGAGAATTGAAATTTGTGGCTTAGGAATGGTAACGTAATGAAATGATAAACAAGAATTCCTAAAGAGGCTTACTTGGGCATAGCGGGTTGTGCCCATTAGGCCCAAGAGTCGGTCATGGCTCGAAAACTAGGCTGTGACACAACTAATGCTCCAAATGGACATGTGGGGCCTCATTGGAACCTATCACACACAACATAACCATAAAAAATATAACAGCCCACAAATCTAATTATTAGCCATCTTTAACAACTTAAAATCAACCCTAACTCATTTCTCACCTTGGTAGAGTTGTAGTTGAATTTTCTTAGTGAGAATTAAAAGGGGAGAACTCCTTCAAGAGTTTTCAAGCTAATTTGAAGAGTTTCTCTCTAAAAATGTTCAGCTAGTGAGAGAAAGTGTAGAGGAAAAACTTTTTTGGGGGGTTTTTGAGGTGAAAACGTGAAAGAGAACGAAAAATCCTATGAAAAAGTGTGCAAAAACATGAATTTTGGAGTTAGTATGAGAAGGTTATGGAGGTTTTAAGGTTTCTTTCCATGGAGGATGAAAAGTTCTGCAAAAAGGAGAAAAGAAACGAGAGGAAGATGAAGAAGGTGTCGAAACTTTAGATGTTTATCTCTAAAGTCAATCAAAGTTTCACGTTATTTACAAAAATGCCCTTTTTTGTTCTTCTAGTGCAGTGCTTTCACTTTGATAAAGATTTTGACCACTTTCCTATCAGAACTGGGCAAAGTGATAAACATAAAAGTTGTATCCCTACCTCTTATCTTTGTAATAGTCATAAATCATGTCATTTGGACTTCTTTAGTGGGAGATATGCTTGAAAAACAAAAACATATGCAAATAGAGGAACAGTACATTATGCACCTTTCTTCACCAATTGAAATTATTTTTTATCCTACTCCTATAAAAACATAAAATAATTATAAATAATGTAAAACTAACATCATTAACTTAAACTAAATATTTAAACATAAATTAAACTAAACTAATAAAATAAATAAAAATACCTAAATTCGATCTTAAATCTAGTCCAACTTAGACTAATTAGGTATTTAATCTCCCATTAAATATGTGAATTTGATGTAGTCATCAGTCTACCTCTAGTTAGGCATCTATGGAGGTTGAGGTTTCACAATTAATCTCCAAAAGTCCTAGTTGCAAAAATCCCATAACAAGCAAAATATGGAAACTTGCATGGCACCACAGAGTCATGGTATTAGGCCAATGTATGGTGCACCTTTCACTAGCTAGCATTATAGCCTCACTTCACTAGCATTGTGGCATTGTTCTCTCTAGATTTTTTATGATGCACTTAAAGCATCTTCGCATAGTAGCCTTGAGCAACTCAAGGCCGCGGCCTTCATTCAATGTGCTACTTATGCAGAACTATAGCAGTCTAGGCATTTCCAATGTGATTTTCACCTCGTTCTGCTTAGAATGGGAAAAGTAATAAACGTGAAAGCTGTAGCCCTATCTGTTAACTTTCCAATGTCTCACAAATCATGTCTATTGGAATTCTATAGCTCAAGTTATCCTCAAAATATTGTAGCATGTACAAATAAAGCCATCACCATACTTGCACGAATTTTCATCAACTAAGATTTTTGTCAAGTTCCCGACAAGAACAATAAAATAAATCAACAATAACTAAACTTAAAGTAATTTAAAGCAAAATAATATAAAATTAAACTAAAATAACTTAAATTAAACTAATCACATGTATTAAACTAAATTAAGCAAAATAATTAAAATACTTAAATTTTGAACATAAAATCTCAAAAACTTAGCTACTTAAGCCCCCAAAATGTGACAAAATAACTCTATATAATAGAGTTATCACATGGGATAACACTTTCTCTTACCAAGCCTTTTTCCAAAAGCTGTTTAACCTAACGTTGTAACCCTTTATGCTCTTGCAGAGTCATGCAATATGTAGGCTTGTTTGGAATTACAGAGCTAGGGATGAAATTGATGGCATGTTGAATATCTCGCAACAGTGGCAATCCATGGGGTATTTCATTAGGTATAAAATCACAAAACTCTTTAATTATGGGTTTGACATTCTTGGGTAAAGGTAAACATACTTCATTCTTCTCACAGACTAATAAGAGGAATAAAAGGCTAGAATCACTATAGGCTTTGTAAAGGACATACTTAGTGATGAGTGCTTTATTTTCTTCGTGCTGCTCCAAGTGATCTTCTGGTTTCGGTGGAGTCAACATAATTTTTACTCCATCCTTGATGCAACAATAAGTATTCTTATATCCATCGTGGATAGCTCAAAGATCATATTGCCATGGATGTCTCAATAATATATGGCATATGTCTATTGGAATGACATCACACTGGACTTCATCTTGATACTTATTTCCAATAAGGAATAGAACATAACAACACTTTATTACCTTAACTTCATTTTCTATTCTCAACCATTATAGCTTGTAAGGATGAGGTTGTACTTTAATTGAAAGCTTCAATTTTTCCACCATGTAGCTGGCAACAACATTCTCATAGCTTCCACTATTAATAATAACATTGCAAACTTTTCCTTTGGATGTGCACCTTGTAGAAGATGTTGTGGGGAAGCCAACTTTTATCTTCAGTCATCATAGTAGTGTTGTGGTTATCACAAACGACAAGAGCTTCTTCATGGTCAACAAGAACTTCTTCTATCTCATCTTTATTGAGCATTTCCATATCACCCTCTATTTCTTCCATGTTAGCTTATTCTATAACTTCTTTTACAAGGGAGATATTTCTTGGATTTGGACAATCAAAAGCAATATGCTCAAATCCTTGGCATTAAAAACATTTTTTATTAACATTAGAAGCATGAATAGAAGTAGTTTTTTTATCATTATTGTTTGAAGTCTTAGAAAAGCTTACCTTTGGAGGTGAAATGGTTACTGAACTTTATCTCCAATGACCTGAGATAAATTGATTGAGCTTATCCGTGATTGTAGAAAATGTTGCGGTGAAGCCAACTTTCATCTTCAATTATCTTAAAAGTGTTAAGGTTGCAACAAATGACAAGAGCTTCTCCATGGTTGATAAGAACTTTTTTTGTCTCATCTTTGTTGAGTATTTCCATCTCACCCTCTATCTCTTCCTTGCTAGCTTTTTCCATAACTTCTTCTACAAGGGAGATATTTCTTTGATTTGGATAATCAATAGCGATATGCCCAAATCCCTAGCATTTAAAACATTACTTTTTAATGTTAGAAGAATGAATAAAAGTAGTTTCTTTATCATTATTGTTTGAAGTCTCGGAAGAGCTTACCTTTGGAGGTGAAATGGTTATTGAACTTTGTCTCCAACGACTTAAGTAGATTGTTTTTGTTGAGATAAACTAATTGAGGTTTTTGTGATTACTGCTTCTCAACCTTTAATGTTAATTTGATGACATCATTTTGAGCTCTAATATGGCTGTGGTTGAACAACATTTACAATTTCAAAGTTGAGACCTCTAAGATAACAAGCTATAGTTTACTTTTCAAGTTCATGGACATTGCACTTTATGTGAAGTTGTTCAAACTCTATTGTATTCTCTGTCATCGACATTGTTCTTTGCTCAAGTTATGAATTTAGTAAAGGTTTCTTGTATACAGTGCTCAAGAAGGAACTTATGCTTGAATTCTCGAAGCATCTTATCCCATGTTTTGAGCTTGTTGTGGCCTTTTTTTTTCTTATTGTCGTTTGAGATTTTCCCACCAAATAAAAACATGCTTTTTAAATTTAATTACAACAAGCTTCACATGTTTTTCTTCAAGAACATCTTTGATCCCAAAAAAATCCTTCTGTTGTTTAAAGCCAATCAAGGAAGTCATAAAGGTGAAGTTTTCATTCATACTCAAGAATGTAAACCTTGATCTCCTTCATTGGAAGACGATTCTTTGTAAAAAGGGTTGGTGTTATCCTCTTCACTACTTGAGCTATTGTTGTTGATTTCTCCATTTCGAGCAACATCATGTCTTACAAGTTGATCTAGTACTTCTTGAACTTGGTGACATAAATCCTCAATCTCGATCGTGTGAACATTATTTTGGTGAGCATTTTTGTGTCTTAAAGGTATTTTGTTGGCTTAAATGAAGAGTGGCAATTATGGAAGTAATGATGTGATGATGTAAAAAAGTGATAATGCTAAAACTGTAAAGTAATAAAAAGACAAATTTACTAGAATAAAGAGAGTCGAAACTCGATAGTGACAAGAACCCAAACTATACAGTGAGCAATGATCCTCCGACTCTAAATACAAAATTGATGTTGGGATGTCGTGAAGGCACCAACTTGGCAAGGTTAGAAACCCCACCAAGGTGAAAAATGCCCAAACTATCACCTTGGTTGGACAGAGTGACAATGGTTCAATACACTTTCAACTTTCCTCCTCCAGAATGCACCTTCCTATCATTCTATTAGCACATTGCTTAAACAAAAATGGTTCATCCCAAATATACAATTTTACATCATGTAGAAATTTCTTTCTTTGATGAAAAGGTAAATTTGGAAGGAGAAGCTTACTTACAATGAAATTGACAGTCAACATACCATGGTAAATTCTTTTGACTAACTTGTAACAATTATTCATCGAGGAATGACTCATTGACCGGGAATGACTTATTGACCAAAGTTAAATCCTTACCATGATTATCATGCTCTAACCTCGATAGATGGTTTGCTACTTGATTTTTTTAACCCTTTTTGTCCAAGATTTCCAAATTCAATTCTTGTAGCAATAGAATCCATCATATTAGTTTTGGTTTGGTATCTTTCTTAGCAATCACGCACTTAATTGTATATAAACAATAACTTTAGTGCTAATAAGTATGAACTGAACTTGTCAAATGCAAACACAACAACAAATAATTCTTTCTTAGTGGTGGTGTAATGCATTTGAGTTTCAGTAAAGGTTTTGTTGGCATAATATATAGAATGAAAAATGTTATCCTTTCTCTGCCCTAACATTACACCTACAACATAGTCACTAGCATCACACATAAGCTTAAATAGAAATGACCAATCAAGAAGTACAATAATGGGTTCAGATTTTTTTTTTCTATTTTATGAATGCAACATGAAATGCATCATCAAATTTAAATGGGATAGCATTTCCTAAGAGATTGCACAAGGGTTTAGAAATTTTATAAAATTTTTAATGAATCATCAATTAAAAGTAGTGTGTCCAAGGAAACTCATAATACCTTTTACCGAGGTTGATGGTGGAAGCTTTTCAATGGTCTCTATCTTTGCTTTGTCCACCTCTAATCCTTTGCTCGACACCTTGTGACCAAGAACAATACCTTCTTGTACCATAAAATGACATTTGTCCTAATTTAACACCAGGTTTGTCTCATCACATCTTTTCAACACCCTATCAAGATTCAGTAAACATTCATCAAAACTATTAGTGAATACCGAGAAATCATACATAAACGCCTTTAATGTTTTCTCCACCATATCTAAAAATATAACCATCATGCATCATTGAAATGTGGCTGGAGCATTACACAGTCCAAATGGCATCCTCTTAAAGGTAAAAGTACAATAAGGACATGTGAAGGTTGTTTTTTCTTAATCCTCTAGTGCTATGGTAATCTAATTACACCTTGAGTACCCATCCAAGAAACAGCAGTACTCTTTTTCAATTAGCCTATCCAACATCTGATCAATGAATGGCAAAGGGAAATGATCTTTCCTTGTGGCCTTATTTAGCTTTCGATAATTTATGTACACTCTCCATCTAGTGACTATCTTTGTGGCAATGAGCTCATTGTTTTCATTTGTAACCACTATCATCCCACTTTCTTTGGTACACATTGTACTAGACTTACCCACTCACTATCGAAAATAGGATACCACCTCCTTCATAATTAGATTAAATCTTCTTTGATGCTCGATAGTGGCACTGTGATTTTCATCCAATAAAATTTTATGCATGTATATTGAATGACTTATCCCCTTTATATTTGCGATTGTCTAACCCAGTGCCTTTTTGTGCTCTCTTAGAACTCTCAGCAACTTATCTTCTTACTTGTTAGCAAGAACAGATGCAACAATAACAGGAACAGTAGATAAGTCACCAAGATATGCATACCTCAGATGAATAGGCAATAGTATAAGTTCTAACTTAAGAGGTTCTTTAATTGAAGGCTTCACTATTAAAGATGAAAAGGTAGACAAATCTAACATCTCAAATTGAGTTTCGAACACATGAGATAAGGCTTGTAATGCATACACACATTCTATGGCATCCTCATCATTTGTCTCAAATTCAGTTACCAATGATGTTTCAAGTGGGTCAATAGGATGACTAGCCAAGAAAACTTCACTTGTGACCCTATCCACCACACTAACTGCAAAACACTCATCATGATCTTTATTAAACCTTAAAGCTCTAAAAATATTGAATGTTACTTCTTAATCTTGTACTCTCAAGTAAGTTCTCTTTTTTCTACATCAATGAATGCTTTGACAATGCGTAAGAAACATCTCTCAAGGACAATAGAAACCTCTTTATCCTCCTCCATATCAAGAACTATGATGTTTGCTGCGAATATGAATTTATCGACCTTTACAAGAACATCTTCCACTACACCTCTCGGATATGTGAGAGTTCTATCTACCAATTATAAAGTCACAATGGTGGGCTTAATCTCTCTCAAACTCAAATTATTATAAATAGACAAAGACATCAAATTAATACTTGCCCCCAAATCACTCAAGGCCTTAGGAAAAAATAAAGCACCAATTGTGCATGGAATAATAAAGTTGCACGGGTCCTTAAGCTTTAGAGGAAACTTACTCTAAACAATTGCACTGACCTCTTTAATGAGTGTTACTATCTCAAATTCACCCAACCTCCTATTCTTTGATAAAATATCCTTCAAAAATTTGACATATGAAGGCATTTGCTTTAAAGCCTGAGCGAATGGAATGCTGATATGAAGCTTTTTAAACACTTCCATAAAATTTTGAAATTGGCCCTCTTCTTGTTGTTTCGTAAAATGCTAAGGAAAAAGTGGTAGTGGTAGTGTTGCCTAAATCTTTTTCTCTTGACACTGTTCATTGGAGCTGGTAATCTATTCCTCACTCTCCATTATCTTGTCTTTTTGTTCAACTCGTTTTAGGGTATTTTCAACTTCCTTTCCACTTCTCAAGGTGATCGGCTTGACATGTTCTTTTCCTTCCCTTCTTGGATTTGCCTTTATATCACTGGGTAAAGCTCCTTAAACTTCATTGTTTAATGAATTGGCAAGTTGAATAACCTAAGTCTCAAGATTTTGAATTGATGCTGCTTGGTTTTGAATAAGAGCTACTTGATTTTGAAGGATGTTATCTGTCACAACCCAAATTTCGGGCCATGACCAGTGCAAGGGTCCAATGGACGTAATCCACTAAACCTAAGCAAGCCCATTATTTATCTTACTCATAATTCCATCTAATATCACTAAGTCATATTTCATAACTTTGAATCCAAATAGTTGATAAACATTGCCAACTCGTACTGGCATTACTCTTTAAAAATTTACATACAATGTCTACAACATGTGTTCTAATAATTTTACATTAAGTTCGTCTATACAAAAAACATAACACTCGACTTCCAGCGGAGTGACTCGGATGAATATATAACTACCGAATGCCGAGACACCTACAAAAAGATGGACACAGGTCTACAAAGACACCTCGTCCTAATTATCGGCTGCCTGGTGATCTGAAAACATGAATTTGAAAATGCTGAGTATAAACCCAGTGAGTGAGCAAGAAAGGAACAAGCAACAACAACAAGGGGGAATTTAAAATCATGATGCACTTGTTTCAAAACAAAGCAATTTAGTTCCATTCATATTAAAAACCCCTCATTTTAAACTTAACTCATTTTGTCCTAAATGTTGGAAGTCCATGCTCAGATATGATAGCAAAGAAGTGAAAAATAGGGCAACAATTGGACAAGATAGGAGACAAAACAGAAAGTTTTTCGCTGCAGGGAGAATGAATTTCGCTGTAGTGAAATTGTTACCCAGAAACAGAAAGTTTTTTTTTTCTTCGCTGCAGCGAAAATGAATTTCACTGCAGCGAGTTTTTGACCAGTCTACCCCTCCAAACCCTAGAGTTTCTCGCTGCAGCGAGATTCGTTTTCGCTGCAGCGAGATGCTACAGTGACTATCTCGCGATAGCGAGATTCATTTTCGCTGCAATGAGAACCAGTTCTGGGGAAAGGTCCTCAAACTCGAGAGTTTCTCGCTGCAGCGAGCATGAATTTTGCTGCAGCAAAAACAGAGCAACAAGAGAAACATTTTTCCTCACTCAACAAAAAGCCATCCTGCTAAACTAACAAAATCAACATAAAACTCATGAAAATTCTCAAAGTACAATGTGTCAAATTTCACATATATGTCAACCATATATCACATTCATGAGCTTTCATTTCATAAATCTAGATATGCATAATTACATAGACAAACATCAATATCATCATAATCACTCCCAGCTCATGTACATCCCCCCACATCGTGCACATAGTCGGCACCATCATGTGCATCCCCCCACATCATGCATAATCAGTGCTATTGTGTACATCCCCCCACATCGTGCACACGGGCACTATCATCATCTATCTTTCACACCACCACCATCACCGGCATGTGCATTCTCCACCTCGTGCACACACACGGTTACAGTCATTATATACAATATCACTCATCATGCATGTGAGACCTCAACCTCTATAGGCTTGTAACTAGGTATAGAGGTAATAATACGAACTAGGGGTAGTTTCATCATTTTCTCTAATAAGCTTTCAGAAGAAAGTTTTATGATATTTTAAGGTCTAAATGGGTATAAGACTGAATAAATGATGTGTACTGATGAAAACACGAAGAAAACTAGAAGTTTCAATAATTTTCATAATAGGGGTAAAATGGTCATTTTTCACCTCGAGTTAAAATTTTATGTTTTTATGAACCCGAGTATGTTTAAACCATTATGGATCTTGTCTCAGTGTTAAGAGAGCAAAAAGATTGCATAAAAGATTAGAGGAGAGTAAGTTAATTGGTGGAAGGGTAATTTGGTAATTTTATGGGAATGGATAAGTTGGCCTATAAATCTCTTGAAATTTCTAGCACCTTCTTGAATTTCCAGCAGCTGGTCTTCTTCTTCCCTTCTTCTCTCTCACGTTTCTTCAATTCCTCCATGGGAGTTTTCTTCAAGCTTCCATAACTTTCTCTCTCTAGCTCCAATTTGCATGCTTTTGGTGTACTCTTCCATGAACCCTTGTGCTATTTCATCCTCTCACTTCAAAACCCTTGATAAAGCTTATTTCCAGACTTTCTCTCACTAGTTGGGCATTTTAGAGAGAGAAAAAGAGAATTACTCCATTGATTTGGAAGCAATTGGAAGAGAATTTGACTACAAAGGAGCCCTAGGGTAAGTGATGAACTAAGCTCGATTTTTAGCTGTAAAAAATCTCTAGTAATTGGGATTTATGTGCTGTTTTATTGTTGACTATGTTTATTACTTTTTAGTGATTAAGATAGTGAACATAGATAGCCGTTTAATGTGGCAATTGAAAACTAGCTAAGAGATAGCTTTTAGAGTTCATAGTGTGTAAATTGATCTATTGTTTATGTTAATGTGATCCTAGGTTTTAAGGAAGCCCCATCATCTCATTTGGACAATTAGGG
>NC_030851.1:26152030-26156559 GCF_000208745.1 Theobroma cacao
CCGGAACTCCCATCGAGCCCGTGACAACCGCCACGAAGCCTCGACAGACATTCTTCCCCCGAATGCCCTTCGAGACCTCGCAAGGCTTTCGTACTAGTTTTTCCATTTCTCTCTCTTTTTTTCTTTTCTTTTTTTTTGAATAATAAAATAAAATAAAAATATTAATTAAAATAATCTATTTTAATGTAAAACAATATATATATATATATTTTCGAAACATTAAAAATTAATTTTTTACACATAAAAACAAAATAAATTTATACATACTGTAATATAGAAAATTAGAGTATGCAATTCAAATTACAATGACACGTGGGCCCCTAAATAACTAAGAAGGTTTAAGTCTATAACCTTACTTTCTAGGATGCAACTCCGAAATTTACTTCTCGATGCAATTGACAGTCTACTACCTATTCTGAACCTGAAAAATGTATAGAAAGAAGGGGTGAGATTATAAAATCCTAGTGAGTAGACAGACATCATCAAAATAATCTAAAGCCGAGTAATAGGAGACAATTAAAATAATTCATCCCAACCCATATAAATAATTGGATTTGATTCAATTACTCAACATGGCTTATGCACTTTTCAAAAACTTGGCCCTTGCCAAAAATTCATTCTCGGGGATACCCCGCGGAGGCATCTTACCGAGACCGCCAAGGCTGTTTATTGTCACACACACAAACACATTTCACCTCTGATAACACAGCCGTTCCTTGGCGTTGGCTGAGTCTCACTCTCACGTGGTGGCCCGAACGTGAGGTGCACTCAAATCCTACCTCGAGAGTTATCCTACGAGCCTCTCCAATCGAGGTAAGCTCAATAATTGGGAACCGTGCCCCTCTAATTAGGCTAGCCCACGGAACCCCCGTCACTGCAGTGCCCACAAATCCTACCTCGGGAGTTATTCTACGCGCCTCTCCAATCGAGGTAAGCTCAATAATTGGGAACCGTGCCCCTCTAATTAGGCTGGCCCATGGAACCCCCGTCACTGCAGTGCCCACTTTATAAGCCACCAACCAATAAAATCACAATAGTATGACATGACTCACTTAATACATTCAAGGCAAATCAAAGTAGTTCACATATTTTTAAAATCATAAAAATAACCAGTCATACCCACACTTATCATAAGCCATTTAATGAAAATCATGGATAAACAACACAATCATAGTATAAGTCTCCAATTGCTCTATTTTTGAAATCATTATTAAATTTTCAAAAATTTTATAAAATTATTTTATAAAATCCCATTTTCCCATAAAACACAATAATTTTCCAATTAAACCATTTTTCCATAAAATCACACAATTAAATAAATCTACTCTAGATAATTAAGACGATAGTAAGTTTACTCACTGTACTAGGAGTAGATATACTCCTATTCTCGATTCTCGGGTGTAGTCTTTTACCCGTATCAGATAGCTCAATACCTATCCACAATACATGACATAAAAAATTCAATAATTTGTGTCAAATCAATATATATTATTTCATGCTCTTATCCATCCGTATGCACTAGATGGGGTGTAAAATGTTTGGACAATCGCTTAATCACAGTGTCCAACCTAACTCGCCTATACACGGTGTAAATTTCTAAAATCTTCAATTCAACTCTAAGTCCATCCATTTCAATTTCAATTATCCAATTATATCCACAATACCTCAATGATTGTGAATGTGGTCCAATTTATCAGTTTGGACCACAGATTACGCTTTTACCCCTAGTGGGTAAAAATTTCAATTTTTTGCACCAAAAATTCCCATTTAATTTCCAACCTCATAATTCATCATTTTTCCATCTAATTCTCTTAAAATAAAGTCAACCTCATCCTCACACACCATTGGCTAGATTCGGCCTAGAGAAATTCATGGAGAAAATGAATATTTTTCTTGTTGTTTTACTCATAAACATGCTAAACTAACACTAAACACTAACATAGTTCAAAATCAAATTAATCTAACAACTTTCTCTCTCTAAACCCATATGATCAGATTTGAATCCATCATCAAAACACATAATTTAACCATGGAAAATAAGGAGAAATGCATGGAAATGATAAATCTTAAGCTAAGCTTGAAAAATCATACCTTTAAACACTTGATTCCTTGAAAAATCACACTTTTTCTTTGAATTTTCTCACTCTAGGGTTTGTTCTTATTTCTCTCTCTCTCTCCTGCTGGTTTTGGCTGACCCTCCTAATGAAGAATTCTGGAAATTTCAAGCCTTTTAATAGGCTTAATAAAATATTATTATTTTATTTACCTTTTAAATATTTTATTATTTTATTATTTTATAGCCATCTTTTTGACTTTCTTTTTCTACCACTCAATCCTCTTCACTTATCCATGTCTTCCATGAAATTTCTAGACTTTTCCAAAGTTTTGGTGGAGTAAATTTTTAAAAATTACACTTTTACCCCCGTAAAGTAAAAAATTACATTTTTACCTAAAAAACTGAAAAATTACCCATAGATATATTTTTCATCCCTTATACTCATACCATTCTCCAATTTGTCAAATGTGATCTAAATTCTCTCAAAATCTCAAATTTTATCCGCAGGAGAAAAAATTACGATTTTACCCCTAGATAGTGAAAACTTCAGTTTGACTCCGAATTGATCCTCGAACTCCGAATTACCATTTTGAGTCATCCCTAAACTGTGAAACTCTTAATTTCACCTTAAAATTTCTATTTGAACTAGTTCAAGGCTTAATCAACTCAATGGTACCATTAGGGGTAATATCGTCTTTTAACTATTTCTTGAACTTCCTAAATATACAAACATTCTATCGAGCATATGAATGACATTATAATTATTTTACAAAGCAAGGTTTGACAACACTACCCCCCTTAAAATAAAATTTTGTCCTCAAAATTTCACTTATCAACTCAAAGAAAAGGTGGGGTATTATCTTTTTATTCGATACTCAACTTCTCCTGTTATCTCTTTTATAAGGAATCTTGATTTGCTCCTCGTATTTATTTCCAACTCAACTTGAATACTTCACTTATATCTATTATTACCTTTTAGAATTTGATCAGCAATAATCCTCTCGATCATGAGTCTTTATGTCATTTAGGATTATACTAAGTGGTTTTCCAAGATAAAGAGTCTACGCAGCCTCTTGTCTATATAATCGGTGTTGCAGTCACTGACTATAAACCAGACTCTACGTCAACTCCACTATTCCGCTATTTGCCACAAGAGTTGCTTCATTTAATTACTTTTCATTCAACTGAGTTAATACAAGAATTATAAATCCTCATAGTAATCCTTTATAGTACTCATTTTCTATGCCACCGTCGTAATCCTTTATTCATAAATTCGTTACTTAACATTGATGTTCGTTCTCATTAATCTCTCATCCTCTTTATTTCTTAAGATTTGACTTTGATCAATACATTATTGATCTTAATACTCCACAAGGTAATTTATTTCAATGTAGCCGTTGGAATCTACTTAATTAAAACAAATCTTTTACTTTTGGAGTTACTACCTTAGTCATTCTCAACGGCTTGGCTCCTTTTTGAGTCCATACCACAATTAACAAAATAAATTTTCTATCACAAATGCATGATCGGGATACTAACTCCAACATATCTATATTATCTATGTGATATGCCACCGTCATCCCTTAGGGCATATTTCATTACCAATATTCACATATCTTTACCATGATAATTTCTCAAATAAATTAAAATTTGTGGGGGAAAACATACTTTACAATTTATATCTCCCTCTATAAGCATCTCCAAAAATCCTCATGTCCTATGTCCCACCTTAGGATAGTCTTCCCATATCGTTCAATAGATCACAACTTCATCACACGCCTAATGATTCATTATTGATAGTATCCCACTATTCTCATAGTCGTAACCGATTATATTCCTCATCTTAAAATTTTACGGCATCATTTTCTAATTCCCTCCATACTAAAATTTATAATCTTTGACTTAACCCCGTTAACTGGTGATCAATTCATAGTACTGCAAGGTTTGATCGTTATTAAATCTAATAATTGCTAGAACCATTAATGGCTTCCTATTTCAACCTTCAGTACTTATTTAAAATAACTGATCTTGCCACTAAGATAATTATTCATCCTCAATACTTATATTATTAATCTACCTTTGTCATACTAAAAGATTTTTATACTCCTTTTGTCCTTTAAACAACTACTCCATCATTCGTTTATATTATACAAGACAAAAGTCAATTCTTAAGACTTTTATACAGGGGATTATTATCCGTCTTATTACTGCATCTGTCTAGGATTACAGTATTACAAGCTTCAACAAGGCACTAAACAACTTTAGGATCATTGTCATCTTGATCTTTTTTCGAGTCCGTTTCAAGTTCTCCTTTTTTTTCTCTTGCCATTTACTTACATTGCTCCCACAGCCTGGGGAAGAATGTCTAACGACAATCACTAATCTCTTATACACCATGAAAACAAACAAGTCTCTATATGCAAACTCATGCATTCTATTCGACTTAACTTAACTCGGAGCCACGCAGTGTCAG
>NC_030851.1:26159231-26182138 GCF_000208745.1 Theobroma cacao
CTCTAGTTCAAGGCTTAATCGACTTAATGGTAACATTAGGGGCAATATCGTCTTTTAACTATTTCTCGAACTTCCTAAATATACAAACATTCTATCGAGCATGTGAATGACATTATAATTATTTTACAAAGCAGGGTTTGACAAAAATGATCCTTGATTATTGGCCCAAGAGAATTTTTGATGGTTCCTCTACCTTGGGTTATAAGTGTTGGAGTAAGGATTATTTTGCTATCTATTCCCAATAAACACTATTTTTGAACTACTTGGACACTAGTTGCTTGCATGATCATCTTTGTAATACTCAAGCTACAAACAGACTTTGAATAGAGTCAGTACTAAAAGATTCAAGTTTCTTAGTTAGAACTACTACTTGTGCTAATAATGCTGAAATGGCATCTACATCATAAACTCTAGTTACTTTCCTATGCATTGATTGCTTTACTAGCCACCAGTAGTTGTTTGAAGCCATTTCCTTCAACAAATCATATGCCTCATCAATTGATTTTGCCATTAAAGCTCTTCCTGCAGTGGCATCAATGGTGGTTCTAACATGACCACTCAATCCATTGTAGAATGTCTACAGTTGTAGCCACTTTGGAAGACCATGATGAGGACAATGCTGAAGTAGATCTTTGTATCTTTCCCAAGCCACGTACAATGCTTTATAATCTAGTTGCATGAATGATGTGATATTATTCCTCATTTTCACTATCTTTGCTTGAGGGAAGAACTTAGCACCGAACTTTTAAGTAAGATCATCCCATGCTGTTATTGATCTTATATGGAGTGCGTTCAGCTACGCTTTAGATTTATCCTTCAATGAAAAATGGAAAAACCTCAAACAAACTGCATCATTTCTAACACTATTGTGTTTAAAGGTATCACATATCTCTAAGAAGTTTGAAATATGGGCATTTGGAAGGCCCCCAAACTAGACTAAAGTTTGAATCATGGTGATGATACCTAGCTTGATCTTGAAATTGTTGGCTTAAATAGTTTGCCTTCAAATGCTTGATGGAATCCCTTGCACCAATGGAGCAGCATAATTCCTTAAGCAACAATTTTCAGCTACTACTCATTCTTGGATTTGCTCCTCACCTTGTCAATTAGCCATTGTATTTTTTTGAGAAAAACCTTGTTGATTTTCTCATTGAAGTCTTCGAAATGTTCTCTTAATCTTTGGATCACATGGTGTAATCTTGAAGCTTTTTGCTCTTCTCATATAATGACGAAATGAACCTAAAAAACAAAAACAAAACTTAAATTAAGACTAATTTGTTGAATTTTAATATTAAAAAAAAATAGGAAAACAAATCCTAAGCAACAGTGCCAAAAACTTCTATGGACTTAGTACACTTAAGCATACATATCGAACAAGTAATATAGACAATAAATTTAGAATCATATCCCACATAGATTTGTTCCTACTTTTTCACTAAGTATTAAAATTATGACGAACTAATTTTATTCAAGTAACTGAATTTTAAAAAAATTAATTAAAACTACATTAAATCAAATAATAAATTAATTAATATAAACTAAAAATTCACTTGAGAAAAGCAATAGACTAAAACTTAAGATTATGGATTCATTCAACACCTCATCTAGTACCAGCTTCTCTTATTATTTACCTTCATGGGTGGTTTTACTAACCTAGAATCCAAAGCTATGTACAAGTCTTTGTCGAGATGCTTGTAGAAATACCTAACTTAATTAGGTCACTATATGTTTAAAGTAATCAATTAAAAAAGGTTTATTAAGCTAGTGTTCTAATTTGGCTATGTATGGCGATTGACATGTGTCTACCCAAATCATGAATCAGATCACCTAAGTGATGTGAACATACACTATTCAAATCTTAGTCTAATCTAAAATCTCTCTGTCGAGTCTCAATTAGATTCACAAATCAGTCAATTATTGACCAGGCAATTAAAGCATTAAGAACAGATTTAAATAAGCAAAACTATACCCATTCGTAATAAAAAAAAATAATATTCAAATTACATGTTGAAATCCACCATAATCCTAGAAAAGCAAATTAGTTCATAATATCTAAATAAAATATCATCCAAAGAAAATTACCCATTCATTCAAGTCAAAGAAAATAAGGAAAACACAAAAGTAGAGAAAGAAACTAATGGTTAAAGCTTTTGATCTTGATTCTCTCTCAATTTCTCTTGCTTTCTTGCTTTGTTTCTAGCTCATTTTCTTTAGAATAGTTGCTTGCCGTCCTCCTTAAAAACCCTTTGAAAAAGGCCTCTTAAATAGCCTTCAAAGCCCTAACTTTCAAAATCCCGTAAGAGTTTTATTTTTTGAAAATGTCTTTAACATCGCACCTCTCATTCTTTAGGGTGGTAGCCTTCAAAGGTTCTATCTTGACTTTCACTCTTCTGGTGCAATACTTCTAATTCGACAAGGATTTCGACCACCCCAATCTGAACTAGGCAAAGTGGTAAACATCAAAGTTATAGCCTTTCCCCTTAGCTTTCCATGGTATAAGAATAACCTCATTTAGAGTTCTGTAAAAAGAGTTATGGTCAAATTTTCCAATCAAAAAATTTTGCATGCAATCATCTTTGCTCGATTCACCTTCACGAAGTTTTATGCACATGCACACCTTCAAAACAAGGACTAAATAAGTGATGGCTCAAATGAGGACTTTTAACATGAAAATGAACTAAAATGACTAAAATTAAAATATTCCATCATGTATTAAACTTAATAATGAAAAGCATAAGAACTACATAAAATTACTTTAAAATACAAGAACTTAGCTATTTTTAATAATCAAAATGTGGTAAAATAACTCTATCATAAAGTTATCAGCAAGTCACTCCCATTATCCCCGAGAGCTTAAGGAATTTCTTTTACATTCTTACTCAAGCTGCTTGGTGTAACATCTTTTTCTAATTCACCCTCTAGTTGGGAACTTTTCTTCTAAGAATCCATATCCATGACTCAATTTTAGTCACACTCTCATCTCCATGTTTTCCTATGAACATGTGAAACCTTCACTTTTATAGATGTGTAACCCAGTGTAGGAATGGTGACGTAAACCAAGGGGTAGTCTCATCCTTTCCTTAGTAAGCATTACTAAATAACTTTGAGAAACTATTTTGAAATTTTTTTCAAATAAATTTGAAGACTAACTGGTTAATTATTCCTAAATAATAGAAAAAAATATATTTGTTTACCTCTAAATAATAAAAATAAGACATTTGTTTATTTACCTCCAAATAATAAGAAGAAAGGCATTCAAGTTATTTATCACTAAACAATATAAAGAAGTTAATTCCTCGAAAATAACACAAAAGCATCTTTAACTTTTCAAAGGCACAGTAACTAAGTTTCCTTACGAAGCTTTACGCCTTTCATCTATATTTGTATGCCGACCATCACTTTCTAAAGGCGTTTTCTCTCTTGTTTATTTCTTCAACTTGAGACCGGATTCCTTCCCACACAAAAGTCATGATTTTCTTTCTTTTTCTTGGTCCTTTCATTTTTCTACTTTAAACCTTCATCCTTCCTTTTTACTCACTAAACGAGCAACTCCCAACCCCATTTATTCCTTTGCTAGCCAAGCATAAAAAGAGAAAAAATAAATTTTTTCTTCATCATTTTTTTCTGCACTACCACTTTCAAATTTACCAAGGTTGTAAACTTTAAACCCTTCAATTTTAAGCAAGTAAAGGTGAGATTTCAGCCCATAAAACCTCCGATTTTCATGCTTTTAATTTTCAAAACTTAATCTCTAATTTTCCAGATTTTCTTTTCCTTGAAAATATTAGGTTTTGTTGATTTTTACACTTCCAACCTTACTAAGGTAAGGAAACCTTAAATTGGAATAGTTAGTTTAATGGATTTGTGAATTAGACTAGAATTCTAGCTTAAATGCTAGGTTAGGATGTAATTTAGCTAGTGTATATCTATTATAATTATTTAAATAATATTTAAATAAATTAAGGTGTTCAGTGAAGTAATTAAATAATTTAACTAATCAAAGTAATTAAGCAATTTTTTAAATTAGTAATATTATATATTATTTTACTTATTTAAATTAATTATGTTGTTTTATTTACCTAATTATGAAGATTCATGTATTAGTAATTAATCGATTCCAAATCAATTAGTAAATTTAGTAAAATTTAATATTATTTAGGAAAAAATGTTTTAGTAATTAAGCAATTAACTAAATTAGTAATATTGTTTAATTTTAACTAATATTTAAATGGTAATTAATATTATTTAATAAATTTAGTGCAATTTAATATTACTTAAAAACATGTTTTAGTAACTAAGCATTTAACTAATTTAGTAATATTGTTTAATTTTAAATAATATTTACCTAATTATGAAGATTAATGTATTAGTAATTAATCAATTCCAAATCTAATAGTACATTTAGTGAAATTTACTATTATTTATGAAAAAAATGTTTTAGTAATTAAGCAATTAACCAAATTAGTAAAATTGTTTAATTTTAAATAATATTTAAATAAATTAAGGTGTTTAGTGAGGTAATTAAATAATCTAATTAATTAAATAATTTAAATAATCTAAGTAATTTAAGCAATTATTTAAATTAGTAATATTATATATTATTTTACTTATTTAAATTAATTAAGTGTTTTTACTTACCTAATTATGAAGATTCATCTATTAGTAATTAAATAATTCCAAATCTAATAGTAAATTTAGTGAAATTTGTCATATTATTTATGAAAAAATCCATTAGTAGTTAAGCAATTAATTAATTATAGTATTTAAGTTGGTTTTTGTTTTCGATTGATGTTTATGTTAAAATCTTAAAAGGACGACATCATATGTCATTTATAATATTTTTTCTCAAAATGGAACGAGATAAGAGTTGGATGTATTCCCGAGTGGATTCGAGTGGATTTTGTCGGATTGAATTTGTGACTAGCGTAGATGAATTTATTTCATTTGTGTTCAATCAACCAAGATACATGATTAAGAATAAGATCATATGTCCTTGCTCTTAGTGTATGAATACCAAGTTCTTGGCTGTTAATAAGGTTTAGGAACACTTGTTTCATAAAAGGTTTACAATGTGTTCACAAGATGGGATGCACATGGCGAAACGTTTCATGTTGGCCAAACATCGGAACATTTTATTAGTGAGCAAAACGAAGTAGTTAATGAAGTCAGAGTAGAAAGTCTATATCCTAAAATGGTTATGGAAGCTTTACAATTGGAGTTTCAATTAAATGATGAGACCCAAGATGAACCAGTTATCCCTAAAGATCCAAATTCGAACACTGCATCCTTTTGCTCGTTGTTAAATAATACTGATGCAGTTTTGTGGGGCGGATGCGATAAGCACACAAAACTGTTAACTATGTCCCAATTATTGAATGAGGCTTGCTTTAATAGTCTACTGCATCTAGTGAAGGAGATGTTGCCACCCGATGAATCATTATCGAAAAACTTTTATGGAATGAAGACACAACTGAAGGAACTTAGGCCTGGCTATCGAAAAATTTATGCATGTATAAATAATTATGTGTTGTTTTATAACAAATATTCTGAGTTGTCTTATTGTCCATTTTGTGGTCATCCTAGGTATAAACCGGATAAATCATCAGAAGGAAGGGAGAAAAAAATTCCTTTTAATATATTGAGATAATTTCCACTAACATCAAGATTGCAAAGGTTATATATGTCAAGCAAAATTGTATAACACATGACATGGCATGCCACACACTAATCTAATGATGGAATGCTCAGTCTTTTGCCTTTCAGCCTTGTAGAGTCAAACTCGATTTATGTTCAAATGGTTTCAATTCATTCATGCTGATAGTGAAATTGTATTTTGTTTGGTCGATAATGCTCACTGTCAATAACTTACCTCTGTGGATGTGCATGAAGCCACCGTACATCTTTCTTAGTATGGTCATCCTAGGGAAGACAAGTCTCGAACATAACATTAATGAGTTCCTCTAGCCTCTAACTGAGTAAAAAGTTCTATAGGACAAAGAAGGTGGTCAAGTATGATGCCTTGACTCAGTAGAATTTTATTCTTCGAGCAGCACTCTTATGGACCATTAATGACTTTCCTGCATATGGTATGTTGTTTGGGTGGAGCACTCATGGATATTTATGATGTCCATATTGCATGGAACATGGAAAGAAATTCTTCTTAGAGTACGAGAGGAAGCCTTGTTTTGTTTAATGTCATCAGAAATTTTTGTCAATGGATCATCCTTTTCGTCACCGAAGAGATAAATTTAAGAAACGTGTTGAACAAGACCTTCCATTTCCTCAGTTATCTGGTCCTGAGATCTTGGAACAATTCAAGTCAATTCCAAATATCACGTGTGGGACAAAAGTGGGTGACTAGAAGTTACCGGGTTTTAGTCAAACCCATAATTGGACTAAAAAATGCATATTTTGGGAGTTACTTTATCGATAGACGAATCTCATTCATCACAACTTGGATGTGATGCATATTGAGCTTAACGTATTTGAAAATATATTCAACATGATGATGGATGTTCCAGGAAAGATGAAAAATAATATCAATTCTCATCGTGATTTGAAGGTGTGCTGCAAGCGTTCGGAATTGCCTTTAATAGAAAATAATGGTAAACTTTTTAAACTAAAAGCCTTATACACTTTGACTAAGGAGCAATAGAAAGCTGTATGTGCTTGGGTGAAACAATTAAGGTTACCAAATGGTTTCACCTCTAACATAACAAACTGTGTGAAAAAGCAGGAATGAAAATTTTATGAGATGATAAGTCTTGATTGTCACATTTTCCTACAGCGGTTGATCCCAATTGTCTTGAGTGATAAGGTCCTTAACACAATTTGGAGTGCAATTATTGAGATCTCACATTTCTTTTGTGATGTATGTGCAATCGATCTACATCTTGAGCATATAAATGAATGAGAAGGGAAATCATGGAAACCATTTGCAAATTAGAAAAGATTTTTCCCCTTAACTTTTTGGACTCAATGGAGCATTGGTCGATCCATTTGCCATACAAAACTAAGGTTGGAGGACCAATCCATTATTGATGGATGTATTCATTCGAGATGTTAACCCCTAAACCCACATATGTAATTTAAATTATTCTAGTTATTAATATTGATAATTAGACTTTAAAAACTAACATTGATTTTTAGGTTTATACATGATCTGAAAAAAAAAAGTGAAAAATCGATCAATAGTTGATGGATCCATTTTGAAGCAATATCATTAAGAAAATATCATCGTTTTGTTCAATGTACTACAAACCAACAATCCCAACTAGAATGAATCGAGTCCGACGGAATGAAAACGGCAAAGATGTTGATGAGTCGATTGTCTATCAACTTTCACTTATCCTGGTCGACCTTTAAGTTAACTCTAGAAACGTCAATACCTAAAAGAGGATGAGTTCTACATGGCTAAACTATATGTACTAATGAATTGCAATGAGATATTACCATACATTGAATAAGAATAACTTTAAGCAATAATTTAGAAAATTGTAATTTAGAGGATGGTACTAAATCATGATTAATGTTCCTTATATCTATAGGATGTTCGACGATATGGTTAAAAGACAATAGTACGATCTATTCGAGAAGGAATTGCAAAAGTCTATGATGCATCATTTCGTAATTGGTTTAAACAATATATAAGTTATATTTAATAAGTCAATTTTATTTTGTTGATTTAATACTTCAAATAATTGAAAGCCATGTAACTTTTTCATATGTTTGCCAACATGTGAGTGAAATTGATTCTCGTGTTGTCGACATCTCTCACGAACCTAGTCATATGGCAAGGTGTTTCAAAGGTCACTACGTTAATAGATACAAGTTTCACACATTGGATTATGGTCACAATCATCAAATGATGAACACTGGTGTCTGCATTAAAGGAAGTTGTTGTAATGATTACGATCGTGACTTTTATGGATTGTTGGTTGACATCATTGACTTGGAATACTTTGGTGTCAACAACAGAGTCATGTTGTTTAAATGTCATTAGTTTGATATCAACAAAGGTGTTCGAGTAGATTTTATTCATGGGTTGGTCGACATTAAACACAACTCGATTATTTCTAGCAATAAGCCTTGTATTTTAATTGAACAAGCAACTCAAGTGGACTACACTCCGTATCCATCAAACAATAGAGATCATTGTGATTCTGGCAATGTTCAAGACAAAGGCTCAAAATTGATTTCCCATTACAGATAATGAGCAAAGTGATGGGGAAATGATCAACCTTAACAAAAGGGTGTATCAAAAAGATGAAGCTTCCTTTAATTCACAATTTGATCATAGTTGGATCGACCTTGACAATAATACAATTCTTCTTCATGGTGAATATAAAAAGGTTAATATGTTTGTGGATGTTGAACATAATGAAGAAGATGACGAAGATGATGAAGATGAAAGAGAACACAACTAAGCAGAGAGAGAATAAAACAAATAAGATAAAAACAATACCAATGATGACGAATATGAGAATGAAGAAAATGAGTTACGATGTTTTGATGATGATTGATGAATTTGTTTATTTTTCTTTAAAAAAATGTATGAATTTATTGTTTGCACTATGACATTTAAATTAATCTTTATATGCATATTCTTTTTATGATATTTATAATAATAGTTGTACATTTTTCTTCTTATCGGACAAAAATGGTTACAGTGAAGAAAAAGTTGAAAGAACATTTTTGAGCCAGTAATAGCACAAGCCCTTCAATTGCCCAACATTTTATGCTCAACCTCTGCCGTATGCTTTGCCACCTTCTCCCACGAGACCACGGGCTTATATGTAGTGTCAAATACTACTCTTTTATAACCATAAGCATTGAAGTCGAGTCTGACTACTCCAGTCGAAAACCCCACTCTAGAGGCTGATATTGCATCTAAGATGTCGTAACTTAAAGGCAGAGGGCCAAGTCTTGGTTTGTTGACTCTGACTCATTCAAACCAATGGATGCTTCTACATCCTTTCAAAGGGAGGTAAGTTCCTCTACTCCAATTTATATAATTAATTAGATAGAGTCAATTTAGTTAATTAATTTATGCATTTTACTAATAATAAGTCTATTTCGTAGTGCTTTTGAGGCGATTGACATTACTTCTACTATTATGCATATTATCAAGAGTAACTTTAATGGACCTTGGTCGACTTGGAGGCAAGTTATTTAGAAGCACAAGGATAACATGAGGTGGAAATTCGAGGTAATGTAAGGATATAGTATTAGTGTATAATATTGGATAATTTCTTGTACTAATATAAATTTTTCTTTGATGTAGGAGTCTTTTACATGGCCTACTGCTAATGGAATCGAGGTTCAGTCCCTATAGGATAAGGTTTGCAAAGATCACCTTAAAGACCTATTAGGGGATGAGCATGACAAAGGCAAGAATGAAAAGGGCAGCCCTGATGTCGATCTCGTATTGAGGAAAGGTAAGGCTCAACCCTGGATAACTATTGAGGTATAGGACTAGCTAGTTGATGACGTCTGGGCCAAGCCCAAGTGGTTGTCACGCTCACGCAAGGTAATAGAAAAGTACAGTAACATTGCTAGAGGTATCGATGGTTCCTTGCCTTTCACCCTACCTGAAGAGGATGGTACGTGGTTTTATTTTAATACTACAAAAGTCATTCACTTTAATAATACAATTGTTTATGTCACGACCCGGAACCTCCCTCAAGCCCATGACAATCGCCGCGACGTCCCGATTAACACTCATTATCCGAAATGCCAACCGGAACCCCGCAAGGCTTACATATCAGTTTCTTTCCTTTCCTGTGAGCAATCGTTGTTAAATATCGAGTTTTTAGAGAATATACACTATTTTACATAAAAAATAATCAAAATAAAATTTTCGCCACACAGAGGTATTTTGGTCATTTTTTCTAAAAAATTTCGAAACTGGCTAAAACGNTTTGCCTCAAATTAAGCTCCTTTTGGGTGAGCAAATATTTTAAACTCTTGTGATCCGTAAATATCCGACAATGCTCACCATACAAGTAATGCCTCCAGATTTTTAAAGCAAACACCACTGCTGCTAACTCTAAATCATGGGTAGGGTAATTTGCTTCATGCCTCTTTAGCTGTCTAGAAGCATAAGCCATAACTTTTTTATCCTGCATCAATACGCACCCCAACCCCAACTTTAAGGCATCACTATATACTACAAATCCCTTACCATTAACAGGAAGTGTTAAAACTGGAGCGGAGGTTAACCAAATCTTTAGCTCCTGAAATCGATTCTCACAAACATCATCCCACACAAACTTAACTCCCTTATGAGTTAGACGAGTCAGAGGAGCTGCTATCAAAGAAAATCCCTGAACAAATCTCCGGTAATAACCAGCTAAGCCAAGGAAACTACGAATCTTAGTTACCGTTCTCGGTTACTCCCATTGTAAGATTACCTCAATCTTTTTGGGATCGACATAAATTCCAGCTCCAGACACCACATGTCCCAAGAAAACCACTTCCTTTAACCAGAATTCACATTTAGAGAACTTGGCATAGAGTTGTCTCTCGCGCAAAGTTTGCAACACAATGCGCAAATGGACAGCATGTTCATTATCATTCTTCGAATAAACCAGGATGTCATCTATGAATACTATCACAAACTTATCCAAGTGTGGATGGAACACCCTGTTCATAAGATCCATAAAAACTATCAGGGCATTAGTCAAACCAAACGGCATCACCAGAAACTCATAATGCCCATAACGCGTCCTGAAAGCAGTCTTGGGTACATCCTGCTCCTTAATCCTCAACTGATAGTACCTAGATCTCAAATCAATCTTAGAGAATACCATAGCACCTCGTAATTGATCAAACAGATCATCTATCCAGGGTAAAGGATATTTATTTTTGATGGTCACTCGGTTCAGCTGACGGTAATCAATACACAATCGAAGAGTGCCATCCTTCTTTTTGACAAATAAAATTGGTGCTCCCCAAGGAGACATGCTAGGGTGAATGAAACCTTTATCCACTAAATTTTGCAACTGGACTTTCAGTTCCTTCAACTCTGCTAGAGCCATTCTATATGGAAGGATAGAAATAGGTGCGGTACCCGGAAGTAAATCAATAGGGAACTCAAGCTCTCGATTAGGAGGCAGTCCCGGTAAATCATCAGGAAATACATCAGGAAACTCACTTACTATCGGGACATCCTCTAACTTATATTCCCTTTTTGAAGTATCAATTACGTATGCCAAATAAGCCAGATACCCTTTCTGCACTAATTTCGAAGCTTTGATGGCCGAGATTACATAGGACGGTAATACTCCGCGTTTCTTTACAAACACAATCTCTGCTCCCTCCGAATTTCGAAGAACAACTTCCTTTCAAAAACAATCCACGTTCGCCCGATGTGCAGTTAACCAGTCCATAGCCAATATTAGATCAAAATCTAGGATCTCTAGAGGAATTAAGTCACCCCTAAATTCTTCCTCGCCTACCCTTACCCCACAGTCTCTATAACAACTGTTTCTAACTAGCTTTTCTCCTAAAGGGGTGTGAATTACAATTTCTTCCTCTAATGGTGACAGGTTTCTATCAGCAATTGATGCAAATGTGGTGCTCACATAAGACCTATCTGAGCCAGAATCTATCAAAACATAAGCATCTTTATCAAATAAAGACATAGTACCTGTCACTGCTCCAGGTCGGACCTGTGCCTCATCTTCCGTCACAGCGAAAACTCTTGTCGAGGTACGAGTCTGTGGTCTCGAAGGTGGATGTGCCGGGGTATTACTCTCCACACCGGACCGTATGGCCACTCCCTGTCTCGGTGGCAACCCAGAAGAATCTCTCCTCTGTATATCAGTGCGAGCTGGTGAAGATGATGCAACTACCGTGGCTCGTCCTAACCGTGGGCAATTACTCCTAATATGACCCGTCTGTCCACATTGGAAACATCTTGTTGGCTCTCTACATAGCCCACTATGATAATTCCCACAATTTCTGCATCTGTCAGAACCTCCGAAACTCTTCCCAGAACCAGTCATAGCAGATCTGCTAAACCTCGAAGGTCTCTGTTGTGATGGTGGAAATGGAGGTCGAGGAGATGTCACGGAAACAGAAGTAGTACTCCCTGAAATCGCTGAGTCCTTGCCTCTTTTTACTGGCTGACTAGAAGACATACCAGGATTCCTCCTTTTTGCAAACTCAGTCCGAATCCTCCTATTCTCAGTCGCGAGCTTCTCAGCTCGTAAAGCCATCTGTACCACCTCCTTATGCGGCTCCCTACCAGTCACTGTCATCCGCTCTCTAATCTCATTACGGAGCCCTTCCTCGAAATAACTGGCCTGATCCTGCTCAGATTTCACCAGATCCGGCACATATAACATTAACTCGTTAAAACGAGTCTCGTACTCCTCTACAGTTAGATTCCCCTGTTTCAAACTCAAAAATTCTCTCTTCTTTTCTTTTTGATGAAAATAAGTGAAATACTGACCATCAAATTCCCTGAGAAAATCGGGCCACGTCTGAGGAGTAGTGGAACGGGACTTCACTGAATTCCACCAAGTACGAGCCCTCTTCTCTAATAATCTCGTAGCCACCATCAGCTTCATGTCGTCGTCTAATCTCATATCAGAGAGAGTCTCTGAAACCTGATTAATCCAGTCCTTTGCCACAGTGGCATCCAACTCACCCGTGAAAGACACACAACCGAGCTGTCTAGCCTCCTTTAGCTTCTTGGAAATGGATACATCTTGTACCGGTGGTGGAACTAAAGGAGTAACTGGTGGTACTATAGGTGGAACTTGACCAGTCGGAGCTCCACCAGCCATTGCGGTAAAGAAAGCTGCCAATGCCTGTGCTGCCTCAGTAGGCATGGTGGGAATACCCGTAGGTGGCGGAGGAGGTGGAGGATGTGGAGGACTATCGGCCTGCTCAGCAGTAGGTGCTGCCCGAATGGTAGACGCAGCCGATTCTTCCCCTACTGCATCTAGCTGACGACGTTGGGAACGACCTTTTCCCCTCCCAACCGATCTAGTGAGAGGTGGGCGTCCGCGTCGAGGAGGCATAATAATCTATAAGAGAAAACGAGCAAGCTTAGGGAACCTTAGGCTCTATATGAAAATGCATGCATTCTATTCAACCTAACTTAACTTAATCCGGGGCCACACTGATATTGTAATTTTTTAAAACCACTTTAAAACCAAAAACTCTTATCTTTAAAACCAAAAGCTCTGATACCAATAGAATTGTCACGACCCGGAACCTCCCTCAGGCCCATGACAATCGCCGCGACGTCCCGATTGACACTCATTATCCGGAATGCCAACCGGAACCCCGCAAGGCTTACATATCAGTTTCTTTCCTTTCCTGTGAGCAATCATTGTTAAATATCGAGTTTTTAGAGAATATATACTATTTTAGATCAAAAACAATCAAAATAAAATTTTCGCCACACAGGGGTATTTTGGTCATTTTTTTCTCAAAAATTTCGAAACTGGCTAAAACGTAATATACAAGTACAAAACACATAATTCATATTCAAAATGAGTTTAAAAGTCTAAAATCTTCATTTAAAACGAAATTACGGTTATTTGAATATAATAAGAAAATAAAAGAAATATTAAGGAAAATATTCTATTTTCTTATAAAACAATATTTATAGAGTTATACGTGAATAATTTTTATAGCGTAAAAGCTAAATAAATTTATACATACTGAAATACAGTAAGCCAAAATATTTAATTTAATTTACAATAACAAGAGGGCCCCCGAATAAACAAAAGTAAAGAGGACTGTGAACCTACGGTTTGGAAAATGCAGATCCAATGGTAGTCCTCGATGAGATCAGCTATCTACAGTCTATACTGAACCTGAAATGGGTGGAAAGGAGTTGGGTGAGATTTTGCAATCCCAATGAGTAAACAGACATTATCATAAATATCTAAAGGCGAGTAAAATGGAGGCAAGTTTAAACAACAAATTTCAACCCATTTCATAATGTTTTCAATTTATTTCTTAAACCATAAAATATTTGTAATTTACCAAAACAGTTGTTAAGGCTTATGTCTTTTATTAAAACAAGGCTCAAGCCAAAACTAATCCTCGGGGATACCTTGGCCGAGGCATCTAACCGAGTCCGCCAAGGGTGTTAAAATATTCACACGTGAAACACATTTTTATTTTTAAAACCAGCCGTTCCTTGGCGTTGGCCGAGTTACACATTCACGTGGGGGTTCGACGTGAAGTGAGCTCTAATACTACCCCGGGAGTTACCCTCCTCGCCTCTACAACCGGAGTAACTATATAACTGGGTTTACCGTGCCCCTCTAATAGGCAGTCCACGGAAACCCGTCACTGCAGTGACTAACCCACCAATTTTAATAAAATTTCGACAGTATAACGTGGCTTTTATTTATTTATCCAGCCTGCATAGTAAAAACAACTTACATAAATTTCCCAATGCACTCACAAAATATAGCCACATATACTCATTTCTCATAAGCCATTCCTAGGAAAATATATATTTTTCAAGTCAATTTGCAGCCTCCAATTACTCAATTTCATAATCAATACAATATATTTTTATTTGTCACATTTATTCCTAAAACATCAAAAATCCCGTTTTAATCTCGTTTTCATTTCATAAAATACATAAAGGGCATTTAAAAATAAACTCTAGATAATTTACAATAATAATAAGTTTACTCACCGTTTGTACAAACTAAAAGCTTTCTAAGCGCCCCGATCACTACTCGTCGGGTACGACTTCTTTGCCTTTTCCGGAAGGCTCTCCTCCTAGACACATTACAAAAATTTACACAATTCATCACATTGATGCTAAATCACTATATAATTAACTTAAATCCTATACTAATGCATGGTATGAAATGCAATAGCCTAAAACGGCTTAAACGCGGTATTAACCTATTTTTGGCACTTTGCCCGATAAATTGCTAACGCGCTCCATTTTAGCTCTAAATCATCCCATTCTCTCTCCAACATTTCTAACCATTAAATATCAGCCAATAACCTTCTAAAAACAACAAAATCAGCTCACTCCCTTCCTTGGAAAATTCGGCCAAAAATGGGACATTAACTCGGTTAATTTTCTACTTTGTTTTTCTATCACGTTTAATCGTTTTTCATCATTTTCTCTTCATTTTCCTTAGAATAAAATCAATTCATCATCATTGTACAGCATTGAGCATCCAGCCAAGAGTGGGTATTGTGAAAATTTAATGATTTCTTGCCCAATTTAATTTCTAAACACATTTAACTAACTAAAACTATCAATTTAACTAAAAATCAAAACCTAAAATTTCAATTTTCTCTCCCCTAGAATTTCATCCAGCCCTTGATATCACTTTTTGATCTCTCTCCTCAAGCATGTTAAATGGAAATAAAGGCATAGGAAAGGTAGAAATCAAGCTAAAATCGAAAAATCTTACCGTTAGACGCGTAAACGGGCAAAAAATACGAATTTCACTTTGAATTTTCTTGTTTCTCTTTGGTTTTTCTTTTTTTTCTTCCTTTCCTCTCTATTTCCTCTCTTGTTCTTCCTTATGGCAGGCCAGCACTTAAAATGGGGTTCAAATGGGCTGACTTTTCATTAAAATAATATTATTTCATTTTTAAAATGCCACATGTCACTTTCGCATTGGCCCATTTTTATAATTTCATCCATTTGTTTTCAAATTTTCACCATACACTTGTCCCACATATCCATACCTTAGATAAAATTCTCAGACTTATCCAAAGTCTCGGTGGAGTAATTTTTGAAATTTACACTTTTGCCCCCGTAAAAGTGAAAAATTACATTTTTGCCCAAAAAATTGAAAAATTGCCCAGACATATTTTTCATCCCTTATACTCATACCATTCTCCAATTTGTCAAATTTGATCTAAATTCTCTCAAAATCTCAAAGTTTGTCCATGGGTGGTAAAATTACGATTTTGCCCCTACACTCCAAAAGTCACCAAAATTAAACTTTTTTACTTCCTATCATTAAATTATACTCCAAATAGTTAATCTTGGTCAAAAATTTCACTCCATGATCAAATTATTATATTAGGTGGTAAAATGACGATTTTGCCCTTAAATATCAAATTTTCCAATTTTACTCCAAATGAACCCTCGAACTCCGAACAATCATTTTTAGTCATTCCTGGACTATAAAATATTAAATTTCATCCTACAATTCCTATTTGAACTAGTTTGAGGTTAAATCAATTTAAGTGTACCGTTAGGTACAATATCGGGTTTCGTTTATTCTTCGGTGCTTTTCTAGCGTATAACATGCTACTCAGTGCATGTATGTCATGACATGTGTTTATAGGGTCAGGTTTTACAGTTTATGTTGTTAACGTGTTTTTATGACTACAAGAAGAGGAAAGGCAACACTAAGGTACATTATTCTAGTTCTTCGAATGCACTCACAAGTAGTAGATATGTACTGAAGAATTTTTGGACAATAAGTTCAAGACTGTCTATGTAAGTAATACATGTGTTTATATATATTCAATATATATGTTTTTTACCAATTAAATTAGCTAATAATTAATTTAATTACTTTTTTATTTGTAAAAATCATACGTTTCAGCGGTATCGTAAAAGCATAGTGCGGAGCCGTCGGGCCAACCAAAGTTTGATCCAAAGGCATGGACTGAGGCCATTGGATGGCACACCACTACTCAAACCTACGAATACGAATCTGGCACTAGAGTCCCCGCTTTGAGACTTTTGGTTGCAATTGCAATGTTTAAGTTTGCTTATGGCCTTAACGATGCCCCACCTCCTATGCCTAAGCTTGAGGGATATCGACAATTGCTTACTGACGTCAAGACCTTGATGACGGGTTGCAACACCCTTAACAACTTGTTGATGGAGGTAATTGGAGCAACGAGAGCGCAGCCTGAGCCAAACACCTTTAGGGCTTCTTTATCATGGTAGTCAGATTCGTAGCCTCCATCATAGCAACAACAGCCACCCCCACCCCCTTAGTGAGAGTTGTGTTTATATTAGATATTTACATTTGGATTATTATCTGATGTTTACATTGGAATATTTTCTATTAATAATGATTTGTATATGATTATCATATTTTCTATATGCATATATATGTTTGTTATATGTTTACTTTATCAATAACAACATTATATAATAATTTTATTATGAACAGGACAAATTTTAATTCTGAAACAAAAAAAAAAACTAGCTCTGCGAGTATTACCGATGGAATTGCCGACAGGTTTTATCTATTAATGATGAAATTCATCAGTTACTAACCACATTGTCAATGGAGTTCATATGAAATACCGACGGAATATCAACAGAATTATTGCCATTGTCAACGAATACTACTTGTAAGCTTTATAGCCAGCTCTATCGGTAATCCATCAACAATCATCGACGGACCTACCAACAGGACGAAATTCTGTCGATAGTGTTACCAATAGTATTTATTGACCGATTTTAGCCCATACCGATTACTACCCCGCCAACAAATATGAGTTTTTGTTGTCAAGATGTTCATAGAAAATTTTGATCGTTAATGTATCGATGGAATAATTCGTCATCAACGAATTTGCCATTATTGACGACAATAATTCTGACCGATTGTTGACCAAAAATTTCATTGACATTTTTGTTGGAAATGGAAAATATAGACGAAATCTTATTTATTGCGAACAAAAATTTTCGTTGGTAATACCTTTTTTTTTGTAGTTTATGCTTGTTCCTCTTTAATGTCTTTCTCTAAGTTTTATGCTCACCTCTCAAAATTCATGTTTTTGGTTTTCAAAACAAGAGTTAGCTAGACTGTAATGGAGCAATTCTACCATTAACCATCATCATGGTAGGTGTTATTATGGCATTCACTAGGTTCTACCAACCCGTATTACTCTACTGTCCTATCATGTTTCATTTTGTACTTGAAAGAAGTCTAGTTGTGTTGATGTAGCCATCAGAGGGTAATGTGTCAAATACTTATGATGGAGAATATATAAAGATAATGTCAATTTTTAATATTTTAATATTGAGTTAAGCCATACTCAAGATAAATTAGGTATTTAGATAAAAATGATATATGAATATGATGGGATATTGCTATATGAGATGTGTGTAAACCTATATGATACAAGTATGACTATGAGGCTTGCTTGGACTTAGTGGGCTTAACCTATTAAGCCCCTGCATTGGTCATGGCTCGAGATTGGGTCGTGACAAAATACATATCTCTTAGAGGGTTCAGAGCACCTTATAAAGATGGACTTTTATCCTCTAAGGCCTAATTTGCTATCTTTATGAGAAAAAGTGCGCACATAAGCCACTAAACACCCAACATTACAAAAGAATTGATTTTTTTCATTAGCAGAATGGTTAAAATTTGTTATAATAATTTAATGAAATTTCGATGATAGTTCGGTTGAAAATATGAAGAAATTTCCAACGGAACTTCAATTCAATTTAGATAAATTTACGTAGAAATTTCAACGAAATGTAGGGATTGAATTTCATCAAAAATTTGTATTGAAATAGGTTAAAAAAATAAGAAACATTATTTTTGATTTTTTGGTGACAACACTATCAAATACAAGCTTTCACATGCCATGTAGGCACCATGGATTTCTAATTTTAATTAAAACAAATCAAGCTTAATAACTCTCTAAAGGTAGTTTATGCAAGCCACGTTTCATTTTCTCAATGTTATTTGTTTGTATTCTTGGTAGAAATATATTGGTCTTGACCAAAGGAGTCTATTATGGTGGTCAACACTCTAATCAAATTCTGAGGTGAGCTGAATGGGCAAAAAGTAGTGTCACGACCCAAATTCTGGGCCATGACTGGCGCATGGGCCCAATGGACATAGCCCACTAAACCCAAGCAAGCTTATTTATATGACTTGTTCATCATTCCATCAAGAGTTGCTAAAGTCACATTTCATAATTTCAATTCAAAATAATGCTAACCATTTCCAATTTATAATGGCCGTACCAGTCAAATATACAGATATTGTCTAAAACATATATTTTTAAAATTTACATCAGGTTTATCTATACAAAACAAAAGGGACACTCGACTTCCAGCGGAGAGACTCGGGCGAAAATACAGCTATTGAATGTCGAGATACCTACCAAGGATACGAATCTATGAGGACACCTCGACCTAGTTACCAATTGCCTCTTGATCTAAAAACATGAAGTTGAAAACGGTGAGTATAAACCTAATGAGTGAACAATGGAAGGGAACAAACAAACAATAAGGAAAGTTTAAAGAAATCATGATGCATTTTATCTTCAAAACAATGCAATTTAGTTTAGTTCTTAATAAAACTCCTCATTAAACCCTTAATGAGTTAATCACTCGACGATAAAGGGTCCATGCACCACAAAGGATTTGACAAGTGAAAATTTTAATAGCATTCAAGAAAGTCAAGTCAAGTAAAATTACAGGTCCTCGCTGCAGCAGAAAGGCATTCTTGCTGCAGCAAAATTTGGCTCAAATTGTCAACTGCCCGAGGGTTTTTCACCAAACCCTCTCATTTCAAACTTAATTAATTAAATCCTCGATGTTGGAAGTCCATGCTCAACCATGATGTTAAAGAAGTGGAAAATATGGCAAAAACCAACAAAGTAGCTTGCAGGACAGAAAGTTTCTCGCTACAGCGAAATTCAGGTGGCAAATCAGAATGTTTCTCGCTGCAGTAAGTTGCATGCAGCAAAAACAGAATGTTTCTCACTGAAGTGAGAAGTAGGGCACCTAAATAAAAGGGGACCTCCTTTGCACTAAATATCCATTTGGTGCTGTATTAAAATCAATTTGCAAGTAAATGGGAAATTTTCAAGATTCATCATGCCATACAATCACATATTACAATCATGATCTTTCTATTGCATATACATATACCTAAACATATATCAATTCGTATACCATTCCATCTCACCCAGCTCATGTGCATCCCCCCACATCGTGCACATAGCCGGAGTCATTGCGTGTATCCCCCCACATCGTGCACAATTAATGCCATCATGTACATCCCTCCACATCATGCACACGGGCAATATCACCATCTATTTCCCTCACCACAATCATCATCGACAGGTGCACACTCACCCCCGCACATGCACGGTTACATTTGTCACACAATGGTACCATTTATGACATAAAATATATATATATCAACATTATACAGAAACATATGGATTCATCACAATATCCATTTCATAACATAAAAACATTTCATAAGGGCTTGTTCTCGTGTGAGTTTTGAAGAAAGAACCAATAAAATGCTTTAGGGGATTCAATCAAACATACATGTGTATATCCCAAAACATTCTTTTATGCAAGTTCACTCATCGGTATTTATTGAACCTTTAGTTGACTCGAACTTCCCTAATGGTCCAATTGGGCTGAGGGGACTTGTTGGAACCTATCACGCACAAAAACATCACAGCCAATCCAATTTACATTAATATCGCCTCAAAAGCTATTTCCTAAATCAAGCTTTAATAGCCCTTCTGTCACAGCCCAATTTTTTAGCCATGATCGGCGCAAGGGACCATTGGGCTTAGCCCACCAAGCCCAAACAAGCCTACTTACATGATCTTATACGTTAATCCATATTCCTTTAGAATCCGAAATTCATAATGCTCAATTACAATTCCTTTGAAAACAACTCATAAAACCCAATCATGTATTCATAATGGCATCATCAACGATTATATACATACATATAATTTGACAAGTGAATCTTAGCATTCCATAACAAATAGTCATATACACGTAATTAGAACTTGACGTCAGCGGAGTGACTCTAGATGGGAGATATGACTACTGAATGTCAAAGTACCTACCCAAAAGATGGGAGTATGCAGACACCTCAATCTACGTCTCAACCACCCCTGAATATGAAAACATGAAATTGAAAACGTGAGTATAAACTTAGTGAGTGAACATAGGAAGGGAACAAGCAACGTTAAGGAAGGTTTAGAAATCATGATGCACTTAAGTTCAAAATAATGCAGTTTAGTTTATTTCTATTTAAAAACCCCTCATTCAAACCCTTGGTCATTTAGTCACTTGATGACGAAAGACTCATGAACAATAAAGAAGTTGAGAAGCGAAAACTTTAGTAGAATTCAAGCAAGTCAAGCATAATAAATGGACTCTCACCGCAGTGAGAAGGCATTCTCGCTGCAACAAAATTCTGGCCAAATAAAATCCAAGGGGATTTCACTGCCATTGGGAAAATTCCACTCATGCCACATTGCATATTAAATTGAACACATTGACAATACTCAAGTTTTCAACAGTCAATGCAATCACATATTAAATCCAAACATATCTATATAGTAATTATATATATATAAGCACATACACCACCATCACCTCACCTGGCTCATGTGCATCATTACCGACATGTGCACTGCCCACTCCACACATGCACAGTTGTGCATATCACAACAGCATCATTACCGACATGTGCACTGCCCACTCCGCACATCATTACAAGCATGTGCACTGCCCACTCGGCACATACGCTGTTGTACATATCATAACAGCATCATTACCGGCATGTGCACTGCCCTCTTCGCACATGAACGGTTGTAAAAATCGCGACAGCGTCATTACCGACATGTGCACTGCCCTCTACACACATGCACGGTTGTATCAATTATACAAAATTACTTAACAATATATATATCATATATCTTTATATACATATCAGCGTCATATAAAAGTACATAGATTCATCACAATCATGTTCCACATCACAAAAACATTTCACTAAAGGCTTGTTCCCATGCATTTTGAAGAAAAGATAATTTAAATAGTTCAAGTGATTCGCTCAAACGTATGTACATCTACCCAAAACACTTTAGTGCAAGTTCACACACTGTCAGACCCTAACCTCTATAAGCTTGTAACTAAGCCTAGATTTAATAATACGAGCTAAGGGTAGTTTCATCATTTTCTCTAATAAACTCTTAAAAAAAAATTTTATGATATTTTAAGGTCTAAATGGGTATAAGACTGCATAAATGATATGTACTGATGAAAACACGAAGGAAACTAGAAGTTTTAACAACTTTCATAATAGGGGCAAAATGGTCATTTTTCACCTCGGGTTAAAATTTTAATTTTGATGAACCCGAGTATGTTTAGACCATTATGGACCTTGTTCTAGTGTTAAAAGAGCAAAAAAATTGCATAAAAGATTGGAGGAGAATAAGTAAATTGGTGAAAGGGTATTTTCGTAATTTTAAGGAAAATGATAAGATTGGCCTATAAATATCTTGAAATTTCCAACACCTTCTTGAATTTCCAGCAGCTGGTCTTCTTCTTCCCTTCTTCCCTCTCACGTTTCTTCAATTCCTCCATGGGAGTTTCTTCAAGCTTCCATAACTCTCTCTCTAGCTTCAATTTTCATGTTTTTGGTGCACCCTTCCATAAACCCTTGTGCTCTTTTATCCTCTCACTTCAAAACTCTTAATAAATCTCATTTCTGTACTTTCTCTCACTAGTTGGACATTTTAGAGAGAGAAAAAGAAAATTACACCATTTATTTGGAAACTATTGGAAGAGAATTTGACTACAAAGGAGCCCTAAGGTAAGTGATGAATTAAGCTTGATTTTTAGCTGCAGAAAATGGCTAGTAATTGGGATTTATGAGCTGTTTTATTGTTGAGTATCTTCATTAATTTTAGTGATTAAGATAGTGAACATAGATGGCCATTTAAAGTGGCAATTGAAAGCTAGCTAAGAGATAGCTTTTAGGGTTCATAGTGTGTAAATTGACCTATTGATTATGCTAATGTGATCCTAGGTTCTAAGGAAGCCCTATCATGTCATTTGGACAATTAGGGAAATTAGAGTCATCTAAAGGCTCTACAATCAATTGGTGAGTGGACTGTCTTACAAAACTTGTTTTGGGAAACATAAA
>NC_030851.1:26182378-26185997 GCF_000208745.1 Theobroma cacao
GTGTTATGCATGATGAATGATATTATGTATAATGACTGTAACCGTGTGTGTGCACGATGTGGGGGGATGCACATGCCGATGATAATGGTGGCGTGAGAGATGGATGATAGTGCCCGTGTGCACGATGTGGGGGGATGTACACGATGGCACTGATTGTGCACGATGTGGGGGGATGCACATGATGGTGCCGACTATATGCACGATGTGGGGGGATGTACATGAGCCGGGTGTGATTATGATGATGTTGATGTTTATCTATGTAATTATAAATATCTAGGCTTATGACATGAAAACTTATGAATGTGATATATGATTGACATATATGAGAAATTTGATACATTACACTTTGGGAATTTTCATGTGTTGTATGTTTATTTTGTTGGTTTAGCAGGATGGCCTTTTTGTTGAGTGAGGGAAAACTTTTCTCTTGTTGCTCTGTTTTCGCTGCAGCGAGAAACTCTCGGGTTTGAGAACCTTCACCAGAATTGGTTCTCGCTACAGCGAGAATGTATTTCGCTGCAGCGAGATAGTCACTGTAGCTTCTCGTTGCAGCGAAAAGGAATCTCGCTGCAACGAAAAAACTCTCTATTTCATTAGTTGAATTTCGCTACAGCGAGAAACCTTCTGTTTTGGTCTTCTATCTTGTCCAATTACAGCCCTATCTTTCACTTCTTTGCTACCATATCAGAGCACGGACTTCCAACATTAAAGATTAGATGAGTTAAGTTTAAAATGGGGAGGTTTAGTGAGAAACCCTCAGCCAGTTGAGAAACCCTCGTTAAGCTAATAACTAAATCCCAACGTCGCTACAATGAGAATTCGTTCTCGTTGCAACGAAGATTCGTTGTCGTATTTGACTTGCTTGTGTAATATTGAAGTTTTCATTCTTCAAATGGTTCATTATGTATGGGTCCATGATTTTCAAATGATTAATCATTTAAGGGCTTGATGAGGGGTTTTTAATAAGAATAGAAAAAAATTGCATTGTTTTGAAAAAGAATGCATCATGATTTCATTAAAGATTTCTTATGGTATGCTTGTTCCCTTCTTTGTTCACTCACTGGGTTTATACTCACCGTTTTCAACTTCATGTTTTCATATCACAAGGAAGCCGGTAACTAGGACGAGGTGTCTTTGTAGACTTGTATCCATCTTTTGGTAGGTGTCTCGGCATTCAGTAGCTGTACATTCATCCGAGTCCCTCCGTTGGAAGTCGAGTATTCTTTTGTTGTATATAGACGAACCTAATGTAAATTATTGGAATACATGTTGTAGACAATGTATGTATATAATAAATGAGTAATGCCAATACGAGTTGGCAACGTCTATTACTATTTTGATTTGAAGTTATAATATGTGACTTAGCAATATTTGATGGAATAAGGAGTAGGATAAATAGATAAGCTTGCTTGGGCTTCATGGACTACATCTATTGGGCTCTTGTGCCGGTCATGGCCCGAAAATTGGGTCGTGACACTCATCTGGCAACAATGAGATTTTAAGTTGCTATTTGTTCAGAGGTGTCTCTAACTATTTTCACTAGCCGATCCCTTGTTATTTACTCTAGCATGCCACCACAATTCTCTAACTTTATCTTTGCACTTCCTAGCAATAATACGAACTCAATATATTTAATTATATACGCATATGGGCAGCACTTCAATCAATTAATCCTTACTCAAATTTACATTTTCATCCTATCATGAAACCATCTTCAATTAACTAACATCTTAATACTTTTTTACCAAAATTACTTACATCCATTGCTTACGAAATTCCTTAGATTGTATCACCGATAACTTATTTATGATGTCACGTGCCTACTTCAACATTTCTAAATAATTTTCACCCAAATCCATCTTATATTTCCACACATAATCCACATATTGGCAGCAACAATTATTCTCACTTTCACTCAATTATTTCCTAGTTTACATGCATCGTTATCTATATAACTTTCAATTCTTTGTTTCTCAATGCTCCATCCACAATATACCTTTTTTATTTCTTTCAAACAACATGCCATACAATCTTAACAATTTTCAACTAACTTAGGCAAATAAATCCTTTCAACAACCATAATTCCTTACAATATTCAACTCACCGTAGGCTTTAAAACATAGTGTTAAGCTTACCATTTTCCTTTTCCACTTTGAGTCCTTCATGTACCCATTGGTTTATTGGCTTACATGTTACCAATTTTTCTCTAATCAAGCCAATCTTTGCTGCCACAAGACATTTCTCTAAGTCACTAACACATTTTCAAAGACTACTCAAGCCAAAAACAAGAATTCCTACCATTCCTTGCTTGAATCACCAAAACCAAGCTTTTTCTTCCTTTCTCTTTTTTTTTTCTTCTCCTCTTAGGGTTTTGGTGTGTTGGAAATTGGGGTTAAATGTTGTAAATTTAATGCTCAAGAAGTTTGGAGAAGAAAGGAAAGGAAAACATGGAAAGGAAAGTGAAGAAAACTTGATTTCATGGTGGATAAAGAGAAAATGGCAAGGAAGCTTAAAGAATGGCATGGAGCATGGAAGAGAAGAGGAAAAAATCTTGCTGGATAAGATAAGAACGGTTTTGGGCTGAAAAAAATCAGATTCAAACCTTCCTTTGGAAGCTTTGACCAAACTTCATGTAAAATTATCATTTTGTCCTTTTTGTTTCTTTCCATTTTAATTTAGTCCTCCCAACACTCATTTAACTCCAACTTCCTTCTACTACCTTATTCTACACATGTACAAACAAAGTATGAAGTTTGTACTCCAACGCGGTATCCCCATAATATTTAAAATATTTTTTTGCCCGTGTTATCTTTACTTAATAAAGACACGTGACCCCATTAACATCATTTTTGTGAGACCCTGTCAAGCTCGATTAAAAGATGGTATTGTACCGAGTGGTACAACTAAGTTAAATCGAGCCTTGAACTAGTTCAAATAGAAATTATAAAAAGAAATTGAAAATTTTGAAACTCACAGAATGGCTTAGAATAGTGATTCGGAGTTCAAGGTCCAGTTTGGAGTCCATCAGGAAAATTGATCGATTAGGGACAAAACGGTCATTTTACCATTTGATGATTAAATGGAGATTTCTAGCCAAGATTTGATCACATTTGACCAAGAATAATTATATGAAATATAATTATGATTATTGGAGTATAAAATGATGTTTAGCAGTGAAAAATTATGATTCTCGGTATTTTTGGAGTACAAGGGCAAAATGGTAATTTTGCCACTAGAGGACTAAACGGAAATTTTTTAAAAAATGATTTTTTTGCCCCATTTGGTTAATATTGATCAATATTAGTGTTACTTGAGGTTGAAAAGTAAAAATAATGTGATTCTGGTACATTTCGAAGTATAGGGGTAAAATCGTAATTTTTTCGTCTCGGGGTCAAATCGGTAAATTTTTCACCCCAGCACTTGTCAAGACCAAGGGATTTTAAATGTGGTAGGATTGGATAAATACCAGAATAATTGTGATGGAAAATTAAGAAGAAAAAGTCAAAAAGTTAAAAATTGGGCCAATAAGCATGTGACACGTGGCATGCTTGATTATTTTATTATTTTCTATAGAAATCAGCCCATTAAATCCCCAATTCTCTCACCATATTCGGCCTAG
>NC_030851.1:26187135-26227648 GCF_000208745.1 Theobroma cacao
TTGATTTTATTAGTTTAGCAGGATGGCTTTTTGTTGAGTGAGGAAAAATATTTCTCTTGTTGCTCCGTTTTCGCTGCAACGAAATTCATGCTCGCTGTAGTGAGAAACTCTCAGGTTTGGAAGGGTTTTAAATAGGAATGAACTAAATTGCATTGTTTTGAAACAAGTGCATCATGATTTTAAATTCTCCCTAATTGTTGCTTGTTCCCTTCCTTGTTCACTCACTAGGTTTATACTCACCATTTTCAAATTAATGTTTTCATATCACGAGGCAGTCGATAATTAAGACGAGGTGTCCGTGTAAACCTGTGTCCATCTTTTGGTAGGTGTCTCGACATTCGGTAGCTGTATATTCATCCGAGTCTCTTCGCTGGAAGTCGAGTATTATTTTGTTATGTATAGATGAACTTAATGTAAATTTTAAATGAGTAATGCTAGTACGAGTTGGCAATGTATATCACTATTTTGATTCAAAGTTATGAAATATGACTTAGTGATAATAGATGGAATTATAAGTAAGATAAATAATAGGCTTGCTTGGGTTTAGTGGATTACGTCCATTGGACCCATGCGCCGATCATGGTCCGGAATCTGGGTCGTGACAATTGTTTTCCAAAATTCTCTCATTCTTCTTCTTAATAATAAAGCATGTAACACATGGCTTGATTCCTTGAAATTTGGTGAATTTCTCTTGAATTTCTTAGCTAGGGTTTTGCTCTTCTTCTTTTCTTCCCTTTCTTCCTTTGGCTGACCAAGAGAAATGAGTTGGGAGGGTTATAGGCCGATTTTTAAAGCCAAACAATAAAATTATCCAAGCTTCACACTTGTCACCATGCTATTGGTCCATGTTTAAAAACTTAATAATTAAGCTTTCTTCCACCGCCACATAAAATCCTTCAATTATCCATGATATAAAATGCTAATGGCTGTAATCCATGGGCATGACAAGTGTTGGGTGGTGTAAAATTACAATTTTACCCCTAGGGTGACAAAATGATTATTTTGCCCTTATCCTCAAAAAAACGCCGAAATTAAAAATTTTCACTTCTTAAACACAAATTATACTCCAAATGATCAATCTTAGTCAAAAATTTCATCCAACACTCAAATCTTAACCTCGGGTGGCAAAATGACCATTTTGCCCCTAGGTCATGAAAATTCTAATTTGACTCCAAATCGGTCCTCGAACTTTGAATCATCATTTTAAGTTATTCTGGGGTTTTAAAATTCTCAATTTCATCTTAAAATCTCTATTTGGACTAGTTCGAGGCTTAATTCAACTTAATTGTACCATTTGGTACATTGTTGTCCTTTAACGATTTTCAAGGTACCTAAGTAAGAAAACATGCATTCTTATGTAGGCATGGCATAATAAACATATTATAGAGCCGAGCTTGACATTTTATCTCGCAAAGTCTTCTCCAATAAAAATATTATTATTTTTTTATTATTTCCTCGTGTACGAAATATTTTATCCCAAACTATTTCTTTCATCTTTCATCATTTCTAAACATTATAATTATCCTCAATTGGCATCCAATAAGCTTTATTAGTCACCATATCAAAGTACGGGGTATTATACCTTCCTATCTACCTTTCAATTACCATTTGATTGGCTATTCAATTTCTCTTCTTTAGTAACACTAGAAATAGATAAACAACTTCAGCAATAACACAACTCATAACTTCAATTACTAGCCATTATCAACAACTTAAAACCACTCCTAATTCGTCACTCACCTTGGTGGATTGTAATCAAATTCCTTCCCAAGAGTCCTCAAGCTATCATGAAATCTTTCTCTCTCTCTCTCTTTCTCTATCTCTACACAGTTCATCTGGTGCGAAAAAGTATTGAAGAAAGACTTTTAAGGGTTTGTTTAAGGTGAGCGAGTAAAAGAGTATGAAAAACCCTACAACAAGGTGTGTAAAGCACGAAGATTGAGGTTAGTTTGAGAGAGTGATGGAAGCTTGAGAGAAGCTTTCATGGAAGATGAGAGAAACGTGAGATGGGAGGAAGAAGAAGAAGTTGCTGGAGAAATGAAGAAGCTGTTGGAAAAAATGAGATCTTTATAGCCAAAGCTTATTCAATCTCTATTGAAATTACGAAAATGCCCTTAGCAAGGTAGCTTGTTCTCCTCCAATCCTTGGTGCAATCATTTTATTCTTTTGACACTGGACAAGGTCCATAATAGTCTAGAAATACTCAGGTTCACAAAAACTTAAAAATTTCGATCCGAGATGGGAAATGACCATTTTGCCCCTACCTTGAAAATCATCATTATTTTTATTTCCTTCGTCATTTTACCCTTATTTTCATCATTCACTTATGCTTTAGGCCTACTTAAGCCTTAATATTATTTGAAAGCCTACTTCTAGGGGCTCGTTAAAGAATTGACGAAATTACCCCTGGCTCGTGTTATCGTGTCTACACCTAGTTATGAGCCTATAAAGGTCGAGGCCTCACAAGTAGGTCAAATTTATAATCTACAGTTCATCTTCCACTTCCACATTTTTTTTTCAGATTCGTCAATAATTTTCTTTTACCAAATACTCTAGACAAACAAATTTGAATGATGCAAATAATATTTATATGGAAAGCTTATCATGCAACGATTCTATTGGTATAAAAATCATGCATAAAAAAAAATCAAAGACTAAGATAAAATTCAGTCAAAGTTTTAAGTCAGATAGCTAGGCCTTTATTTTTCTTCATATTTACTCATCAAACAAAGCTCAAATTTTCTAAAGTTTATTAAGTATATATGAGCGTCATACTAGTGACTCCATATGTTTTTTATCATAACAAAACATTCCTTATTTATTGGTGTCTAATTATATTATTTAAGTGTGCAGGAGAAAGCTTAAATTTTTTAACATATTTATTAACTGAAACTAAGTCAAGATGCTTGTTCAATTGCAAGATGTGTTAATTTGTTAAACAAGCAAAGAAGAAAGAGCTTTAATGAAGACAGATTAGTCTTAACCAACTAACACAGATCCTTAATCAATTAAAATAACTTTAGGCGCTACACTAAGGACAAGCAAAAAGGTCTTAACTAGTTAACACAAGGCTTTATTAGTTTTGGAATAGAACATTGTTCATTTTAATTGATCAAAAAGTCTTTTAACTAATTAAAATGTGTCTGCGTGAAAGACGTGTAAGAACTCAGTAATCTTTTCATCAATCAAAGTTTACTTTAATTGATTAAAACAGTTCTGTTTCAAATTGGGGTTCAAAGTTAGTAGAAGTTTTAATTGATTAAAATTCATTTTAACCGATTAAAACGTTTATGTGTCAGCTTAAAAAAAATCTTGGCCCCTAAAAACGTGCATTATGAGCACTCTCATGATCATTTGGTGCAAATGCATGTTCTGGAAATTGCAAAACTTGATGAAAAAGGGAAAACTTTCATGAATGTTTGAATCTTTTTGTTCCAAAACATGACACTCATATTGATATTATCAATTCTTTTGTGCTTAATTGACAAAATTCGAAAAATGAAAAATTGTTCATGAGTGCTTGACTTTATTATTTCTCATGTGCTTACATTGAAAAATCATGTCTTGAGAATTGAAATGTTTAAATGCTTAGTCTAGAAACAATTCTTGAAATATGTTTCATGTTTGTACTTAAATGATTGTTTCAAGATTGAATCATTGCCTAGACTCATAAATTGACTAAGATGAAATCATTGAACTTAATGAATTTTGTTTTAGTACATCTATTGTTTTAGTCAAGTCAAGTGACTTTCAATCTTACTTGACCTTAATGATTAAAGTCTATAACTTAACTAAAGTGATAGAACTGCTTATAGTGTTTAATTTCATAACTCAAGTCAAGTTTGATCATGACATAGAGTTTATGTTGACAGTTGAAATATCCTTTGACTATGCATTTGAATATTACTATGTCTTCACTGAGTCTTAAGTTTTTACATGATCTAAAAATTTGGTGTGCATCCACTCTAGCTCATAGGTTATTATAAATAACTTGGAATGTCGAATGAAACATAACCTATAGCTTAAGTGAGTAGTGAATGCCTAATGTGCTTTTATTGAATACTTATTTCTTGAATGGTGTTCATTGATGCTTGGATGTTTACTTTTGACATATTCATGAGTTGAGTGCTTTATTTTCAGTATTCCACCCTCACGAACTATGAGGGTTATGGAGAAATAGCATGTACCACATTGAAGTTTAATGCTTGCATATTCTTGAATGGGTATATATGTTTATTATTATGACATTGAAATCATGCTTGCATTTCGTTAAAGAAATTAGATTCATAATAAATGAAGATAACTGTTTTATTTCTTCTAATCATGCTTGTGCTTACTTGATCATAATATTCTCTTACATGATTGTAATAAGTATGAAATGCTTTGGCAATACTTCATTAATAATCATATTTTCTTAATGTGAAAATTCTCCTTGAATTGATAGTTTCATACATGATTTAGAGAATATATATTTCTTGGAATGTTTGTTAAAGAAATAATTTATAGTAATTAAGAATGCTTATTGATGATATTTTTTTATAATTTCTCCTTGAGTTCCTTTTTGTCACGACCTAAATTTCGGGCCATGACCGGCGCATGGGCCCAATGGACGTAGTCCACTAAGCCCAAGCAAGCCTATTAATCTGACGTGTTCATCATCCCATCATAATTGCTAAATCATATTTCATAACTTAGAATCAAAACAAAATTAAACATTTGCCAACTCATATTGGCATACCAATTAAGTGTACATTGCCTACAACATGTATCTGAATAACTTACATCAAGTTTGCCTATACATCTCAAAAAGAAGACTTGACTTCCAGCGGAGGGATTCGGATGTATGTACAGCTACTGAATGTTGAGACACCTACCAAAAGATGGATATAAGTCTACAAGGACACCTCGTCCTAGTTACCTGCTACCTCGTGATCTGAAAACATAAAGTTGAAAACGATGAGTATAAACCCAGTGAGTGAACAAGAAAGGGAACAAGCATACCATAAGGAATCTTTAATGAAATCATGATGCATTCTTTTTCAAAACAATGCAATTTGTTTCTATTCTTATTAAAAACCCCTCATCAAGCCCTTAAATGATTAATCATTTCAAAATCAAGGATCCATACATAACAAACCATTTGAAGAATGAAAACTTCAATATTACACAAGCAAGTCAAATGCGACAACGAATATTCGTTGTAGCGGAAAGGCATTCTCGCTGCAGCGAGAATAAATTTTTGTTGCAGCAACGTTGGGATTTAGTTATTAGCCAAACGAGGGTTTCTCAACTGGCCGAGGGTTTCTTACTAAACTCCCCCATTTTAAGCTTAACTCATCTAATATTTAATGTTGGAAGTCCATGCTCTGATATGGTAGCAAAGAAGTGAAAGATAGGGTAGCAATTGGACAAGATAGGAGCCCAAAACAGAAGGTTTTTCACTGCAGTGAGACTTTTTCTCACTGCAGTGAAATTGTAACCTAGAAATAGAAGGTTTCTAGCTGCAGTGAAATTTCGCTGATGAAACAGAGAGTTTTCGCTGCAGCGAGAAGCTACAGTGACTATCTCACTACAACAAGAACCAGTTTTGGTGAAGGTTCTCAAACTCGAGAGTTTCTCGCTACAGCGAGAATGAATTTCACTGCAGCAAAAATAGAGCAACAAGAGAAAAGTTTCCCCTCACTCAACAAAAAGGCCATCCTGCTAATCCAACAAAATCAACATACAACACATAAAAATCCCAAAGTGCAATGTATCAAATTTCTCATATATGTCAATCATATATCACATTCATAAGTTTTCATTTCATAAGTCTATATATGCATAATTACATTGATAAACATCAACATCATCATAATCACACCCGACTCATGTACATCCCCCCACATCATGCACACAAGCATTATCATCATCCATCTCTCACGCCACTATCATCACCGGCATGTGCATCCCCCCACATCGTGCACACACATGGTTACAGTCATTATACACAATATCATTCATCATGCACAACACACACGTTTATATATCATCATACTACAATAGTGCATGAATCCATAGCAATCACATATCACAACATAAAACCATTTTGCAAAAGCTTGTTCCCAAGGCACTTGTTTTTATGAAAAACTTGATAATTCATTCAAATGGGTGGCAAATACATTATATTTCCCAAAACAAGTTTTGAAGGCAGTCCGCTCACTAATTGATTGTAGAGACTTTATATGACTCCAATCCCCCTAATTGTCTAAACGAAATGATGGGGCTTCCTTAGAACCTGGGATCACATTAGCATAATCAATAGGTTATTTTACACACTATGAACCCTAAAAGCTATCTCTTAGCTAGCTTTCAATTGCCACATTAAATGGCCATCTATGTTCACTATATCAATCACTAAAAGTAATGAACATACTTAACAAAAAAACAGCTCATAAATTCCAATTACTAGCCATTTTCTGCAGCTAAAAATCGAGCTTAGTTCATCACTTACCCTAGGGCTCCTTTGTAGTCAAATTCTCTTTCAATAGTTTCCAAATAAATGGTGTAATTTTCTCTTTCTCTCTCTAAAATGTCCAGTTAGTGAGAAAAAGTACAGAAATGAGATTTATCAAGGGTTTTAAAGTGAGAGGATGAAATAGCACGAGGGTTTATGGAAGGGTGCACCAAAAGCACGAAAATTGAAGCTAGAGAAAGAAAGTTATGGAAGCTTGAAGAAACTCCCATGGAGGAATTGAGGAAATGTGAGAAGGAAGAAGGGAAGAAAAAGACCAGCTGCTGGAAATTCAAGAAGGTGCTGGAAATTTCAAGATATTTATAGGCCAAACTTATTCATTCCCTTAAAATTATGAAATTGCCCCTCCACCAATTAACTTACTCTCCTCCAATCTTTCATGCAATCTTTTTGTTCTTTTGACACTAGGACAAGGTCCATAATGGTCTAAACATACTTGGGTTCATAAAAACTTAAAATTTTAACCAAAGGTGAAAAATGACCATTTTGCCCCAATTATGAAAATTATTGAAACTTCTAGTTTTCTTCGTGTTTTCATCAGCACACATCATTTATGCAGTCTTATACCCATTTAGACCTTAAAATATCATAAAACTTTCTTTTGGGAGCTTATTAGAGAAAATGACGAAACTACCCTTGGCTCGTATTATTACATCTAGGCTTAGTTCAAGACTATAGAGGTTAGGGTCTCACACTTTTATATATATGAATTAGAGAATTTCCTGGAAATGCTTGACTGATATTGTTTGGTGATACTTACGAAATAGTGATTGAGAATAAATAATGAATGTTTGATGATGATTAATTTTTTTTCGGCATATATTATATTTTTTGATACTTGATAATGATTAATTATTGATAATAGTTTATGATAATTGAGAATGATGCTTTAAGACTAATGATACCTTAGGCATGCCTAGGAACTGCTTTGCTAATATTTCTTGAAAATATAAGTATTTGATGCATATATTGAACACCTACTTAAATGCTCATACTCATCTAGTTTCATGAATACTTAAGTATTAGATGAAAATGTTGAATATCTACTTAAATACTCATTTATTCTAGGCTCATAATTTCTCTTTTAACAATTGGTGTTTTAACAATTAAAAACTTGTTGGGCTTATGATTTGTCGAAGGGAGAGTAAGATTAAGCCTTAAAATGATTATGTCCTTTATCACATCTCTTTTTGCATCATGTTTTGATTATCGTTGATTTATTAAAGGGGAGCATTTGAATTAACTTTGTCTTGCTCTTAACCCCTCATTTGAGAAAGAACAAAGAACTGTTGTGTTTAATGTAAAGAACTTCTATACTTTAACGCTTAATTTTCTTGGAATGCAGCTTATAATTGTCATGAAATGTTTATGGCACTTATGCTTGCATTACACTTGTAAATTCTCTTTAAATGCAGAGGGATAGGCCAAACAATAGGGAGAAACTCTTGCAATTTCTTTTTAAATCTAGCGACATTACTCATTAAAGGAGAGTTTTGAATATCTTTCTTTAATGATGACAAAAAGAGGGAGAAGTGTGAAACCTCGACCTTCATAAATGCATAACTCAAGCTAGAACTTATGTTTAAAGGTTTAATTTTAGCTAATGATCCTAGTTTTATGTTACTTATAATTATTTTATGTCGTTATAGGAATAGGATTAAAAAATAATTTCAATTGGTGAAAAAATGTGCATAATGGTCTGTTGCTCTATTTGCATATGTTTTGGTTTTTCAAGTATAAATCCCACTAAAGAAGTCCAAATAACATGATTTTTAAACCATTAGAAAGATAAAATATAGGGCTACAACTTTGATGTTTACTACTTTGCCCAGTTTTGACGAGAATATGGTCAAAATCCTTGTCAAAGTAAAAGTATTGTGCTAGAAGAATAGATTTGGACAAAGCATTTGAGCGCCGCAGCGTTGGAAATTGAGTGCTGCGGCCCTAACCGTAAATTTCACAAATAACAAGTTTAAGGGATTTTTGAAGCTAGGACTTTTGGGGGCTACTTAAAGGACCTCTTTCAGAGGATTTTGGACCTTTTCCCAATATCAAAAGAGTAAAAAGATTACACAAGAAAATGAGGAAGACGAGTGGCCTTGTTAAGGGCATTATTGTAATTGCATGAGAAATTAGATAAGCTTTAACTATAAAGATCTCATCTTTTCCAGTAGCTTCCACATTTCTCCAGCAACTTTTTCTTTTTCCTCTTCCCATCTCACGTTTTTCTCCTTTTCCATGAAAGTTTCTCTCAAGCTTCCATCACTCTCTCAAACTAACCTCAATTTTCGTGCTTTACACACCCTGTTGTAGGGTTTTGCATACTCTTTTACTCCTTCACCTTAAACAAACCCTTAAAAGTCTTTCTTCAATACTTTATCTCACCAATTGAACTTTCTAAAGAGAGAAAGAGACATTTCATGATAGCTTAAGGACTCTTGGGAAGAAATTTCATTACCATCCACCAAGGTGAGTGATGAATTAGGATTTGTTTTAAGTTATTGATGATGGCTAGTAATTAGAGTTATGAGTTGTGTTATTTGCTGAAATTGTTTATCTATTTCTAGTGTTACTAAAGTAGAGAAACAGAATAGCCAATCAAATGGTAATTGGAAGGTAGATAGGAAGGGCTATTGAAGCTTGAATTGGGAAACAACTTTTGGAGTGATATTAATGTAAATTGGATTGGCTATGATGTTTTTGTGCGTGATAGGTTCCAACATGGCCCCTCAGCCCCATTTGGACCATTAGGGAAGTTAGAGTTGATTAAAGGTTCAACTAGTACTGGTGAGTGAACTTGCATTAAAAGGTTTTGAGATATACTCATATATGTTGATTGAATCCCTTAAAACATTTTACTTGGTTCTTTCTTCAAAACTTGAACGGGAACAAGCCCTTATGAAATGTTTTTATGTTATGAAATGGATTGTGTGATGAATTCATATGTTTTTATATAATGTTGATATATATATATATATATATAATATGTCATAAATGGTACCATTGTGTGACAATGCAACCGTGCATGTGCGAGGTGAGTGTGCACTTGCCGGCGATGATGGTGGTGAGGGAGATGGATGGTGATACTGCTCGTGTGAACAATGCGAGGGGATGCACACAATGGCATTAATTGTGCACGATGTGGGGGGGATGCACACGATGACTTCGGCTATGTGCACGATGTGGGGCGATGCACATGAGCTGGGTGAGATGGGGTGGTATACGAATTGGTATATGCTTAAGTATATGTATATGCAATAAAAAGATCATGATTATAATATGTGATTGTATGGTATGATGAATCTTGAAAATTTTCCATTGACATGCAAATTGATTTTATTACAGCAAGAAACATGCTGTTTATGTTGCCTTGCTTGGATGATTGCTGGAAATTTCCTCTCTTTCCAATTTTATGCCGAACATGGTTCTTTCATCATTAAATGATTTTATAACCCAAGGTTAAATGGAGGGATTTTAATAAGAACTTGAACTAAGTTGCATTGTTTTCAAATAAGTGCATCATGATTATCAACTTTCTTGCTTGTTCCCTTATTATGTTCACTCACTGAGTTTGTAGTCACTGTTTTCAACTTCATGTTTTCAAATTAAGAGGCAATTGGAACCTAGGCCGAGGTGTCCACGTAGTCTCGTCTCTTTGGTAGGTATGTTGGCATTCAGTAGCTGTCCTTTCACCTTGGTCATTTCGCTGGAGGCCCAGAGTCATTTTGTTTGTAAATACGTACATGTGATGTAAAGAACTAAAATGCAAGCCTTAGAGCATATATGTATATTTTGATTATTAAGCCACCATGAGTGGCAATGGTTAACATTATTTGGGTTAATGTGAAATGTAGTTTTGATTGATATAGCATATTAATTAGGTTCTTATAGATTGGAAGTATTAAAGTTGACTTTAAGAATAGTTGATGGAATGATGAGCAGGATTATATAAGTAGGCTTGCTTGGGCTTAGTGGGCTATGCCCATTGGGTCCATGCACCGGTCATGGCTCGAAAATCGAGTCGTGATAAGAAGGATGACTAAGTTAAATAGAGTTTGATAGGTCTTTATGTTCAATTAATGTGGGTGATGCTTAGTTATGGTTTTGTTGAATATTATGTGCTAAGTATTATGGATATTGAATATATCTTGCTTAGCTACTATGGATATTGTATATCTTATTTAGTTATTGTCGATATTGTGAAGATTTTCTAACAAATCTTTAAAGAAAACTAAAAGCATATATTGAAGGGGAGTAATCCGTCAACAACACATAGGTACAAAGTTCACATAAACATTGCACTTTTAATCTAAGGGTGTTTTATCATCATCAAAAAAAGGGAGAATGTTAACTTCATATGTTTTTTAAGAAAAAAAAACATTCCTTATTTATTGGTGTCTAACTATATTATTTAAGCGTGCAGGAGAAAGCTTAACTTTCTTAACATATTTATTGTTCAAAACCAAGTCAAGATGTCTGTTCAATTGCAAGATGGGTTAATTGGTTAAACAAGCAAAGAAGAAAGAGCTTTAATGAAGATAGATCAGTCCTAATCGACTAACACAGATCCTTAATTAGTTAGAGCAATTTTGGGCACACTAAAGACAAGCAGAAAGGTCTTAATAGGTTAACACAAGGCTTATTCAGTTAATAAGGTACCAGACACAAAATAGAATGTTATTAATTGCTTAACCAAAAGGGGTTAATCGATTAACAGTAAAACTTGAAGTACCTAAAAAAGTCAACATTCAAATTTAAAATGAAGTTGACCATTGAAGAGCACCTAATGAAGGATTTCAAATTTGAAGATATTTTAATCAGTTAATGTTTATTTCAATCGATTAAAGTTGAAAGAAGAAAAGCCTCAATTATTTAAAAGAGGACTAACCACTTAAAGGAAGACTACTAATTGGAGAAGTTTGAAAACAAAATGTTCTTAATCAGTTAAAGCCATCTTTAGCCAGTTAACATAGTGAAGCAAACCACTAGACACAAAAGCTTTAATCCGTTAAAGCTTATCTTTAATCGGTTAACAAGGTAATGCCAGCAAATTTGAAAGAGTTGTAAGAAGACAAAATAACGACTATTTCTGCTCCAAAACTGGTTTTGGTTAGAAAGTGTCCTCCAAGTACAAATAAGGGTTCAAATGGTCATAAATGTAAGAGAGAACTTGTCACGACCCAAATTCTGGGCCATGACCGGTGCATGGGCCCAATGGACGTAGTCCACTAAGCCTAAGCAATCCTATTAATATAACATTTTCACCATTCCATTAAAAGTTACTAAGTCACATTTTATAACTTTGAATCAAAATAATACTAAACATTGCCATCTCATAGTGGCATACCAATCAAAGAGTACATATATTATCTAAACATAATTTAATAATTTATATCGGTTTGTCTATACACAACAAAAGAGTACTCGACTTCCAACGGAGAGACTCGGACGAATGGATAGCTACTGAATGCCGAGACACCTAACAAGGGTCGAATATACGAAGACACTTCGACCTAGTTACTAGCTGCCTCGTCATCTGAAAACATGAAGTTGAAAACGGTGAGTATAAACCTAGTGAGTGAACAAGAAAGAAAAGAAGCAAACATTAAGGAATGTTTTACGAAATCATGATGTATTCATTTTTCAAAACAATGCAATTTGTTTTAGTTCTTATTAAAACCCCTCATGTAAACCCCACATGAGTAAATCACTTTACGAAAAGGGTCCATGCTCAACAAAGGATTTTGAGAGTGAAAACTTTAATAGCATTCATGTGAATCAGGTCAAATAAACGACGGGTCCTCGCTGCAGCAGAAAGGCATGCTCGCTATGGTACCAAAGAAATGGAAAATAGGGCAGCAACCAAACCAAATGAGGAGCAAAATATAAAGTTTTTCGTGAATCTCGCTGCAGCGAAATTTTTGGTCTCAAAATAGAAAGTTTCTCTTTGCAGCAAGATTGAATCTCGCTACAACGAAAAGCTATTGTAACATTCTCGCTGCAGCGAGATTTCGGCCAGCACCACCCCTCTAAACTAGAGAGTTTCTCGTTGCATCCAGATTGAATCTCGTTGTAGCGAGAAACAGGGCACCAGCAAAAAAAAATTCATTCCCCTCAAGAAAAAGCCATCCTGTTGTGTTAACAAAAACATGAAACACATATAAATTCCCAAAATTCAACTAGTCAAATTCTCACATTTTGCATTACAACCATATAACATATATGTATATATATATATCAATCATCATGCACACCCTCCCATCATCATCAGCTCATATGCATCAGCTTATGTGCACTCCCACTTGCACATAGCTGGGTCAACATCGATTTATGCGCACTCCCACTCGCACATAGCCGGGTCAGCATCGGCTTATGCACACTCCTACTCGCACATAGCCGGGTCAATATCATTGCACAACATTATTTATATATATTTATATATATATATATATATCAACATAATGTAGTAATACAACAATCCATAACAGCCACATGTCACACATAGAGACAATTTATCAAAGGCTTGTTCCCAAGGCACCCGTTTTAAGAAAGATTGAATAAATCATTCACATTCCCAAAACTATTTTTGAAATGCAAGTTCACTTACTGGTATCTTGTTGAACCTTTAGCTGACTCTACTTCTCTAATTGTTCAAATGGGGCGACGGGGCTTCATTAAAACCTATCATCATATTGGCATCACCATTAAGTCAATTCACATGCTTATGAATTCTAAAAGCTTTTTCTTAGCTAGCTTTAATGGCCATTTAAATGGCTATCTATTCTCACTACCCTTATCACTCTAAAATGAATGATCAACCCCAACTACCAATTCACCCCCAAATCTAAACACTAATCATTCTCAACACTAAAAATCAACTTTAGTTTACTACTTACCTTAATAGCTTTGTAACCTTGAAATTCTTTCCAACAATTCCCAAGTTATTATAGGGGTTTTCTTTCTCTTTCTCTCTCTAAACACCTAACTAGTGAGAGAAAGTATGAAAGTGGGATTTTTCAAGGATTTTAAAGTGAGAAAGTGAAAGAGCACAAGGGTTTTAGTTAAAAGGGCACAAAGGTATGAAAATTAGAGCTAGAGAAAGAAAGTTATGAAAATTTCATACCAAGCTTCCATGGAGGATGGAAGCAACATGAGATGGAAGAAGAAGAAGGAGAAAAGCTGCTGGAAGGAAGAGATATTTATAGCCCAAGCTTATCCACTCCACTTAAATTACCAAAATGCCCCTCCACAAATTAGCTTATTCTCCTCTAATCTTTTATGAAATCTTTTACTTTTTTGACACTGGGACAAGGTCCATAATGGTCTAGAAATGTTCGAGTTCATGAAAACTTAAAAATTTTGACTCGAGGTGAAAAATGACCATTTTGCCCTTATCGTGAAAATATCACCATTTTGATTTCCTTTGTCATTTTACCCTTATTTAATCATCCATTTATGCCTTAGGCCTATTTAGCCCATAATATTGTTTAAAACTTACTTTAGGGGCTTACTAAGGAAATGATGAAATTACCCCTTGATCAGGGATATTGCGTGTACTTCTATCTACGAGTCTATAAAGGTCAAGGTCTCACAGAACCGTCCAAGAGCTAGATTAGAGCCAAGAAGTGTTAGAAAGTTATCTTTTCAAGTGTGCTTCACTCATATTGTTGAAAAAGTGTTTGAGCTTAATTTTGTATATCTTAGATAAACTAAGTGATCAATTTTACTTCATTTTTCTCTATTTCTTTATTTGCTTAGAGTGTGAAAGACACTTTAAGTGGTAGACTAAGCTTAGGAAAGCTTGGGAATCTTGTCAAGGTTTTTGACCTTGGGTTAGAAGCTCACCTTTTAAAAGCTTGATGGAAATGTCAATTCCACTAGTTTAGTGAAGTTGGATAAAAAATCCTTAATTGGGAGATCAAGATAGTGGATGTAGGTCAAGAGAGCTGAATCACTATAAATATTTGTGTTTTGCCCACTTTTCCCTATCTTCTATTTGCTTGGTGCCTTTTAACTTCAACAAGTTTTAAACCTTTCATTTCAAAATTATACAAAAAGTTTTTAAACCGCAAAAACTACCTTCAAAATATTTTTTAAGTGCTATTCACCTCCCCTTTAACATTCCATTAGGACCAACACATATGAGAAAGAAATCAAACCCTAAAAAGGTTCTTTTCTACAAGTACTATTAACATGCCGTAAAAAAATTTTAAACAATATAATCATAATTAAAAACTTAATTAATTATTTTTAGCATGTTAATCAATTTTTTAGAAACCCCAACAACATGAAAATGCTAGAAAGGGCTCTGGTACCAATGCAAGAAAACGTGTACGAATTAAAAAACTGTGAAATAATTTTACTCTAATCAAACTGGTATTAGTTTTTTATCTTTTTAAGACTAATGTAAAGTAACTCTAGGATTTTGACTTTGAATGTTTTATGAGCCTATTGATCTCCGAGACTGTGGTGAGAAACTAATAAAAAACAAGTAGGAATCACACCTTTCACAATACAAAAAACTTTGCCTAACATTGGAGGGAGAGTGAGTTCTTTATGATTAAAGAGTTTGGTTTTCACTTTAATTTTTTTTGGCTTGATTATAATTCTAATATTGGTAAAAGGCCTCAAGCATTTTTATATAACCTTTTATTATTAGGTAATTCGATAATAATAAAACACCATATAATTATTATCTTTAATTTATCAAAATAAAAGGATAAATTATAATTTTGTTCAAAATAAAATGACCATCATGATTATTATCCCATAAAATGCAACTGTTGCTATATCAGATTAGGAGAAAATTTAGAATTAGAATTATGGGAGCAACTTATACACACACACACACACAAGCTAGCTGAAAGTAAAGAACTTGATTGCGCCATGGCACTGCTTTAATTATGATAGTCCAATTTACACAAATGACTTTAAATGATTTTTCATTTGAGTCAGTTTAGTGAACAACGAGAAGTGGTTGTTTATATTAACTAAAGAGAAAATTGTGAGAAATAAGCAACTTGATAAGCTCGTTTCAAAAATAGCCTTCAATAGAAAGTTAACTGTTTTTATCCAACTTTTGCCATGGCTTGACAAAAATGCCTTTAAAACTATTTTAGATGAATTAAATGCTCCTAATTTCTCTTTTCTGCCATCCGTCTACTATGCTCTCCATTTTTCTCTCTCACCATCTAACTTTGTCTAATTTCAAAACCATCACCATCTTTCTCTATCTATCTCTCATCATATCGTTGTCGATCTATAGACCAAAGACCATGACATGGTAGGTAACAACATGTTCTTGGGTTTATCGATTTACATTCATAAAACCCTCTCCTTGTTTATCTGTCATCATCTCGCCATATCATCCTTAATCTACAGACCAATAAGCATGGCATGGTGAGTAACAATATGTTCTTGGGTTTATTAGTGTTGAGCTTTTCAATGATTCATGTATGATAGAACATGCCTTGGTGTGTAACCTCAGTAGGAAGAAGGAAGCTTTGGCGTGTAATATCTGGTGCTGAAGCTTTGACTTTGGCTTGTAACATTTGATGCTAAAGCTTTGGCCTTGGCGTGTAACATTTTTTGCTAAACTTTTGGTGTGTAACATTTTCTATTAAAGTGTGCAACATCAGCTTAGGCTTGCAGTGTAGTTTTTTTCTTTGTATGTTATTTTTAGCTATTGAAAAGTATAGTAAACTAAGTTTTTGGTTATGCACTCCACCAACGTTTTGAGATTTTTTTTGTTTTTCAAGGCTACATCTACGAATTAGTAGTCTTTGGTATGTTGTAATTATAGATATATATATATATCTAAAAAAATCTAAGTGAAGGTGAGAGAAAATTTTTTCCTCCAAAGTTGTTATTCCCTTACTCTTTTCCTCCAAAGTTGTTATTCCCTTACTCTATTCATCTTTTTCTTTTTATGAAAATTTTTAGAGTTCTTATTTTTCTACAAATTTTTCTTGAAAAATCAACAATTGGTTTATATTCACAAAACCCAAAAGTTGATGAGTTGAAGTTATAAGTGAAATGAAATCTATAAATTAGAACACTGCTCAAAGTTGTTACATGCCATGTCTGCATGTAACAACTCTAACACACTTGGCATATAATGTCACGACCCGGTACTCCCCTCGAGTCCGTGACAACCGTCGCGATGTCCTAGTAGACATTCGTTACCCAGAGTGCCAACCGGAACCCCGCAAAGCTTTAGTATCATTTCTTTCATCTCCCCTGTGAGTAATCATTGCCAAACCTTGTTTTTCAAGAATTTTAAGCTTTTTCCCTTTCAAAACCGTGGAAAAATAATTTTCGCCTCACAGGGGCATTTTCGTCATTTTTCCTCAAAATTTTTCGAACCCTACTAAAGATGTAGTAGATAAGTGGAAAACACATATTTCATGATATAAAATAAATTTGGTTGTCTAAAACATTTATTAAAAATGATATTGCAACTATTTGAATAAAGTAAAAATATTCAATAAAATATTCTAATTTCTTGTAAAACAATATTTATAGAGTCATCGGTAAATAATTTTTATAATGTAAAAGTTAAATAAATTCATACGTACTATAATTCAAATAATCGGGATATGAAATTTACTTTACAGTGACTCATGGGCCCACAAGGAACAAAAGTGCACAAAGGCAGTAAACCTATGGTTTTTGGAGTAGTAAAGCCGAATATAATCCTTGACGATATCTGCTATTCACAGGCTACCTCGGGCCTAAAATGGTTGAAAAGGAGGGTGGTGAGATTATAAAATCCTAGTGAGTAAACAGGTACCATCTAAACCATCTAAAGACAAGTAAATGGAGGCAGATAAAACAGTTTAACATACTAAAATTCATCACCTTTCAACTTGTTTCAACCAAATAAAATCAATTCATATAAATCGAGTAATTAACATGGCTTATGAATTTCTTAAAACTTTGGCTCGTGCCAAAATCATTATCATACTCAGTCATTAGGGATACCTTGGCCGAGGGCTATCCCAAATCGAGTCCGCCAAGGCTGTTAAAAAGTTATGTACGCATAAATCATGTTTTTATTTTGAAAACATAGCCATTCCTTGGTGTTGGCTGAGTTCTCCCTCACGTGGTGGTTTGATGTGAAGTGAACTCTAAAATTGTTAACCTTAGGAGTTATCCACCTGCGCCTCTCATATTGAGGTAAAAATATAACGGGGTTACCGTGCCCCTCTAATAGGCTGGTCCACGGAACTCGCTCACTGCAGTAAGCTAATAGTTATCCCACCAATCAATAAAATTCAATAACATGATATGACAATTATTGTAATTCACAGCCTTTCAAGGCTAAATACACAATTCATATATATTTCAACACAAATACCAATTTAGCCATTCATGCAAATATTGTCATAAGCCATTCGATTCAAACCATGAATTTACAACACATGAAAACAGTCTCCAATTACTCTATTTTCAAACTATCATTCAATTTTAAAACAATTTTATGAAATCATTTCATTAAATCACATTTTGTTTATAAAACAAAAAAATTAATCATTTAATTCATATTCCATAAAATTCACAAAATCGGATAAAACATACTTTAGATAATTAAGACGATAGTAAGATTACTCACAGTACTAGGAGTTCGATATACTCCTATTCTCGATCTTCGGGTACAATCTCTTTACCCTTGTTAGAGGGCTCACCACCTATACATCATACGTGACATGAATTCCAATAAATTGCGTCAATTTATCATAAACTATTTCAGACTCTATAAATCTATATGAATGCATGAAATGTGATGCAAAATGTCCGAATAGCCGTTTAAATACGGTATTCGACTTAATTCGCACTATTCTCGGTGTAATTTGCTAAAACCTCCAATTTAACTCCAAATCGATTTCTTTCACTTTCTACACTCCAATTATACTTAAAATACCTCAATGACTGTGAATATGATTCAATTTATCAGTCCGAACTATAAATCGCATATGTCTATATATTAGGTAAAAATTCAGATTTTCGTGCCAAAATTTTCCATTAAATTTCTAGCCTCACCAATCATCAAATACCACCAAAATATCATGAAATATCATCAATTTCAGCCTCAATATTCTCCCTAGAAAATTCGGCCTCTTGTGGGTTTGTGAAGAACAAAGTGATTCCTTGCTAGATTTTCATACTTTCCATTACCAAACAACCAAAAACACTTAATTAGCTTAAAATCTAGCAAAATCAATGCTCAAAACCTCTCCTCTCAAATTCAGCCAGCATGGGTTCATCATGCAAACTTTAGTTCTAAGCATGGAAAATGAAAAAGAAAGCATGGGTAGTGTAAATCACAAGATAAAATCACAAAATTTTACCTTCATTAGCTTAATCCCTTGAAATCCCACACTTTTTCTTCAATTTTCCCACCTAGGGTTTGTGTTCTTTCCTTTCCTCTTCACTTCATGCTTTGGCCGGCCATATGGGTGAGACTAAGATAGTTTTAAATAGATTTTATAAGGAAATTCTAGAATAATCCAAGCTTGACACATGGCATGTTTCCATTGGTCCATGTGTAATACTTATCCATTAAGCAATCTCTCTCCACCACATAAAATGTTTCAATTATCCACAATGTAAAATGTTAATGGCTGAAATCCATGGGCATGACAAGTGTTAGGTGGTGTCAAATTTCAAAATTTCAACTTTGCCCCCGTAAACTCATAAAATTACCGTTTTGCCCCTAAGACTCCAAAAATGTCAGAATTTGAATTTTTCACCTCTCAAACTCAAATCATATTCCAATGAGTCAAATGAGATCAAAATCATTTCTAAAAATTTCCATTTTGTCCTCGGATGACAAAATTACCATTTTGCCCCTAGAACATGAAAATTCCAAATTGACTCCAATTCAGCCCTCGAACTCCAAATCATCATTTTAAGTTATTATGGGGTTTAAAAATTCTTAATTTCATCTTAAGATCTCTATTTAGACTAGTTCGAGGCTTAATTCAACTTAATAGTACCATTTGGTACAATATCGACTTTTGATGATTTTTCGGGGCTTTCCAAGTATGCAAGCATATTGTCAATCACATGAAAGACATGGCAAGTATTTTATAAGGTCTGGCTTGACATATAACAAATCTATTGAATATGGCATGACGTGTAACAACAAGTTTTGTACATGTCTGCATGTAACATTGTTTTTTTTTTTTTCAAAATAGCATGTAGCAAAATTTTTTTTGAACATGGCATGTAATAATAACATTTTTTAAACATAGCGTGTAACTTGCTCATTTGTATTTCATTAGAACATAAATTTTTAGAGTTAAACACCTTAAACACAATATGCAATAACTTTTTTGTTTTCAATATGGTGTAATAACATTTTTTTGAACATGGTGTATAATAACAACATTTTTTAAACATGATATATAACTTGGTCTCTATCTTTGTATTTCATTAGGACATAAATTCTTGGAGTTAAATACTTTCATGATAGATATAAAATTTAAAATAAAAAAGGAATTTAACATGTAATGGAAGATGTATTGAAAAGTTATTTGAGGTCAAAGTTACTAATAGGATGAAATGGATTTAGACAAAAAGATATTATCCAAAATCCTCAAATTTGAATAACTAGCTTTTGGGGTTATTTTATTTGTTACATTTCCTATAATCATAAAAAATATGATGTGTAATAACTTTTTCAACATAGCGTGTAATAATATTTTTTTAACACGTGTACTTGAATATGAGGAGGTTTCATTAAAGGTAATTTTGTCTAAAAATCATTTCTCTTGACTAAAATAGTTAAAATTAAAAAGAATATTATTTTCGAAAACACCTAAGAGATGAGGCTAAAAAAAATCATCCCTTAACTAAATTATTTGTAGTAGGTAATAACTTATTAATTTGGCATCCAAGCATTTAGCTCATTAATTAATATATGAGCTTTTTGCTTAAAGAGTATGAGTTTGAATTTCCTTTTCTTAAAAAAAATAATTTATTAGTTTAAGAAATGGTACGCGCAAAGCTTTTTTAAAGTAAAGTTCTCTCACCCTTAGTGTGGCTGGTTGGAGGAAAAGAGAAAAGAAAGAAAGAGAGAGAAAAGAAAATATTTCTTCCTTCTATTTTTATTTTAATTTCAAGTCAGATAAAAAAAAGGAAGGAAAATTGATGAATTTGTACTTTTGACTTCTCCGTCCAAATCTAATAGTGGAAGGAAACAAAACTCACTGAACTTGAGTTAATCGTTTTATTTATAATTTTACTTTAACTTCTTTCATTTTAATGTTTCATACCTCAAATATAACCAGGAAAATCAACTTTCCTTCCCGTCGTTCACTTTCGTACTTCACGTTTTTGTCATCTTTGCTGCATTATCCTTCCTTCCTTCCTAGCAAGCATAATTGAGAAGATCAGGCAAACTTTGGCCATGTTTGAGGCAAGAAAAACTCTCTTAATTTGCTTTTGAAGATATCAGCAATAATCCTTAAAGCTGAGGAGTTCCAAGCGTAATACAGATATGAGGCTTAATTTACGTAGTGACCTTCTAAAGGAGTATCGTTGAGCTAGAGGGTTCATTGTCTAGCTACATGGATTTATAATAACATGAGAATAGATTTGAAAAAGAATGAGAATCTGTGAAACTCAGTCTCTTCCTAGCTTAAGTATCAACCAAGTACCAACTAAACTAACTATACGTTAGCACAGATGGCTATGTATATACTAAAATCAAACAAAACAATATAGATACAAATATATATATGTGTTTAATTATTTTAATTTTTCTAGTATTTCCTTCTAATCAATGGTCGATTTCTGCATGTTTAGCAGAATATTCAAGATTCAAAACTTGATTATTTGCCTAAAACACTAAAACAGGACTGCTTCTCTTATCCATGAACTATCCATCGGTGAAAAAGAAAAAAAAAAACCTTGAAGTCAATAGAACTTGAATGTTTTATCATCTTAATATTTTATATTCAAATAGGTGATTTGGGGTTGCAAGTTGGATGTTTAAGCCTATAATGGTACATAAAACCATGGTTGAAGGGTAAACCTGAACAAGTTGGCCTTCGTTACTGAACATATTATTGTTCTCCGGTGTTGACTTTTGATGCATAGAATAGAGGGAAATTGATATCGTAATTTCTTTTCATGTCGTAAGCATAAGCTGAATTAGATTTTTTTTTTTGAACATTGACCAAACTATAGAATAGACCTCTATAGTCTATTGCCAATCTCAATAATGAGAATTTAAAAGAGTAGAAAAAAGGGCAGATAGAAGAAACAATGGATTGAAGAAAAGAACTGCTCAGAGGAAAAATCAATGCCATACAGAACAGGAGAGATCAATCTTCCCTTGGATGGCCGAAAGAATAAATAATTAAACCAGCTTCTAATTCACAGCTGATGCCTGATGATGGTCTCTAGCTGATCAATCCAACTAAGATTTGAACACTAAATTACAAAGTAAGAATGAACCAAAGAACCGGAAAGAAAATGAAAAACTATGAACATGAAACAATTGACCATTATTTGCAAAGAGAAGAAACTACAGCCAGAACTCTCTACTGCAAGTACCCCATTTCCTTCACACCTTTCAGTAATCTGGGAGCCCTTTCATAAATTCTAGCAGAGAAGGGGAGCTCAAACCCAAGGTCGGGGACACAATTTCATTATCAGCAAACTTATAAACAGGCCTCGGAGAGCAAAAGAAATCTACGGAATTCGGGGTGAAGAGAGCTATATCAGCAAAAAACGGATTTGGAGGACTGGTAATTGACGGAGCAGAAGACAAACTGACATTGTTAACATCACCACCCCCAACACCAAAGCCACCGTTTTCATCTGTAAGAGCGGAAGATGAGTCGTTATCTTCCTGTCTATTACGAGCAAGCTCCATACTGATATTTCCTTCCAAGGATGAAATAGAATTATCCTTGGCTTTGTGCTTTCGTAGTTTTGATGGTGCAGTTTTAGTAACCTCATCAGACCTTGAAAACCCTGTAAGTTTTTGAACCAATGCCATGAAGTCCCGAGCCTGCGTGTGGATAATCTTAGGCGAATGAGTGTAAATGATGATCGGACCCTGTCGCTGCTGTTGCTGGTACTGGTTCTTGAGAGGAGCAGCCGCAGCCTGAGACAGCACCAAACCAGAAGATTTTTGAATGAAATGAGAGTCTTTGTTGATCTTCAATGGAGAAGGACGGAGGCCGTTAATCATCAGATCTCTCCTAGGAGGACGTTCATGAGAATTTACAGGGCTCATCGTTGAATGAATAGATAAATTCTCGATCGGATGGCTGAAAAAACTGAAACAAAAGCCGAGAAAATTAAAGAAGATGCGTACAACTTGACAAGGAGCAAAAGCGAACAATTTGAAGAGTGCTGAAGAATGGAAAAAGAAGGTTGTTAGAGATAAGACAGGGAAAGAGAGCCAAGTATTGAGGTAATATATATAGAAAGAATAAATGGGCAGCAGCGGAGCGAGGGGCACATGTGTATAAAGCCAGCGATTCTGACCGTTGACGAAAATAAAGGGTGAAATATACATACGCCAACATGTGTTTGAGTGTGGGCAAATGACTTATAAATAAATAGTCAAAAGGTATATATTTTAATAATCTTAGTTTTTTTTTTGTTTTCTTTCGTTCCCAGCCATTTTGTCGGCTGCCAACGACGGCGCAGCTGCCGGGGCTTAGTAGGAGTATTTCGAATCCCTAGTCTTCCTAACTTATGTATTTGCCTTTTCGGACAATCGACGAGCGGTCCATAAAATTTGAGTTATTTTCTTTTCCCTGTCAGGGGGACCACATCCGCTTTGAAGAGTATATATATAGTCTTTAGATTGGAGGGTTGGGGGCAAAACATTAAAACCAACAACATAGTTTTTCATAATACTTAAATAAGTTTATAAATTATTTAAAAATTTTTAAATAAATATTTATTTTTTATTACATTCAATTAAATTTTTATAATTTTATTTTAAATAAAATAAACATTGATTATTTAGGATAAATTAATTGTGATTAGTCAAAATATCAATTTTTATTTTATATCCACAAAATATTGATATTACGTTGATGTTGTAGATGAAAAATATCACGTGGTCATATTATAATGCTAAATTAGCATAACTCGTAAGTTAATCACATCGTTATCAATAAGATATGTTAACATGTCACATCATAATTATTATAATATATTAGTATGCCATGTTCGTGTCACGCAGTTTATAATGACAAATAGCATTTTGACTAATTCAATCATTGGTCGTAATGATTTATTCAATTCAAAATAAAAGTATAAGAGTTTGTTTGGTTCAAAGTAAAAATATAATAGTTTAATTGAATGTTTATTTAAATTTTCTCTAATAGTTTAAGAGTTTTTTTTTTTGGATATTGTCCTGCATAGTTTTCATATTCAAAAACAATAAATACAAGATAAAACCACATAAGTTTAGTATTGACAGATTTGCATACAACAAATGTAAAATAATTTGATTTTAACTCATTTTTAATATTTCAATTTTAAAATTAATTGAATGTTAATAAATACTAATTCCCCTTTTACTTAAAGAGAAGAACAAATGAAAAACATACAAAATTTTTTATTCTTTGCATTAAAATAAATTGGATCCTCCTTTTATAATTAAATATTCTTTTTAAAAAATGATATTTAATTAAGATATCAAACTTCATGTAAAAAATATTCAGGAAACGTGTGGGCATATAGCCAGTTTTATTTATAAATTTAAATTATAAATTAATTGACTATCAATTCAAACTTTATTTTGGTGTATGGTGAATTTAACCCTTCGGCCTTTAGTCTTATTTTTCTTTGTTTACAAATGATATTCTCTAAAGTTTGCAATTATAAACACTCGATTATCGAAACACTTTGGCTTTGTTTAATTGATATTTTTACTACTTTCTTTTTAGTTATTTTTAAAAAAATGAATAAAGACAAAAAGTAAAAAATTAAAAAAATAATAGAAAATAAAAGACAAATAGTAAAAAGTAAATAACAAAAACATCGACCAAATCCAAGTCTTTATAAAACCAAAAGTTATTAAGTGTTTAAACATATGCATTTCATAGGTGAATAATTTGTTATTGCTACATATAATTTTTAAATGAAAACTTTTTTATATATGCTTGTATTTAATTAACTTAAGTCATTCTATTGCATCATTCCGTGCTAAGTACGCGGATGCTACTAAAAAGAACTTTCGCTTGAGCTCAGAATTATAATATTTTTAGAAAATTTATGAAGAGCAATTTGAGGTTTATGCATGCGAGGAGAGAGTATGTTTTCAATTTGGAAGTTCAAGTTCTAACCATTGCGAGGCTCAAGTTCTAATGTATGATATATAGTAATAAAAAATATAAACTTAAATTTTTTTTTAAGTAATTCAAATTCAAATTATTGGGTTGTACTTCTAATTGTAATTTATTTTGTTTCTTTTTTTAATTTTTTTCTCTAAAAATAGTTATTTTCTTTAATTCACCAAATTAATGAGGTACATGAGTGTGTTAAACAAGGAATTTGTTTCAACTATCAAAAAGTGCAAATTTGTTATGTAGTTCGTTTGCTCATCATGTAGTGGGGGAAGAGACGATTGTCGTTTAGTAGACAAAGACGGCGTGCCTCAAATTGCTGGGAAAGGATAAGATTGAACTTCGGGGTCAGCTGTGGCTCCCCCGCATGTGGCTAGATTAATTGCTTCAACAATTGAATGCATCGTAAAATTTTATAGCAAAGAAGAGTATTATCATTTGAATTTTCTACTCCATTTTAATTGAGGTGACCGATTTGAACTTTTTTTCTTACTTGAACAAATTAAAATTAGTTTAGTTGAAATAATTTGTGGTTGACATCTCGAAATGGACTTTATTGAAAAACCATCTTATACTAAGAGGAGCTTTTCAATAAAATTACATATACTAGTATTAATTGTGATTTTAATAAAATAACTTTTAACATGCGTCCTGTAAAAAAAATTCAAAGTAAATGTTTTGTTTTTTTTTCTTTTAACTTTTCCAAAGTTTGAGAACAGTAAATTTCATTTTTACTTTCCAAAATGTGGAAAAGACAAATTAATGAATAGTTTAATTTAATCAATTTTACAATTAAATTAACGAACTTACAAGTTAGATTGATCAAAATCTAGGCAATAAACAATCAAGAAACTTAATACAGGAAAAGAATTGTAAACAGAGAAAATCAACAATATATGTGGCTCAGAAACGCATTCTTTATGTCCACAAGCACTGTAAAGAAGAAATTCACCATCAAATATTTGATATTACAATGGACAAAATACCTCAAAAGTCACTCACAACCAATCTTAGATCTCTAGCCACTCTTGTAGGATGTGTTCCCCACTCTCTTGATGGTGGCTACGCAATCCAGCCCCCAAAAGTGCCTTTTACACTAAATTTAGGCAAGCCCTACAACTAGTATTGGGTTCAAAAATAAAAGATATGAATAGGGATTAAGACTCGAGACATAAAACCCATGAAATCTCTATGTACCTTGCTTGCATTCTCTAAACCAATCCCTTCGAGAAAGAATTTCTTCTATGCTTGGCACCCCACCATAGGGTCACCGAGATCCAATAGAAATCACCATGCTTAAGCCAAAGTCCAAGCATGCCTTGAGAAATAAGGGCAACTTGTTTGTGCATCATACTAAAAAACACCACATGCCTTTACCACCAAGAGACAAAGAACACAGAAGTCCCACACTGCTACACATTATCGCAAGCTCCACCTTGTTGCTAACTCCATGGTCTAATTATGTAAACAACTCCTCGGTTACCTCCTTGGTCTTACATGCTCTTACCACACTTGGGACTAAGAAGTACCTTACACTGCAATCACTTGACACCGAATGCGAACTCTAAAAATATGGTATAGGTTCTTTCATCAAGTTTACCGTCCATCAGTTGAACCAAAGAACCATAGTAATTTTCACAGGAGAAACTCAACCAACTACTAAAAGTTCCAACAACCATTGCGCTAAATGGAGATCAACCAACATAGCAAGAATAAGTAGTTTCAGCTGAGAAAAAAACAAACAAAAACCAAAAAACAAAAGAATAAGCAGTTTCAACTGTAACACATATCAATTTACTTAGAGTAACAAAGCTAATGCATACTTGTTGATGATTTTACTACACAAGTGCACGTATCGCTAACAAGTAATATAATGAAGAGTTGAGTATTGTTCCCACGAGGATTTATTACCAAAATTCGTTTAAAATTAAAATAATTTAATCTTATCCAAACACACAATTTAAAATTATGGAATAAAATAAAAATATAAAACTAGCAATAAGAAAGACAATTTAAACTAGAGAAATCAATAAGAAAAAGCCTAGTATTACAATTTCCCTCAACATTTCATTTGAATATCTTCTACTCTCTCGTAACTTATTAAATGGAATGAGTTGTTAACTCAAAGTTCTACTTTATTTATAAGCATCTTCTGATGTCCTTATAAAAATATCTCCTTCAACCAGTTCACTATATTCCTATGCAAATTAAATCAAAGAAAGACTCATTAAGCTTAGATTTTAATGTTGGCTACATATGATATGTGAGTATATTCCTATCTCACATGCGAAACAAATCATTCAATCAATTAAATGAATTTGAACATATGCTATTTTATCCATAGATTACAGTAAATTGCCTTTTCCAATTTTATTTAGGCTACCCAATTAATCTAATTGGTGATTAATCAATTAGACTCATTAAACACAAAATTGGAATAAACAATTCAACTACCATTAATCATAAGAAAGAGAGAGTATTAAAAATCTAAACTATATATTGAGTTCAATTGTAATCTTAGAAAAATAAATTTAACTCATCATAAATATTGAAAACATAATTCAAAGAAATTTAACCATAAATTACAATGGAAAAAAACTAAGAGGAAACAGAGAAGAAAAAAAAACTAGAGACTTTTCGCATTGTCAATCTTCAATCTTTCGAGGTCTTTCTTGCCTTCTTGTATGCTTGATGGCTACTTTTCCTTCAGAGAAACCCTAGTTCAAATGTGCCTTTTAATTGCTCCAAAGGTGCCTTTAAATAGCTTTAAAAAAAACCTACTTTGAATCAAATCTGGAAACAAATCTGAAAGAAATATCGTGCTGACACTACAGCCTTCATTTTCTAGCATCGTGACGCTTTACTTGCTATCCCATGTATGGCTGCATCATTTCTTGGTGCCACAGCACTAACTCTTCCATGGCTGTCGCGCTTAACTCTTGGGTACCATGCTTCTCCAACTCTCCTTATGGAGCCGCGACACTCACTCTTCCAAAGCTACAGCATCTGTTTGTTGATTTTTGGCTTTCTTTGCTTTTCTTCATGATTGGAAACTTCGTTTCATTGGCACTTAAAAGAAAAACATTCAAACTAAGTTACTCACATAAGAAATTGAACTTAATTAACATAAAACTTAACCAAAATCACTAAAATTAAACTCTTCAAAAATAAGTAAAACTAAACTTTAAGAAACAAACTAAAAATGAAGAATTTTTAATTAAATATCAAGGATTTAGCCAATTCGAATGCTCAAAACGTGATAACATAACTCAATCAAATAGAGTTATCACACCCCCAAATTTAACATTTTGCCAGCCCTCGAGCAAAATACTAAAAATAAAACTAAACAAAACAAAAACAACTAGCTAGAGATGAATTGCTCCAAATAACAATTTCCCATAATGTCCTCAAATATTATCTCTAAATCCTGACTCAAGGCAAAACATAGATACATCCAAGTCAATTATTCAATTCAACTGCAAGCTTCATTCTCAAATAGATTTCTAGTGTGTGTATAATCATTTTACAAAGAATTGCAAGCAATCTAGACAAGTTTATGCTTATGCAAAACGCGGATTAGTATTAGAATCTCATAAATTTGTTTTTCATCTCTCTCTCTCTCCACTAATACATACTAACACTAAATCAAAGCTCATTAAGACTTTATTTAGCTTGTAATTAAAAGCTAGGGTAAATGTAGGCTAAATGATATTAATGTAGCTGCAATCACCTTAAGCACATAAATCATTCTAGGACCTTAGTAGAGCTCAACTCATATCCCAAGTAATACTCCACACTTGACTCTAACTCTTCTTTTGACACCATTTTATTCTCTTCATTTTTGTTAAACACAATTCTACATCCCTAAACTTATTTATTTCAATTATGAATAATGGTAATCATTAAGCACAAGTGACACATCCTCAATTCCATCCTTTGTCCCTTTTTTCATCATATAACTCAATCTATTCCTAAAATGATCAACATGCTCAAGAGTGAGAGATGCAAAATTAGAAATTTATTAACAACTAGGCAAAAAATATGTGAGACAAAGAAAAAGGTAAAATAGGCTCAAGGGGTATACTTAAGACAAAAATATATCAAGGTAGGCTCGAAAGGCTCAAACGATCCAAAGATGGCCTAATTTATTTCCTTAACTCAGTATTACCTAGGATTTTGCCTCGAGAAAGAATTAAACAAATTCTAGGATTCATGACATAATCGAAATTCACATACACATAAACTATTTCTAAATAAGCTCAACAATTCTAAACAAAAGATCAAGTGCTCCATTAATGGAAATCACATCCTAACAGTGATACTAACACAAGAATTTAACACAACTCAAATTTTATCCATATTTTCCAATAGCCAAGATAAAAAAATAATTAAATTCTCATCATTGGACTAGGGAAAATCATCAGCAAAGGTGCAAAACAACTCAAGCTATCCACAAAATAGACTTTTAAAACTAAACATCAAAGAAACAAAACTAAAACAATCATGCAAATAAAAATAAACTTATAACATAACTAAAATGAAAAAGATAATACCCTCCCTCAAACTTAAACTAAACATTGTCCTCAGTGTTAATACATAAAAAAAAAAGGATAAGACAACTCCCTTATCAATGGTAGGAATGTAATTAGGGCTCTATTCCTCCAAAGTGTCCTCCATAATCTAAAGAATGACAATGTCAAAGTATATCTTTAATTTCGTCCTCTGAACACACCTTCTAAGAATCTAATCCCTGTATTGAATGTAATTCACATAATCGGCATACCATGGCAGCCTTTTTTGGTCAACAAGAAATAACTGTTCATTTGGAAAAGTGTCATTTATCAAGATTGTGTTTTTAGCTGGTGTTCCTTTTTTAAGCCTTGATAGATGATTTGCCACTTGATTCTCTATGCCTTTTCTTTCTTGAATCTCTAAATCAAACTCTTGCAATAAAAGTATCCATTTTATTAAGCATGACTTGGCATCCCTTTTTTGTCAATCAAATATTTGATTATGGAATGGTCAATATACACAATGATTTAAGTGCCAACTGTTGGTCCCAAATAAATGTGCTAGAGGGTGGGTGAATACACTTTTTGGCTCTTAATCAAATTGGGTCTAAGTTGAGGACAAGTTTGAGATCAATAAAGACTTGTTCTATGCAAGATAAGGGAATGATTTAAGAAGGACTAAAAATAAAAACAAAAATAGAGTAGACAATACGCAACAATTTATAGTGGTTCGGTCCAAGACCTACATCCACTACCTTGATTGTTCAACCAAGGATTTTTCAAATCAATCCACTATGAACCGGTGAAATTCACAAGCTTTCGCCAAGCTTTACAATGGCTTTTACTAGGCTTATCCAAAACCTTTCACTATGGTTTTTATCGGGATCAACCAAAACCCAAAATGGTTTTTCAAAGGCTCAACCATAACCTTTCACAATTGTTTTTCACGAGCTCAGCCAAAACCCAAAGTGGTTTTTCAAAGGCTCAACCACAACCTACAATAATGGTTTTTCACGAGATCAATCAAAATCCAAACTAACTTTTCTAGACTAAGTTAGAACCTATACACTCAATCAAACAATCCAAGCTTGAATAAATCCCTTAAAGTGTCTAGCACACTCTAAGTATACAAGATAAAGAGAAATAAATGTGTACCTATGATCATTGACTTGATCTAAGAGGTACAAAGTGAAGTGCATATCACAATTACAAAGATAGGAGTTGAGTGCAGTAAATGAGCAGAGAGTATTTTCAGGTTTTTGAGCTCTTTTGGACTTAGAAGCCTTCAATCTACTTTTCTAGCTATTGTAAGTCTTTTTTATACTTGGAAAATCAGCTCAGATGTGGGTTAGACAGTTTTTGACCATTGAAAATAGTTTGGTAGCGGTTCTGGCCGTTAATCTATCTTCTAGTGCATAATTCAAATTTTCTAGCATAATGTTCTTAGTCGACTAACTTATGTCATAGTCGACTAAGTTGTCTCTATTTTCTATTTCTAGTTTCTGACAGTGAGTACTTAGTCGACTAACTTACTTCTTGGTCAACTAAGTTGGTTCTTTTTTAAAGTCCAGATTTCTGGCAGTAGCTTCTTAGTCGACTAACCCACTTCTTGGTTGACTAAGTCTTTTCTGTTTCTCAATATTCTTGAGCCCGCCAACTTTTGATTTGAATTTTAGCTGACTAACCCTTCATTATTCAACTAAAAAGCTTATGTTTTGTTGATTAGTTATGGCTTCTTATTCATATGCCTTTTTGATATGTCCCATAGAATTATTATTTATCATTGGCATACAATTCTTGTTCTGCACACTCAAGTAGAAATATTAGACACAAATGATTAGGAATGTTTTATTATCATAAAAAACTAATGGAGCCAACAATCTCCCCCTTTTTGATGATGACAAAACATTCCCTGATTAACAGCATGGTGTTTATTGGTTCCTTGTTATTCTGCAGTAAATGGAGGTTTTCCTCCCCTTGAGTGTGTGCTCCCTCTTAGTATGTGTTTATTTTACTTATTTATTTTAGCAAATTTTTATTCAAGTCATTCAGATAATGACAATCTATATTCAGAATATATATATATATATATATATATATATATGCAGATATATAGAGTAACTGACAGTATGTGACTGTTGACAGATTATCATCAACATTTCATTAGTGTCTGTCAACAGTGTTTTGTTACCAGATTTTATTTATGTCATTAATTATTCAACAAATATAGTATAATTAGCATCCATATACATCCATAGCCATTTTTTCATTCACATTATCATCTTAAAGTTCAATCATCAACATGACAACCCACTATCAGCACCAAACTAGTAGCAGAAATTCAATGGCAGAAACTTCATTAATAGATTTAAATATTCAACCATCAACTTGTCAATCATCCAAAAACATAAACAGTAAAGTCAAATTTAATTGTTCAACTGTCAAGGCAAAAATAGTAGTCAATATTCCTAAATTACCCCTAGATCTCCCCTAAGTTATCTACCATATTCTCCCTCTTTTTGTCATCATCAACTCCTAAGGATGCTTAATCATCTTCTGAAGAGGGTGAAGGGGTAGACTCATTAGTGTCATAGAAAACATTTAGGGCTTCAGGCAAGGGTTTTGGTGGGGATTTTTGTGGTGAGGGTTCAGGTGATGATCTATCAGAAATTTTCAGGGGGTCTTGTGGAGAAGAGATGGTTGATGACTTAGCCTTTTCAACGATTCTGGAGGATTTTCTTCTTTTGAGGAACTTTGTCTTAGTAGCCATTGTTTTCTTTCCATTGCCAGGTGGTTTTGATTTGGGCTGTGGAGCTGCAACAACTTTTTCTTTCCCTTTACCCGATTGTTCTTTTACTGTGGGAGTTGGTTCAGTGAATGTAGACTTTTGTGCTTATGCTTCAACTGCTTCTTTTTCTGCTTACTTTCCCTGACCATTTGATGAAAAATGTCCATGATGGATACTTCCTCAGAATGAGAAGGAGAAGGCTGTTTTTTTTGAGGTTTTGGAGGGGATGGAGGATTTTTATCTAGCGAGCCAAGTACCTCAGTTTCTTGTTCTGATTTAACTTCCTTTTATGGTTCAAGTGAGGGGGTTTTCCTTGGTTGATTAACTTCAGGTTGATGGCCTTCAGCTTGGAAAGTAGAACCTTCAGCACCTTATCCTTTTGCAAGACATGGAGTTGTAGAGGTATCTGCAGCTACAGGTTTATAAGGCATTTTTCCTTTTTCCTTCAGCACATTTTCAAGCTCTGCCAATCTCTCTTTAATTTTCAGCATCCTTATTCCTTGGTCAGTCAACTTTCCATCAATCTTCATGAACAGGTTAAAAAGCATTTCATTTGAGATGAGGACGTTTTAGAATATGCAGGTAGAGAAGTTTCCTTTCTAGGAAAAACCTTGGGGGTTTTAACAAAGGTTTCTCCATCTAGCTTATACCCCATTTTAGACAAACTTCCAAGGTAAATGGCTTGGTCTTAACTTTTTACTTTATCTACTTCATACCTAGAGCTCCAAATACCTTTGCACTAGAGACGTGATGATATTTCCATAAGGCAAATTTATTTTCTCCAGTTTACATGCTCATCTCATTCTCTCAATCATAAATCTACCTAGGTTAAGTGAAACACCACTGAATGCATGCTCCATTAGCCATAGATCCTAGAGGTTATGTAGCTAAAACTTCCACTCCTGCCATGAATGTTTGCAGCAACAAAGTAATGCAAAATTCTAATTTGAGGACTTGAAATAAGGACGACATTACTTTTGGAAGAGTATTTTTCCTTCTTCCCTGTGATAATTTCCTACAAGGATGAGAGATCATAATTTTTAGGAAATTCAAACTCACCCTCCTCACATTCAATTTTGAGTAAGCTCCCTAAATCTGTAACAGTAATAGTAAATTCCTTTCCATTCAAAAAGACATTCAAACCATCCTCAATATAGTCATCAGAATCCTCAAGTTCATCCTTATCTAGTGCTATACTTGCATAAAATTCTTTAACTAAACTAGCACTGTAGGATTGATTCTTAAATGTACTAAACTCCTTCAGTTTTAATTCCTCAAAATAATTTGATAAGCTTATTTGAATTTCTAGAATTTCATTAAAACTGTCCCAATCAATGTATTTACCACAAGTGATAGGGGCATTTTCTAATTTCTTGTATATATCTTCATGGGCTTTGTTTCTAAATTTGGAGGATGGGATATTACCTTTCTTAAACGATTTTCCCTTCTCTTTCTTTTTCTCTGTTTTATGACCCTTCTTTGTTTGTGATTTTCCAAGTTTTCCAATCTCTACAGTGGACACTATCTTCTTCTTCTTCTATACTTTTGCTTGTAGACTCTCTTCTAATGGACGTTTACCTTTTTTCTTCTCCAAAATCTCTTTGGACTGTGATAATTTCGCCATTTGGTTTGAGAAATTTCTGACTCAGGGTTTCAAAATTTTGAGAGGGATGGTCTCAGTTTTAGGTGGGTCGATTTCAGAAGAGAGAAAATGTAGAGAAGATGAGTTAAGGGCAGTTTAATTTTCTCAAAAACTGTCTATCTCCCCCTTAAATGTTGTCAGTTTTTCTCTTGTTCAAAATTTGAAATATTCCCTCTAAACTTAGTTTTTGCCTAGGTGATTTTTCTTTTCTATTTTATTACCTAGTAGACAATTTCTTTTCATTATTTTATTCCTCCTTCTTTTAACTAACTGAGTCTTATTATTTAAAGTGACAGAATGCTCTTAGTTGACTAAGTTCCTCTTTTAGTCGACCAAGTGCCTACTGTCCTTTGAGAAAATTTCAAAATTTTTTCTAAAGCTCTTACATACTAACCATTCGTAGATTTCTTCTAATCTCACAAAATTTTTCCTCATTTAGTGGTTTGGTGAAGATGTTTGCTAATTAATGCAAAGTATTTACAAACTCAATTTTAATGTCCCCTTTCACTACATGATCTCTAACAAAGTGATGTCTAATCTCAATATGCTTAGTCCTAGAATGCTGTACAGGATTTTTTGAAATGTTGATTGCACTTGTATTGTCACAATATATTGGTATGTTATGCATTGATATTCCATAGTCTTTTAGTTGTTGTTTAATCCATAAGATTTGAGCACAGCAGCTACCTAAAGATACATATTCGACTTCAGTTGTAGACAAAGCAACTGAATTCTGCTTTTTGCTTGACCATGACAAAAGCATATTACTTAGAAACTGGCAGGTTTTGCTAGTGCTCTTTCTATCTGTTTTGCTGCCAGCAAAATCTGCATCTGAATATCCAACTAAACTAAAGGATGATTCCCTAGGATACCATATCCCTAAAGTTTATGTATCTAAGAGGTATCTAAGACTTCTTTTAACAGCAGTTAAGTGTGATTCTTGAGGTTGTGATTGAAATCTAGCACACAAACACACACTAAATTGAATATCTGGTCTGTTTGCTATTAAGTAAAGTAGTGATTCGATCGTACCTCTATAGAGCTTTTGATCAACATCTTTTTCTTTTTCATCTACATCAAGTCTAGTGGATGGACTCATTGGTGTGCAAATTCTTTAGCAAAATTCTTGTAGAAAGCCTCATTAGTTGCATCAAACACAATGTCATCCACATAACTTTGAATAATAATTAAATCATTTAAGTATCTTTTGATAAACAATGTTGTATCAATACTACCTCTAATATAACCTTTTTCAATCAAAAATTTTGAAAACCTCTCATACCAAGCTTTAGGAGCTTGTTTCAATCCATACAAGGCTTTGTGAAGTTTGAAAACATGATCTGGTTTTTCAAAGTCTTCAAATCCAGGAGGTTGTTCAACATATACTTCTTCTTGAATGAAACCATTTAAAAATGCACTCTTTACATCCATTTGGAACAATTTAAAATTCATAAAGCATGCAAATACAAGCAACAACCTTATGGCTTCTATCCTAGCAACCGGTGCAAAGGTTTCATCATAGTCAATTCCTTCCTCTTGGTTGTATCCATGTGCTACCAACCTAACTTTATTTCTAACTACATTTCCTTGCTCATCTACTTTATTTCTAAACACCCATTTTGTGCCAACAATAGGGTGGTTTAAAGGTCTAGAAACTAATGACCGTACATGGTTTCTTTTGAACTGATCAAGTTCTTCTTGCATGACTATTATCCAGTTTTCCTCTTTTTCTGCCTCTACAAGGTTTTTAAGCTCAATTTGAGAGATAAATGTTGAAAACTCACATGTCTCTCTAGTTGCTCTTCTAGTCTTGACTCCTTGAGATATATCACCTATGATTTGCTCTTGTGGATGGTCTTTTACATATCTCTAGCTTCTTGAAAGGTCACTATGCTGATTTTCAGTTCTTTGTAATGTTTCTAAAGGTGGAGGTTCTGTTTCTCTTCCTAGGATATTTTCTTCACTATGTTTCTTATCATCCAAACTCATCTCTTCCATTTATCTTTCGAGGACATCCGTATCATTTTCATCATCAGAAATTTCCTTTTGTAAGGTATTGGATTCATCAAAAAGTACATGGATGGATTCTTCAACTGTTAAAGATATTTTGTTGAAGATTCTATAGGCTTTTGAGTTTAATGCATATCCTAGGAATATAGCTTCATCCCTCTTTGCATCAAACTTTCCTAAAGGTTGTTTTCCATTGTTTAACACAAAGCACTTGTAGCCAAAGCTCCTAAGGTGAGAGATTTTGGTTTTCTACCTTTGTACAGCTCATATGGAGTCTTTGATATCATGGCTCTTATAGACACTCTATTAAGGATATAAGCTGATGTATTAATAGCTTCTGCCCAAAAGTATTTAGGTAAATTATTTTTACACAGCATAGTCCTTGCCATTTCTTTTAAGGTTTGGTATTTCCTTTCTATAACTCCATTTTGCTGGGGTGTTCTAAGTGCAAAAAATTATGATCCAGCCCCTTTTCATTGCAAAAGTTTTCAAACTCACCACAATGATCAGTCCTAATACTAAGTATGGCAAGTCTTTTTTCATTTTCAACTTTCCTACAATGATTTATAAATGCTGGTAGTGCATCATTCTTATGAGCAAGGAAGTACACCAAAGTATACCTATAGTAGTCATCAACTATCGCGAATCCATATGATTTTTCTCATAGATTAGTTGTAATAATTGGCCTAAATAGATCAATGTGCAGCAATTCTAGTGGTCTAGAGGTTGACACACTATTCTTGCTTTTGAAAGATGTTCTAACTTGTTTTCCTAGTTGGCATGCATTACAAATTTGATCATATTCAAATTTAAGTTCAGGCAATCCTATAACCAATTATTTCTTATCAATTTTGAGATAGTATGCACGCTCACATGTCCAAGTCTCCTATGCCATAACCGGCCATCATTTTCAACATTTGCTATAAGACATGTTTCACAATTCACCTCAAGATCTTCAAGAGATATAACAGACATATTCTTAATTCTTTTTCCTATAAATGAAACTTTGTTAGTACTTATATCTATCACTTCACATTTATTTGAGTCAAAGCATACCTTAAAACCTTTATCACATAATTAGCTGATGCTCAATAAATTGTGTTTCAAACTTTTAACCAACAACACATGACTAATTTGAGCTTGAGAGTTCATACCAATGGTTTCAATACCACAAATTCTACCTTTTGAATCATTACCGAAGGAAACGGTACCTCCCTTTTTCTTGTCCAGCTGACCAAACAGTATTTAATTTCCAGTCATGTGCCTTGAACAGCCACTATCCACAAACCATGGTTCCTTATCCTTTAGTTGAGCTTTTGAACATGTGTCTTTTAGATTTAGCTCAACCTATAAAATAGATTTTCAGTTTTTCTTAATACGTACCCATACTTTGATGGGTCCTTGAAGGTTAGTTGCAACATAGAATCCTTTTAGAACCCAAATCATTTTTGTTTTTTGTGTGCTTCTTCTTCTATAACAGTTATAAGATAAATGACCAAGTTTATCACAAACATAACATCTAAGAGAAAAATCATTAGCATTTCTTCAGAAATTTGTGCTCTTTCTTGATGATTCTTTTCTTAAACTCTTAAGTGTAGTAATTTCATTAATAGCTTTTTATAAAGCTTCAGTTCTGTTGTCCAGCTCCAATTCCATAACTTCAAAATTTGTTTTTGATTGTTATAATTCAGTTTGAAGCAAATTTTTTTGCTCAAAAACAAAATCAAAGTCAAGTTTAATCTTTTCCAAATCTGATTCAAGAGATGTTGACTTTTCTTTAAAGTCTTATATTTCAAAACAAGTTTTTCAAATTCCTTATATAAACATTTGTATTCATCTTGAAGTTCATCAACAGAAATATTGCAAAGGGATGAAGATACTTCCGATTGAACATCCTGTGCCATCAAACACAAGTTTGCTCTTTCTTCAGCTTTTTCTTCCTCAACTTTGAGCTTGAAGTATCATTATCTAACCAAGTAGCTACCACCATTGCCTTCTTTGATTTCTTGTTTTTCTTTAAAGCTTCTTTTTTCAACATGGGGCATTTGGACTTGAAATGTTCAGGCTTCTTGCATTCGAAGCATGTAAGCTCTTCCTTTTTGTTGGAGTCATTTTTGTTTCTAGTTCTCCATGAAGAACCTTGATCTCTTCTAAACCCTATTCTAGCTAGTCTTCGGTTTCTTTTGTCTATCAACTTTCTGAATCTCTTTGCAACTAGTGCCAATTATTCATCATCATCACAAGATAGCTCATCCAATTCTTCTTCAAGAATGCTGGCTTTTAGGGTAATGCTTTTCTTCTTTTCCTTTGCTTCCCTTATATCTTCTTCTTCCTCTTCCTTGAGCTCTAGCTCATGAGTAAGGAGAGAACCACAAATTTCATCCAAAGTTATAACATTTAAGTCCTTGGCTTCTCGAATGGTTGTAACCTTAGGCTTCCAATTCTTAAGTAGGCTTCTAAGAAGTCTTTTAACAATTTCATGCTCGAAAATTAGTTTGCCTAGTTGACTAAGTTTGTTTATGATGTTTGTGAATCTATCTAGTATGTTGGTGATATCTTCACCAGGCTCCATCTTAAACATTTCATAATTGTGGGTCAAGAAGGCTATCTTGGACTTCTTGAGTTAAAAAGTCCATTCATGGATAATCCTAAGCTTATCCCACACCTGTTTTGTTGTGGTATAGCTTAATACTTTGTTGAATTCGGTGGGAGTTAGAGCACAATGCGGTGTATTGAATGCCTTAAAATTGGTTTGGACCATTTTTGTTTTAGCCTCGGTCCATTCAGACCTTAGCTTAGGGATCATCTCATTGGTCACTACATTTAAAGTTGAAGGAATGAATGGTCCATCAGTTATGACGTCCTACATCTCATAATCAATTGCTCTAATATATATTGACATCCTAGTACTCCAATAAGGGTAATTTGAGCCATCAAACAGAGGTGGTCAGTTTGTTGATTGTCCCTTAGCAAATATTGATTTTTGAAGAGCCATTTGATATTCCCAAGGGTGTTAGACCTTAATAACAAGGGTTAGTCTCTAATACCACTTGTTGGTCCTAAATAAATGTGCTAGAGGGGGGGTGAATAGCACTTTTTGGCTCTTAATCAAATTGGCTCTAAGTTGAGGACAAGTTTAAGATCAATAAAAACTTGTTCTATGCAAGATGAGGGAATGATTTAAGAAGGAATAAAAATATAAAAAAAATAGAATAGATAATGGCAGCAAATTATAGTGGCTCGGTCCAAGACCTACATCCACTACCTTGATTGTTCAACCAAGGATTTTCCAAATCAATCCACTATGAACCGGTCAAATTCACAAACTTTCACCAAACTTTACAATGGCTTTTACAAGGCTTAGCAAAACCTTTGATAATGATTTTTATCGGGATCAACCAAAACCCAAAGTGGTTTTTCAAAGGCTTAACCACAACCTTTCACAATGGTTTTTCATGGGCTCAACCAAAACCCAAAGTGATTTTTTACAGGCTCAACCACAACCTACAACAATGGTTTTTCACGAGATCAACCAAAACTCAAACTAACTTTTCTAGGCTAAGTTAAAACCTATACACTCAATCAAGCAATCCAAGCTTGAATAAATCCCTTAGTGTCACGACCCGAAACTCCCATCGGGCTCGTGACAACCGCTGCGACGTCTCGATAGGCACTAATTACCCGAAATGCTGATTGAAACCCCGCAAGGCTTACCATCAGCTTCTGCATCTCCTCGGTGAGCGACAGTTATTAAACCCTGCATTTCAAAAAATCATAAGTCGTTTCCAAATCAAAATAATAAAATATTATATTTTAGCTCATAGGGGCATGTTCGTCATTTTTCTTCGAAAATATGAAAACCCGCCAAAAACATGGTGTAAAAGCTAAATATGTTCATACATACTTTAAATCAGATAACTGAAGTATAAAATTATTTTTAGAGTGACATGTGGGCTCCCAACTGACCAAGAATGTGTAGGGCTACGAACCTTTGCTTTCTAGGATGCAACTACGAGATTAATTCTCGTCCTAATCAACTATCAACAAACTGTCCTGAGCTTGAAAAATGGATAGGAAGAGGGGTGAGATTACATAATCCCAGTCAGTAAACAAACACCATCTAAACTATCTAAAGGCGAGTAAGTGGAGACGAATTAAAATATTCTTTTCCAATATATGTTTCATAACATGAATATTAAGTTTACTCAATTAATCAACATGGCTTATATATCTCACAAAACTTGGCTCATGCCAAAAATCATTCTTGTGGATGCCTTGGCCTGGGCATCTGACCGAGACCACCAAGGCTGTTAAATGTCTTTACATTCTAAATTCTAGCCATGCCTTCGTGTTGGCTGAGTCTCACTCTCACGCGGTGGTCCACGTGAAGTGCACTCAAATCTTTACCTCTAGAGAAACCTTCCACACGGCTTTCCGATCGAGTAAGCTATATTTGATTCTGTGCCCCCTCTCTTAGGCTGGTCCACAGAACCTCCACTGCAGGGATTATGGATTATTTTATCTACCACCTGATTTATAAAATCTTTATCTGCATGACAAGGCAATTTATCGCAATCTAGCCTCTCAAGCCTGAATACACAGTATATATAATTTTGATACAAATACCGACTTTGCCATTCATGCTCACATATTGCTATAAGCCATATAATTTAAAACACAATTTATAACACAAGCAGGCAGTCTCCAATTACTCTATTTTCAAAA
>NC_030851.1:26229339-26241857 GCF_000208745.1 Theobroma cacao
GTACTACCTACATCACTCATCATATATTAAGTTTGAATCTTAATTCACTAAAAATCATTCTTCATTTTAGTTGATCACAATATCAACCCCACATATGTGTATATGCCTTATAATCCCATTTATGCTTCCAAGATCTACCTTGATTTGATCATTGAACACGATGCAGTATCATAATTCCTCAGAGTCATCTCTTTGTCCTCAATCAGCTTTCATGCCTCTATATTGCTTTGTATCCTTCTTGTACTTCGACATTAATTTGTTACCTAAGATTTAAATTCATTTGAACGTTGTATACCTCAATTATTTTTGAGTTCTAATTTCCACAATATAATAAGAAATTCTTACAGTAATATTCCATATGAACTCATTTACTATATTATTCTTGAAACTTTTATTTACTTTATCCTCGTTTGATATTAACATCCCTTGTCACTATCTCACATCTTCATCTATAAGCATCTCCAAAACTCTTCATGTCCTATGTCCCACCTTAGGACATTTTTCCTATACTACGTCCACTTAAGGTTACAGTATAATAAGCTTCCACAAAACACTAAACATCATTAGGATCATCATCATCCTGATCCTTTTTCGAGTCCGTTTCAAGTTTTCCCTTTTTCTTCTCTTGCCATCCCCTTACATTGCTCCCACAACCTGGGGGAGAATAGCTAATGACCGATGCAGATGCATCCTATTCAATCTAACTTGACTTAACCTAACTCGGGGCCACACAGTGTCAATGTGGATTTCAAAACAACTTTAAACCCAAAAACTTTAAAATCTAAAGCTTTAAAACCAAAATCTTTGATCTTTAAACCATGCTCTGATACCACTTTAATTGTCACGACTCGAAACTCCCATCGGGCCCGTGATAACCGCCGTGACGTCCCGATAGGTACTCATTCCTCGAAATGCCGATCGAAACCCCGTAAGGCTTAGCATCAGCTTTTGCATCTCCCCGGTGAGCGACAGTTATTAAATCTCTCATTTCAAGAAATCATAAGTCGTTTCCAAATCAAAACAATAAAATATTATTTTTTGGCTCACAAGGGCATTTTTCGTCATTTTTCTTTAAAAATACAAAACCTGCCAAAAACATGGTGTAAAAGCTAAATATGTTTATACATACTTTAAATCAGATAACTGAAGTATAAAATTACTTTTACAGTGACACGTGGGCCCCCAACTGACTAAGAAGGTGTAGGGCTACGAACCCTTACTTTCTAAGATGCAACTCCGAGATTAATTGTCGTCTTAATCAACTATCAACAAACTGTCCTGAGCTTGAAAAATGGATAAGAATAGGGGTGAGATTATATAATCCCAGTGAGTAAATAGACACCATCTAAACTATCTAAAGGTAAATAAGTGGAGACGAATTAAAATATTCTTTTCCAATATATGTTTCATAACATGAATATTCAGTTTACAAAATTAATCAACATGGCTTATATATCTCACAAAACTTGACTCGTGTCAAAAATCATTCCCGGAGATACCTTGGCCTAGGCATCTGACCGAGACCACCAAGGTTGTTAAATGTCTTTACATCCGAAATTCTAGCCATGCCTTGGCGTTGGCTGAGTCTCACTCTCACGCCGTGGTCTACGTGAAGTGCACTCAAATCTTTACCTCTAAAAAAACCCTCCACACGGCTCTCCGATCGAGGTAAGCTATATTTGATTCTGTGCCCCCTCTCTTAGGTTGGTCCACAGAACCTCCACTGTAGGGATTATGGATTATTTTATCTACCACCTGATTTATAAAATCTTTATCTGCATGACATGGTAATTTATCGCAATCTAGCCTCTCAAGGCTGAATATGTAGTATATATAATTTTGATACAAATACCGTATTTGCCATTCATGCTCACATATTGCTATAAGCCATATAATTTAAAACACAATTTATAACACAAGCAGGCAGTCTCCAATTACTCTATTTTCAAAATCAGTATTCAATTTTCTAGAAAATTTATAAAATTATTTTATAAAATCATAATTTCTCCTAAAACATAGCAATTTACCATTTAAACCTATTTTCTATAAAATCACATAATTGTATAAAACTACTGTAGATAATTAAGATGATAATAAGATTACTCACAGTATTAGGAGTAGAAATACTCTTATTTTCAGTCCGCGGGTACAATCCTTTATCGGTATCCAATGGCTCACCACCTAGCCATAATTCATGTCACATATTCCAATTAAATTGTGTCTAACAGTCATAAGCTATTTCAGGCTCGATATATTTATGTGATATGAAATGAAAAATGCACGGGTAGCCATCTAGACCCGGTATTGGCCTAAGTCAATTTTTTATCCGATAAATTGGCCAATGCGTCCAATTTCACTCTAACTTGCTCGATTTCTTTTCCAATCCCTCAGTTCACCAAAGACTATTATTTCTTAATCAAATCACCTAGAATAACATCTCATTCTTCCTCATTATTCACTTAGAGAATTCGGCTATTGATGGGCACCAAACCTTTGGTGGTTTTCTTCACTTGTCTTCATGCTACACATCATTAATCACCTAAAAACACTAACATACCTAAAAATCAAACAAATCCAAGATCATTCTCTCTCCATACCCATTTTGACCAGCCATGAATTCACCATGAAAGCATGCTTTTCAACCGTGGAAATTAAGAAAAAATGCATGGGTAAGGTAAATCACTAGCAAAATCAAAGAAATTTTACCTTTGTTTGATCAAATCCTTGAATTTCAACACATTTTTTTTTTATTTTTCCCACCTAGGATTTGTTCTTCCTTGGTTTCTCTTCTCTTCTGGTTTGGCCAACCACTATGGGAGAAATGGGATGGTTTTGATGCCTTTTTGTAAAGAAACAATAAAATAATAAAAGCATGACACATGGCATTTCCTTATTGGTTCAAATTTTAAATATTTGACTTTTAATTCTTTAATTCTCCACCACGTATTTCTCATGTTTATCCATTTCCATGATGAAGAAAATCCCTTGGTCTTGACAAGTGTCAAGGGTGAAAATTTACCGATTTGCCTCTAGGGTAGTAAAATTACTGTTTTGCCCTTATGCTCCAAAAATATCGAAATTACAACTTTTTCACTTATCAACCTCAAATTATACTCCAATGAGTCAAATGTGATCAATCTTGATCAAAAACTTCTTCCAATATTCCAATTTTATCCTCAAGTGGCAAAATTAACATTTTGTCCCTAGATAGTGAAAGTTTCGGTTTGACTCCAAATTGATCCTTGATGTCCGAATTACCATTTTGAGTCATCCCTGGACTGTGAAACACTTAATTTCACCTTAAAATTCCTATTTGAACTAGTTCGAGGCTTAATCGACTTAATAGTACCATTAGGGGCAATATCATCTTTTAACAATTTCTCGAACTTCCTAAATATGCAAACATTCTATTGAGCATGTAAATGATGTCGTAATTATTTTATAGAATAGGGTTTGACACTTAGTGTGTCTCGTACACTCTAAGTATACAAGATAAAGAGAAATAAATGTGTACCTATGATCATTGACTTGATCTAAGTGGTACAAAGTGAAATGCAGATCATAATTACAAAGATAAGAGTTAAGTGCAGTAAATGTGCATAGAGTATTTTCAGGTGTTTGAGCTATTTTGGACTTGGAAGCCTTCAATCTACTTTTCTAGCTATTGGAAGTCCATTTTATTCTTGGAAAATTAGCTCAGATATGGGTTAGACAGTTTTTGACCGTTGAAAACAGTTTGGTAGCAGTTTTGGCCGTTAATCTGTCTTCTAGTGAACAATTCAAATTTTCTAGCAGAATGCTCTTAGTCGACTAACTTATGTCTTAGTCGACTAAGTTATCTTTGTTTTCTGTTTCCAATTTCTGGCAGTGAGCATTTAGTTGACTAACTTACTTCTTGGTCGACTAAGTCGGTTCTGTTTTGAAGTTCAGATTTCTAGCAATAGCTTCTTAGTCGACTAACCCACTTCTTGGTTGACTAAGTCTTTTCTCTTTCTCAATATTCTTGAGCCTGCCAACTTTTGATTTTAATTTTAGCTGACTAAACCTTCATTATTCAACTAAGAAGCTTCTGTTTTGTTGATTAGTTGTGGCTTCTTATTCATATGCCTTTTTGATATGTCCCATGGAATTATTTATTTATCATTGGCATACAATTCTTGTCTTGCAGACTCAAGTAGAAATATTAGACACAAATGAATGAGAATGTTTTATTATCATCAAAAACTAATGGAGCCAACACCAACAAAGTAAGAGCGAAATTTATCAAAAGCATACACCACAGCAAGCAACTCTTTTCTAGTAGCGGTGTGGTTTAGTTGGGCCTTTATTAATGTCTTGTTGGCATAATAGATGGGATGGAATATTTTCTCTTTACATTGGCCTAAAACAGTGCCGATCATAAAGTCATTTGCATGACATATAAGCTTAAATGGAACATTCCAATCCAGGATTGTGATAATAAGTGTTGAAACTAACCTTTTTTTTCGACTCCAAAAATGCAACAAGGCATGCATCATGAAATTGAAAAAGGTGTGGTTTTTTCCAAATATTATAGAATGGCTTGGAGATCTTGGAAAAATCCTTGATGAAGCACTTGTAGAAACCTTCATGACCAACAAAACTCTAAATACCCTTTACTGATGTTGGAGGTGGAAGCTTATCAATCATCTCAACCTTTGCTTTGTCCACTTATATACCTTTGCTAGAAACCTGATGTCCAAGAATAATACCTTCTTGTACCATGAAATGACATTTTTTCCAATTTAACACCAAGTTAATTTCTTCACACCTTTTAAGAACTCTAGCAAGATTATGGAGACAATCATCAAATGAATTTCCAAAAACTAATATATCATCCATAATACTTCTAGACATTACTCCACCATATCGGTAAAGATGGCCATTATGCATCTCTGAAATGTAGTCAGGGCATTACAAAGTCCAAATGGCATCCTTTAAAAGGCAAAAGTCCCATAGGGGCAAGTAAAAATGGTTTTCTCTTGATCTTTAAGAGTTACGGCAATTTGGTTTTATCTAAAGTAACCATCTAAGAAGCAGTAAAATTCCATACCAACTAAGCTGTCAAGCATTGGATCAATGAACAATAAAGGAAAATGATCCTTCCAAGTGGCCTTGTTAAGCTTTCGATAATCCATGCATACTCGTCAACCAGTCACAATTCTAGTCAGAATGAGCTCATTATTGGCATTGGAAACCACAATCATTCCTTTTTTTCTTTGGTACACATTAGACTGGACTCACCCATGAGCTATCTAAAATAGGATACACAATACTCGAATTTAACCGCTTAATGATCTCCTTCTTAACTAGTTCTTTCATGATCGAGTTTAGTCGACGTTGATGCTCAATGGTAGTTTTGAAATTGCCCTCTAGAAGGATTTTATGCATGCAGATAGATGAACTAATTCTTTTAATGTCTACAATAGTTTACACTAATGCCTTCTTATATCTCTTAGCACACACAAGAGCTTGTTTTCATGCACGTTAGTAAAAGAAAGAGAAATAATAATTGGCAAAGTAGATAAGTTACCCTAAAAAGTGTACCTTAGATGAGTTGGCAATGACTTGAGTTCCAATTTGGGTGGATCATCAATAAAAGGCTTGGTAGGTACAGAAAAAAGAAGTTGGAATTTCCAAGGACTAGAACTAAAGATTAAATATAATAACACGTGGTGGAGCATCCAACAAATTCAAGAAATTCATCATCATCCCTTTCAGAAGTAGAAATTAAAGAAGCCTCAAGTGGATCATTGGGATAGTTTTCTATAAACACTTCATTGGTGATTTTATTTACTATGTTGATTGCAAAGCATTCATCAAACTCTTGAGGAAACTTTATCGCTTTGAAAATATTGAAAGTTAACTCTTGGTCTTGAACCTTTAAGGTAAGTTCTCCCTTTTTTACATCAATAAGAGCTTTAGTAGTAGCTAAAAATAGTCTCCCCAAAATAATTGGTGTTTCACGATCTTCCTCTATGTGAAGTACTATGAAGTTTACTTGAAAATCAACTTTAACTAGCACATCTTCAACAATACCTCTTAGATAAGTGAAAGATCGATCAGTGAGTTGCAAGGTCATAGAAGTAAGCTTGATTTCCCCCAAACCAAGTTTTCGATAAATATATAATAACATCAAATTGATACTTGCTCCCAAATCACTTAAAGCTTTTGCAAACAATAGAGTACTAATAGTGCATGGAATGGTGAAACTACTTGGATCCTTGAACTTTGGTGAAGGCTTATTCTGGATGATAGCAATGCACTCCTCAATAAGTACAACTGTCTCAAATTCACCTAATCTTCTCTTTTTAGACAGAATGTCTTTAAGGAACTTGATATAGCTTGGCATCTACTCCAAAGCTTCAACAAAAGGGATATTATTATTGAACGTCTTAAATACCTCTACGAATTTCTAGAACTACTTGTCAAGCTTTTGGTTCTGAAAGCATTGAAGGAAAGACGATGGCGGGTTGGGCTGAACCTTCTCTTCTTGAACTTTTTCATCTTTCTTCTCACCCACTATTTCTTTTTCAATAAGCTTACTTGAAGAATTTGATTGCATGCTACTCCCTTCTACCTCTTTTCCACTTTTGAGTGTGATTGCCTTACAATGCTTCTTCCCTTCTTTTATGGGATTGGTTTTAGAGTCACCTGGTAAAGTTCCTTGAGGTCAGTCGTTGATGGCATTGGCAAGTTGACCTATTCATGTCTCAAGCACAAAAACTTTAACTTTTGATTGAAATCTAAGAGGAAAAACTGGCTTCGCTTAAGATGAAGTTCCTTGAGTATTGCTCTATGAGAAATTAGGGTGATTTGTCCAACCAGGATTGAAATTGTTAGAATTAGGATTATTTTGTTACTTATTTTAATTTTCAACAAATTCCACTGACTCAGCATTAGTAGGACAATGATCACTAGCATGCCCTTCCCCACACATTTCGCATGTCACAAAAGGGCTTTAAACAGCATGAGGACCCAAAGTGTCAATTTTTTTTTAGACAAAGTAGCTAGTTGTGCAATTAAGATAGTAATTGCATCCAGCTCATGAACACTTATAACTTTCCTCGACACCAATTTCTTAGATGGCTATTGATAATTATTTGAAGCCATTTCCTCTAACAAATCATATGCCTCATCTATAGATTTTCCCATTAATGCTCCACCTTCTATAATGTCAATAGTGGTACTGATTGAACCTAACAACCTATTGCAGAAAGCCTGTACCTAAAACCATTTTAGTAACCCATGGTGAGGGCATCTTCTAAGCAAATCCTTGTATCTCTTCCACGCTTCATAAAGTGACTCTAAATCAAATTGTACAAAATATATGATGTCAATCCACACCTTTGCTGTCTTAGCTAGTGGAAATAATTTAGCTAAAAATTTATGAGCTAAATCATCCTAAGTAGAGATAGAACTAGTAGGAAGTGAATTCAACCAAATCTTTCCCTTGTCTCACAATGGAAAATGAAAGAGCCTTAATCTAATAGCATCATCTAAGACCCATTATGCTTAAAAGTATCGCAAATCTCTAGGAAATTCACAATGTGAGCATTAGAATCATCATTGGTAACCCACTAAATTACATTGAAGTTTGAATCATCTAAATGATTGTGGGCTTGATTTCGAAGTTATTAGCTTGAACAATAGGTCTTCGAATGCTAGAGTGAAGGTTTTGCACAAAAAGAACATCATATTCCCACAAACACTTTTCTCTTCTTTTTCTTCAGCCATTGTATGGAGAAGAATTAAAGCTTGTATATTCTCCCTTTAAAGTCTTCAAAAAGTTTTGTTGATTTTCATATCAAAAGGAAAAGTTTCGAAATTTCTAACTCTTTGCATACAACGACCAATGGTACCTGAAAATAAAGGAAAAGAAAGTTTGAATTAAAACTAAAGTTTCTTGGTACTAATATTAACAAAAATTAGTACAACAATCCTTGGCAACGACTCCAAAAACTTGTTGATGATTTAACTATGCAAGTGTATGTATTTCTAACAAGTAATATAGTGAAGAGTAAAGTATTGTTTAATGAAGATTTATTACGAAAATTCGTTCATGTAATTTGGATATTTTGTCTTTCTTTTACTTATCATTAATGGGTATTGACTTGTTTATTTCAAATCTATGATTCTAGCTTCTAATTGATTGATCAACAATTAAATTGATTTTGGGTCTCTAAAAGCAACTTAAGGAAGGGAGTTTAGAGTAGACCAAAATTTGAATAGCATGTGTTCATTTCACTTAAAGAGTAGGTGATTTGATTAGTGTTTAGGATACAAAATATACCTAAGTACCACGTGTAGCCAAATTTAGAGCATGAGCTTAATGAACCTTCCTTAATTGATTCACATAGACCTATAGTGAGTTAATTATAATAGATATTTGTGCAAGAATCTCAACAGAGACTTGTAGATAAATTTGAACTATAGGCTAGCAATTCAACCCATTGATTTAAGTATAAAAAGATAAATTAGTTCCAAATGAATTGTTGAGGAATACAACGATCTTAAGCTTTCAATCAACTACGTTTCTAGTAATTTTTAGTCTTTATTCCTTAGTTTAGCATTGTTAATTATAAGACTAGGGTGCCATAATTTTAGTACTTAGCAAGAATTTAGGCACAATTCCTCATGGGATACGATACCTTCTTACCACTATATTACTTATTCGATACGACTTGTGTGTATAAAATTGACAACAAGTTTTTGGCACCGTTGTTGGAAATTGTTTTCCTACTTTTTGCTAATATTAATACCAAGCAAACTAGTCTTAATTGACTTGGTCTTGCTTTATTTTAAGTACTTTTAGTCATTACATGCGAAAAGTAAGAAGCTTGGAGATTGTTCCATTGCACGCAGAAATTAAAAAGACTTTTCGAAGACTTAGGAAACAAAATTCACAAACTTTAACTCATTTTGAAACAATGGCTAAACAACTACGAGAGTAGCAAATTCAAGGGCAAGCAACACTAGAAAAAATCGATCCTTAAGAAATTATGTTGTTCCTTTGATGCAAGGTCTTCACTCGAGCATTCAAAGGTCGGCTATTCAAGCTAACAATTTTGAGGTAAAATCGATAATCATCTGAATGATCCATACTTTAGTCCAATTTAGGGGTCTACCTAATGACGATCCTAATGCTCATATCTCAAATTTGCTAGAGATTTATGACACTTTCAAGCATAATGGAGTAATCGATAATGCTATTAGACTAAGACACTTCCCTTTCTCATTGCGAGACAAGGTGAAGATTTAGTTAAACTCGCTTCCCACAAGCTCTACTATTACTTGGGATGATCTTGCTCAAAAGTTCTTAGCTAAATTTTTTCCTCCAACTAAGATAGTGAAAATGAGGAATGATACCACATCATTCAGCAAACATGCTTCTAACTCGTTATACGAGGCCTGAGAGTGATAGAAGAATTTGCTTTGGCATTACCCTTATCATGGTCTACTTAATTGGCTTCAAGTACAAACATTTTAGACTACTATTGATGTTGTTGTTGGAGGAGCTCTTATGGCAAAGTCTATTGATGGTGCTTATGATATGTTGGAAGAAATGGCATTAGACAACTATCAATGGCCATAAAAGAGATCAATGCTTAGAAAAGTAGCTGGAATTCATGAGTTAGATGCTATCAATGCATTGACAGCACAAGTAACTGCTCTAACCAAGAAATTTAATTCTTTTGGAGTTCATTTTGTTCAAAGTCCATCTGTTACTTATGATTATTTTGGATATGGGTATTTTGATCACTGTCTAATGAGTCAATTCAGTTCATTAGGAATATGCAATATAATAACCCATATTCCAACACCTATAATCTCGAGTGGAGGAATCATCCAAACTTTTCTTGTAGCAATAATCAAGGGTCTTCATTAACTCTAAGGCCTAATTTCTCTCCCGAATTTCCAACTCATGAAAGACCTCTTGTGTAGGAAAAGAAGCCATTTATGGAAGAGTTGCTTATGCAGTATATGGTTAAGATTGATGCTCTCATTCATAGTCAAGCAGCTTCATTAAAAAACATTGAGACACAAGTGAGTCAGCTTGCTAATGCCATCAATAAGAGGCCAGAAGGAACCTTACCAATTGACACTGAATCCAATCTCAAAAGAGAAGTTAAAGAGCATTATAATGCAATCACCCTTTTGGGTGACAAAGAGCTAGAAAGTAGTAGTAAGCAAGCAGATTCTCTTGGTAAGTGTATTAAAAGGGAAATAGTGGTTGAGAATTCTGATGCAACAACTTAAGGAAAAAAAGCTAAGTCCACCCCACCACCACCACCCATTCCTCAACGATTTCAAAAGTAAAAACTTGGGAAGTAGCTCTAAAAGTTTCTTGAGGTATTCAAAAAGCTCCAAATTAATACCTTTTTTACTGAAGCATTGGAATTGATGTCAAACTATGTTAAGTTCTCGAGAGAAATCCTGACTTAAAAGAGGCAATTGCAAGATTTTGAGACAGTCACACTTACTGAGAGTGCAATGCTATAATTCAAAATAAGCTTCCACAAAAGGTTAAGGATTTAGGGAGTTTTTCTATCCCCTATACTATTGGTAATGTTAAAATTTCTAAAGCTTCGTGTGATTTAGATGTTGGTGTTTCAATTATGCCTATGTCTATTGTAAAGGAACTTGGACTTAAGGAGATACAATTGACTACAATTACTTTGCAGTTAGTGGACAGAACAATCAAGTACCCTATTGGAATTATAAAGGATGTTTTGGTTAAAGTTAAGAAATTGTATATCCTGTTGGACTTTATTATGCTTGAGATGGAGGAGGATGTTGAAATTCCTTTAATTTTTGGACGGCTATTCTTGGCAAGAGTAGGAGCAATCATAGATATGAAGAATGGCAAGATAACTTTCAAAGTTGGAGAGGAGGAAGTTGAGTCTAATATATTAAATATAGCTAAGTATCCTTCCTCTATAAAAAGTTGCTATAGAATAGATTCAGTTGATGAATTGGTTAAGGAGGATTTTGAAAGGAATATCCTAAAACAACAAGTTTTGAGGTTGGACAACAAGCAATGTTACTTTTTAATTCATGCTTCAAGCTTTTTTCATGAAAACGTAAATCAAAATGGGTAGGTCCTTTTAAGGTGGTAAAGGTTTATCCTTATGGTATAATAGAGGTTGATAGTGAGGCTATAGAGCATTCATGGTTAATGCGCTAAGCTTCAAGCCTTATTTTGTAGGTGAACAAGTGCAAAAAAGAGTGCCATAGTTAACCTAGTGACTATAAAAAAATGCTTTTTAGGAGGCAATTCAAGCTTTCGAAACTTTTACTACTTTACTTTGAAGGTATTCTATTTTTTTAATTATAATTCACCATTAATTTCATTTTATTTTTGTTCTTTTTATTCTTTTTATCCTCCCTCCAGCTTTGGATATAATGATGAATAAGAAGAAGAGGAATAAACCTTTTAATAAAGTATTTTCATAACTCTAAAGGGGTATTATCTTTCCTTGGTTTATCTATTTTAGTAACATTGAGGACAATGTTAGTTTTAAGTTTGGGGGTGTGGACTTGTATGTTTTCAAGCTTGGGTTTAATTTTTTGGATTTATGTTTTTAGATTTTAAGTGTGAGAACCTGTTAAGCTCGATTAAAAGACGGTATTGTACCGAGTGGTACAACTAAGTTAAATCAAGCCTTGAACTAGTTCAAATAGAAATTCTAAGAGGAATTTGAAAATTTTAAAACCAACAGAATGGCTTAGAATAGTGATTTGGAGTTCAAGGTCCAGTTTGGAGTCCATCAGAAAATTGACCAATTAGGGACAAAACGGTCATTTTACCATTTGATGATAAAATTGAGATTTTTAGCCAAGATTTGATCACATTTGACCAAGAATAATTATATGAAATATAATTATGATTATTGGAGTATAAAATGATGTTTAGCAGTGAAAAATTGTGATTCTCGGTATTTATGGAGCACAAGGGCAAAATGGTAATTTTGCCGCTAAAGGACTAAACGAAAATTTTTTTAAACAATTTTTGCCCCATTTGGTTAATATTAATCAATATTAGTGTCATTTTAGGTTGAAAAGTAGAAACAATGAGATTCCGGTACATTTCGGAGTAAAAGGGCAAAATAGTAATTTTTTCGCCCCAGGGGCAAATCGGTAAATTTTTCACCCCAGCACTTGTCAAGACCAAAGGATTTTAATTGTGGTAGGATTGGATAAATACCAGAATATTTGTGGTGGAAAATTAAGAAGAAAAAGTCAAAAAGTTAAAAATTGGGCCAATAAGCATGTGACACATGGCATGCTTGATTATTTTATTATTTTCTATAGAAATCAGCCCATTAAATCCCCAATTCCCTCACCATATTCGGCCTAGGCATCCAGCAACAAGAAAAAAGGAAGAACAAAAGGAAAAACAAGAAAACCTAGGTGGAAATTCAAAGAAAAAGTGAAGAAATCAAGGAAACAAGCTAGGTAAGTTAAAATTTCTTTAATTCTCCTTGATACCTAGCTTA
>NC_030851.1:26243494-26319653 GCF_000208745.1 Theobroma cacao
ATAATGCCATTGTGTTTTGGCTATGTTCACACCCGAGAAAAGGTATGTGTGTATGCATGATATGATAAATTTGTTAAGCAAAGGTAAATGGATAGGCTTGCTTGGGCTTAGTGAGCTATGCTCATTGGGCTCATGCGCCGGTCATTGCCCGGGAAATTGGGTCGTGACATTAAGTTTAGTTAGTTTGTTTAGCATTTAATTTTTTGCATGTTTTGAAAGCTTGAGCTAGAGAAAGTTGCGCCAATTACTTTCATTTACCTATCCAATGATGAAAATTAGTTATCTTGTATCATTTGCTTTTAGTAAATGTGAATATTATTTAAGTTTTATGTTGAACTCTTATGTTAAGCATCATTGTAGGATGAGATATTCCATCATTTGAGAACTATATTTCTTGCTCTGAATTATTAAATACATTCAGAGAAAATTTATGTGAATGTAAATTTCATGAATAATGTATTGAGTTCGAGAATTAGTTTCTCTCAATGTGAAATCTTAAGCTATACTTAGTTAAGGAAATGACTTAGGCCATCTTTGGATCGATTACACCTTTCGAGCCTACCTTGCTTTATATTTATCCCTAGAATACCCATATGAGCCTAAATTTTTCCTTTTCTTTGTTAAACACATAATTAAATAAGCTTAGCCTTAAATAATTTCCCAATTTTGTACCCATCACTCCTAAGTATGTAGATTATTTTAGGAAGTGTATTAAGCTAAGTGAATAAAAGGTTAAGAAAGGTGAAGCTGTGAGAATTAAAAAATTTGTGTTGGTACTCACCCTACTACCTACCATAAAAAGAAACAAGTTTAGAGGTGTTAAATTGTGAATGAAAAAAGGAGGAAAAAATAGAAAAAATAAAAAAGAATAAAGTGTTTTGTGAATGAAAAGGTTGAAGAAAAGAAAAGGGTATTATTAGGAAACGTGAAGAATAAAGCTTTATATAAGTCCTAGAATGATTATGTGCTTAGAATGATGTAAGCCACATATTATCCCATATCCTACCTTGACCCTAGCCATACATTACAAGCTTAATAAAGTCCTAAGGATCCTTGATTAAGTGTTAGTCTACATTAGTGGAGAGACAAATAAAAAGCAAACATATAAAACTCTCGATTAATTTGAATTTTGCATAAGAATAAATTTATTAGGATGGCATGATATTCATTGTAAGAGATTGCGAACACACACAGGAACCCATTCGAGAATGAGCTTGCATTTGAGTTGAAATGTGAACTTGAAAAATATTTATGTTTTGGTTTGAGTTGAGAAAATGAGATAACTTATGAGGAATTTAAAAGTGATCATGGGCTTGGTGCAACCTATTTCTAGTTAGATGTTTTCTTTGTTTATGTTATTTCTTTTTGTTTTAGGTTTTGTTTAAGGACTAGCAAAATGTTAAGTTTAGGAGTGTGATAACTCTATTATATAGAGTTGTCTTTCCACTTTTTAGGTACTAAAATAGCTAAATCCTTGAGTTTTAGGTACAATTTTAGGTAGCTTTCATTGTTTTTCTTTAATAAGTTTAAAGCATGTTATGTAAAGTCAATTCAAGTTATTATAGTTCATTTGTACGTTAAAAATACCTATTTTTTGCTATGATTGATTTAGTTCTTATGTCTTGAAGGTCCTTAAAAGAAAAATGGTCAAATGGTGAAGCAAAGTGCAAGTATGGCTAAGGATATTTTCTAAACATGCTACTGTATTTCAAGCATAACTCAAGCTAGAGAAGTCCAATCAATGTGATTCTTGGACCACTAGAAAGCCAAAGGCAGAGACATAACTTTCATGATTACCATGTTTCCCAGATCAACCTTGATATAGGAGAAAATCACGTTACAAGAGAAGGGTCTACAATAGGGAGTTCGGCATCATGGCATTGGGATGTCCTCATTCCCCATACAATTTCTAGAGAGTAGGGCACTGCAGTTCTAGCACACGATTTTTAAAATCCTATACTTTTTGATTTATTTTATTTTAGGGCTTTTAAGAGGGTATAAGTAGGACTTTTTCAAAGGCCAAAAAGGGTGTTCTTTAAAGTAACTTTATGAAAAAAAAGGAAACCTTTTACAAAAGAAGAAAAGGGAAAAAATCAAGGAAGATTGAGCTTTGAAAGCAACTGAAACTTGTTTCTTTACTAGATTTGTCTTTCTCTCCCTTTCGTTGGCTATAAAAATGGTTTATTTTCTTGAGATGTTGATGTTTGCTATAAAAACTATGAACTAAACTGTTTTTTTTAGGATTTTGGTTAATCTCAACATGCAATTTGGATATTTTGTCTCTCTTTTACTTATTATTAATAGGTATTGACTTGTTTATTTCAAATTTGTGCTTATTGCTTCTAATTGATTGATCAACAATTAGATTAATTTGGGTCTCTAAATGGAACTTGATGAAATAAGTTTAGAATAGACCAAGATTTGAATAACCTATGTTCATTTCACTTAAAGACTAGGTGATGTGATTAGTATTTAGGATAGAAATATACCTAAGTACCACATGTAGCCAAATTTAGAGCATGAGTTTAATGAAATTCCTTAATTAATTCACATAGACATATAGTGAGTTAATTATGAAAGGTATTTGTACAAGAATCTTGATTGAGACTTGTAGATAAATTTGGACTATAGGTTTGTAATTCAACCCATTGATTTAAGTATAAAGAGAGAGATTAGTTCCAAACGAATTATTAAGGAATACCATGGGCCTAGGCTTTCAATCAATTGCTTTTCTAGTAATTTTTAGTCTTTATTCCTTAGCTTAGAATTGTTAATTAAAATTTTTCTTTAATTAATTTTCAAAATTTGGTTTGGTTGGATAAGATTAGGGTACCATAATTTTAGTACTTTACAAGAATTTAGGCATAATTCATTGTGGGATACCATACCTTCTTACTTTTATATTAATTATTCGATACATATATTTTCGTGTATAAAATTGACAACATACAACCATTGAAATAAGCAAGCATAAAAGTTGTAACCAATTCGTGAATACCAAGCTATGGCCAAGAAATTAGCAATACAGTTGAGACTAATAGCAAAACATCAAGCTATAGCAAAACTATGAACGATAAAGTTGCAACTAAAATATGAGTCCAAAAATGAGTTATAAAGCTTATGGCCAATAACCTAATATCATTACATCCAAAGTATGAGTGATCAAGCTTGTCGTGAAATATTAAAGATGAGCTATGGCCAAAGATTGAACAATAAAGCTTACAGCCAATAGTATAAAATCATTGCAACTGAAGAATGAACAATAAAGCTTGCAACTGAAATGTGAATTTTTTTCTTTTCATATGTCAAATTTCAATACATACAATAATTAGTAGTCAAAGCTATAGAAATATAATACATGGGCAAGAAACAGATAGTTCTAAACCTTGTTATTCCTTTTTAGTACCCTCTTGTGGAAATTATTTTATGTAGCTTTGCATTTAGTAAGTGAATGACCAACTATTCGGTGATAGCCAAAATATCTTAGATTCGACTTCTTTTTTGTCATTGATGGTCATGTAACATAGGGAAAGTTCACTTGTCCATTCCTAACCCATTCATGGAGAAGTGATCCCACTTTATCTAATGAAACTAAAAATGCTGGTGGAGAATCAACCTATTCATCTTGTCTTCTTCTTACATTATCTTATCTAGGACATATTAGGTCAATAGCCTCTTTTTTCATTGTTTTCTTGCTTGAATTGCATTTATTGTCAAAGTATTCCTCCTATCAAAATGGCTAGCACCTCTTTGCTTAAGAACCGTATTATTGGTTTTCATGCAATTTCAACCAAAGTAGCGAAAGTTAGAAGAGGTAAGTACTCTAAGTCCAACTTATACTTGTTGAACATCCCTTCGATACAAACTTTCTCACTAACTCTTTTTTGTCTTAAGACTCACATAAGTCTAACACCTTTTCTCTAAAGCATTTGATATATTTCATGAGATATTTTCTAGCTTTTTTATGCTATCTTCCCTAGTCAACAAGAGTTACCTTGGATAGAGAAAAACTTCTTTCCAAACATCTTGTAGATTTGGCTCCGTGATTTAGCAGAAGCAAGGGTGAGATTAGCACACAATGTAAATGCCTTTTCCGTTAGAGACTTGGAAAACTCCTTTAACTTCAAGTGATCATCAAATCCTACAACTTTTAAGGTTACCACAAACTTCATAATGTTGTCTCATACATCCCTAATCTTAACATTGAATTGTTTGAACTGAGGGCTAGTGTAGTCCTTAGGATATGGCTTAACGACTACACTAGTTGGGTAGGGCAACTTATAATTAAATTCAAAAAGTTTTAAGCTCTCATTCTTTTGATCAAGTAGCCTTTAGAGCTTTTCTTTTGTTTCAAAACCTTAAGGGTCAAGAGAAGTAGACAAAACATATATATTTATAGTGGTTTGGTCCCTTTAACCTACATCCACTATCATGATCTTCCTCACTCAAGGATTTTCAACCCAACTTCAATAAACTAGTGAAATTGACAACTTCCACCAAGCTTTTACAAGGTGAGCTTCTAACCCAAGCTCAAAACCTTACATGATATTCCAAGCTTTCCTAAACTTAGTCTACCCCTTAGAGTGCCTCTCACGCTCAAAGTAAAGAAGAAATAGAGAAAAGGTGAAGTACAATTGATCACATAGCTTATTTAAGATGTACAAAGTTAAGTTCAAACACTTTTACAAAGAATAGAAGTGACATATAGGTGAAAGGTGAACTTTTGGCCCTTTTTGGCTCTAAACTTGCTCTTGGATGGTTTTCTTCAGCATTTATGACCTTTTGAACCCCCTTATATACTTAGAGAGTAAAATCATATCATTAAAGATAGTTTGAAGCTAATCTGCCCATTATTTTGTCTTATAGCGGCTTGAAATTCAAATTTGTTTAGCCTTTTAATCGATTAAAATGGATTTTAACCAATTAAAATTTTTCTGTTTGTCTTCTTGTTTCTTCAGGTTAATCAATTAAAATTGGTTTTAAAAGTTAAAATTATTTGGTCTATCCCATAGCTTCAAGTTAATCAGTTAACCTTGTTTTTGATCAAATAAAAGCTCTTTGCTTCATCTTTGATTGATTAATCTGATTTTTGATCAATCGAAATCTCTTTGGGTTCAAATTTCTTCACTTGACGCCTTTCAACGGCCAACTCAAATTTGAATCTTCCTTTTTAACACTAAGGTATCTTCTTTTTGCATTTAATTGATTAAACCTTATGGTTAATTGATTAAAGTTGCTGCAATATCCTCCAATACCATTTTAATCGATTAAACCTTGTGTTAATGGATTAAAATCCCTCAGCTTATCTTAGTGTGCATTCCAATGTTGTTTTAATAGATTAAAATGGGTTTTAATTAATTAAAGCCTTTTTGTCTTTCTCAAAGTCCATTCCAGTGTTATTTTAATTGATGAAAACAGAGATTAATCGATTAAAATCTTTCTGTGAAACTTTAAGTCCTTTTTTTTTACTTGTTTGATCGATCAAACTAAAATGTTAATCAATTAATCTTCATAAAGTGTCTTCCATCTTGCTTGAATCATTTTCTTTGGACTTGGGAATTATCATGGGGAATTTGGGATGTGAGATAAACAATAATTTATCAATTTTGCCCATGCACACTCAAGTAATGTAGTTAGACCTAAAGAATGCAAAATGGTTTGTTATCATCAAAAACAAGTGGAGTAATCAATTTTTTTTTTTGATGATGACAAAATATGCCTAGATTTAAGAGTGTAATGTCTTTAAAAACTATGTTAAGTATTTAGATATTTCAAAAGCAAATGTATGGGAGTTTTTAACATGAATAATTTAAGTGCAATACTCATTCAAGCAAGTTTGATAATTTTTGTCATTTCAAAATTATAATCAATTTAAAGCTAATAAAGCTAACAGATTAGAGTAGTCCGTTGAGTATTGAGTGTTGTGGTTGGTGCGAGAGATTGGTAAAGTAAGGTTGAATAGGATGGAGGAAGTGTAGAGAATATGTGAGTGATAAAGTAAGGTTAAGAATAAAATGAAGAAAGACTAAATAGAAGAGAATTTGTGAGAGAATATTTAAATTGAGAGTATAAAAGTCTATTTGCCTTAGCTAAGAAACCTTGTTCTTTCCAAAATGATTTGTCAAAGCTATATTTATAGAGGTAGAAGATATAGTTACTCAAGAACGAGTTTTAGTGCATGGAATGAGTAATAGTAGTGAAATGAGCTTTAATGTGCATAATGGGTAACAATTAATGAAAGAAGTTTTATTATACGCAATAAATAACAGTTATTGAAACCTATTATGTAGCTATTGAAGTAGTGGACTTTTCTAACATATGCCATTAATAGTTTAATACAACTTATTCTTGAGTAAAACGTTAGAGATAAAAAGTATGAGAGAACAAGGTAGAGGGTAGAGGCAGGAGAGGACACGTAAGATAGAAGAAGTAAGAGAGAATAGACAAGAGAGAAAAACACTTATATTTTAAGAAAAAAAGTTAAAAAGAAAACTTCTTAACAATCCCCATATCTGATCCATCAAGTTAAAATCTCTAGAACATTCTAAGGTGAAATTAATCCGTAAGCTTTGCCACTTGTTCAGAGTTACTTTGATTGTTGTCCGTGTGATATAGTTGTTTTACTCATTTTAATTATTCTCGTTACTTTTTGTAGAATATTATGTTATTGTAAAACAATACTTAATGAAAAAATAAATTAGTAAGCAAAATCAAATATCTACAATATACATAAAATTTTCTATTATATTGACAATAACTTGGTTTACCTTGAACAAGATTTGACTAATAATATGCATTTGATCAAACACATGAAATGTATATTAAAACAAAAATGACGGATATATCTATCTTAGGACTTCTTATTAAGAAATACTGAGAGCAATTTATGTTTTCTCCGCAAGACAAATTTAGATATTGAGAAAAATAGTTTCGTTTCAACTTCCAGCTCGAGGCAAGGGTTTGTTCCACCTCTTAAAAGGATAAAAGTCGAAGTAGTAAGTTTGAATTAGTCCCCTTTTATTCCCTTTAGTTTCTTTAATATATATAAAAGGAAAACAAAATAGTTTGACGATGGGTGATGGTAACTGGCGGTGGCAAGCAGACGAAATCCCCCATATATATATATAAGAACCGCTCCCTGTTGTTTTAATCTTACATTAAGCCATTAAAGTCAAGGCTTTATTTCCTTAAAAAAAAATCAAGCTATGTTTACGACTTGCGAAAGATTTTACCAAGGAAAAGAGAAAGAGACGAAGCGTAGGTGGGACAAAAAAAGAGTCTACCACGTGGGAAAGCAATTAGTATAAACATGACATCTAAAATAAATGGCACATGCTAGTAAATTTTCAAACAGCCAAGCTCCACTAAAGTCGGCAGAAACTTCGTTTAGGCTCACCAAGCAATTATATGAGCTTGTCTTCAAGCCCAGTAAACCCATGACAATATTAGCAGTAAATTTTATGAGAGGTTCAGTTAACGGCTGTTTTATATATAAGTATTTGTTAAAATTAATTAAAATGATACTTAAAAGAAGAATTCTGTTAATGTATTCTAATTCAGCATATTAATTGTTAACTCCTGAATTCAATATAAAATATTATTAAAAATAGTATTTTAATTACTTTTAGAAATTATTCCTTAAAAATATTTAAAATTTTTTAATTGATACATTTTTCATATAGATTATATATTAATTATATTTTTTCTCTGATCTTAAATTTTTATTCCTTAACCTTACCAAGTTAAAAAATAACATTTTTAGTCAACAATTATTCGTGGCAGGCTGGTAGCAATATTCAATGTGCAAATCTAAAATTCACTCAATTTGGTTAATGGAGCCATTGACTTTTGTCTCAAACAAAAATGTTTATTTGTTTACACATAGACTTATGCGAATCGTTTTTCTATAGAAATTTGCCAAGAAAACCGGCATCATCCAAGGATGCATGATCTTCATGTATACGCTATTGACTTTTGCATGGCTAAGATTATTTTTATCAATTTCGTTTCACACATTTTAATTGATCTTTTCATAAATCAAAAGATTAAACAACATAGAAAGGATAAGAAAAGTTATACTTTTCTTTTTCAGGTAGATGGAATGCAGAAATATGTTGAATTTTTTTGGCATAATTTTGAGAAACGTTTTGAATTGTTTAGAAAAATTCAAATAAGTTATTATTATTATTTTTTTGCTTCTTTTTACTTTTATTTTTTACTAAATAGGTTTTTACGATTAATGATTGATTAACTATTATTAATCAAAATATTATTTGTCATTTGATAACATGTGATGCTGACATGGCATGCTAACTTGATATAGTAAATGATGATGTGGCATGATAACTTAGTCACATCACATTTTCATTCTCCATGCCAATATCATGTGGCATAAAAAATGATAAGTGACGTTTTGAATAATGACTATTAGTTAACGATTATTAATAACGACTTATTTGACTCAAAATAAAAATATAAAAATTTGATTGAACGTAATAGAAAAATATGAGTTTATTTTAATTGTATTGGATAGTTTACGGACCCTTTAAAATACTATGTTAATTTCTTTTAAGAGGGGTGGAATTTAATAAAAAAAATAAAAAATTTGGTGAAGTCAAATGCATAGAACCTTTGACTAAAAAAGGAAAGAGGAACAAAAATGTAATTATAGTCGTTCAAGCAAGCTGCCCATATTGACAGCAGAAAGCCGACAACATCGAAAAGTCCTGTATCTTCCTTAATCAATCTCATAATTTATTTCAATTAGATATGTTTTTTACTGCAACTGTATATTGTTTGGGTGCAATACTTTTCTTTTGTTACATCATGTGTGAAGTTGTGATTTTCTTTTCTTCTTTTAAATCAGCGTAAAATAGATTATCATAACAACTTACAGCGAGGATGAATAATTTTCTTCTATACGTTCAATTTATTAATCAGGAAGCCCATGGACTTGACCAGAATATATAACAGACATTCTTGACTGCCAGCCTCTAAAATGATGAAGATTGATGCCTATATTATGCTGCGGATGATGATGCAAGCTTGCATTCCCCTTTGTTCTCGTGGGCGCCTGAAACTAGTTCATTTTTGTACAACCTTTTAAGTATTCAAATACTGCCCCATGCAATATGAAAATGCAACCCTTTTGCTGGAAAACCATTTCAAGTTTGATACTATATCGGGATCATTTGTTTGTTCAAATTTTATGGTAGTTCCACCTATTGATATATCTCTTACTTTGCTGTTTTCAAGCAAGCTTGCCAGGCCCAGGACTGATGGTGAATTGGCCACGTTTTCAATCAATTGGCTATGCTATAAAGTTGTAATTTTTCTAAATCCAAGATTGAGATTTGTCTTTGGAAATTATCGATTGATATATATAAAACATAAAGTTGTTTTCGGTCAACCTACTGCTTTTTCCTTGAAAGTTACTATTCTGTAGCTAGGGAAGCTTTAGGTAGCTTTGTGAGGCGCAATTTCAAGGATCCTTGGTTTTGGTCATAGGTTTGATTATTTGTCTTTCCTCCTTTGGCTTCTATCCTTGACCTTACAATATATGTAGTCAAGCAAGTTTAACCAGTGTCTCACCAGAATTCAAGTACCCAACTGTAAAGAGCTTGTGTCCAGTGTACCAAAAGGGTATAGATGTGAACGTAAATAGTCGAAGTATGCTAGAAATTTACTTTAAGAATATACTTTTAATTCAAGAGAATTCTAATTCTAAATGATTCGTCTTTTCAAGCCATTGAATAGAATCAATCAATTATCAGCTACACATATGTATATATAAAACCAGCTACTACTTGTCATTATGAGGAGTACTTCCGAGAAATTTCTAGGAGGTGGTTCAAAAGGTCTGTGCAATTATCCATGCATCTAATTTAAACATTATCTTAAATTTTGTTGGCATTTTTTGTTACATACTTTAGGACTTCTGTCGCAGAGTTTGTTTCCTCGTTGTGTTCTTTTGTTTAGCTATAACCAATTAGCGTTCAACCTTCAAATTAAAAATCAAATAAAAGAAAGAAAACAAAAATAGACTTTAATTTTCGTTTTTATCAGAAAATAGACTTTAAATCAAAATAGATTTTAATTTTTTGTTTTTATCAGAAAATAAACTTTAACTTTTTATATTCATTATTTCCAAACAAAAATGGATCCATTTTTTGAATTATATTTCCCATAGTTAATAGGTAATTAATCTCTATCATGTGTTATATAATTTTTTTATATTTATATTTTCCTTGTCCCATTTTTGTCCTATATTTGACCTTTACGAAAATTAAGAAAACAAATTTTAATTTTGATATCTTTATTTTTAATAAAATTGATATTTCATGCCTTTTAACGTCAAAAGTAAAAAAGAAAATCATAAAAAATAACATTGTTATATTAAAAAAAAGAGAATAAGGACAAAATAAAAGGAAAGAAAAGGAGGTGAGCTGAGAGCTGACACGTGACAATACCATGGAGCTGCAAACCCAACTTTTATTATGTGTTTTTAGATAATTTTTTTTGTTAAGTCAAAATCATTTATTTTTTTGAAAAGGTGAATTTCATTTAATTATTAAACGCAAAAGCAATTACAATATGAATAACCACATATTAACATAATCATAGCCCCTTATATTATAATTTATCCTACTGCATGAAGAAAGAGTTTCAGTAAAAACCTTTTCATTAAAAAACCCATTGAAATAAAACCACGAGAACGAAAAAGGAGTACCCTTCTACCATGCATTTCTAATCCCGTTACCCAAACTTGTCTCATAACACTGAAGTTCCATCATGCGCAAATGCACTTTGAGCTTGAACTGGTAATTCAGAAAATTCCCTTCATAGGACCTGGTTCACTCATAACATTTTGACAAACTCGGCTATTTCATGAGCAACCATATTTGCCTCCCTCCTACAGTGATCAATTCAATAACGAGTAAGCTGCCCCATAAGCAAATTACAAGCTTCAACAACATGACCCATGTCTCCATTGTAGTGCTTCTCTTTTACCCAACTAACAATCTGCTTGCAATCGATCTTAACCTTTTTTACAAGAACGTTATCTCGGAAGCAAACCATAAGTGACCATAATAATGAACGCAATTCAACCATCGCAACACTTGAATTGTAAGCAAGCTTTGTTGCACCCGCCAATATGAATTCACCATTAGAAACTCTCACAATGAATCCCGCACCCGCCAATTTTCCACCATTTATAAAAAATATTGCTGCATCACAGTTAATTTTCAACCCTTTAGGACATCTCCGACACCTTCCTTCATCTCCACCTTCCATCCAACTCGAACTACTCACAGACATTGCATTGTGATATCGTGAACATAAACCAATTTAACTACATTTTTCGGATTCCTTCTTTCTTGTTTAAAAATCACTATATTTCGTACCTTCCAAAGTGCCCACATAGCACAAATAGTCTCCTCTAATTCATCTTTACCAACATCTTTAATCATCGCTTTGATCCAGTCTCCTGTAGAAGAGAAATTTTTTGAAATAGATCTGATGGCCCATTTTGAGCAAGCCATACTGCCCTAGCAAATGGACAGCTACATAAGCTATGAAAAATTGTTTCCAGCTCCTCATCACAAAACGAACAGCTTGATTCCACATTTATCCTACTTCTAATCAATGCTGCTCATGTGAGAAGACAACCATTTAACACTTTCCATACAAACATGAGTATTTTCCTTGAAATATTCAAACTTTCCTCCAAGTCGATGCTGCATTTTATTAATCAACGAATGTTTACAACAACAACAGTGTATAAATAGAATTAGAGCATAAAAGCTTTAGATCCTTAAAAAGGCACAATGAAGAGCTCTCGATTGGGGAAATACAACAGGGTAGAGAGGTTCGCTGGACAAGGAATTAGACACGGCGGAAAAAATTTTTGATGGGATGTGGAAAGATGAAGAAAGAAGCTATACTCTATTTTTGTGGGCAACCTAAGTCCTCAAATGACACGGTCATAGATGAGAGAGGTGTTTTTAAGTTTCAGGATTGTGGTTTATATTTATACTAAAAGACTGTGACGAAGATAAGTGGTAGGTTTCACCTTTATTAGATATCGGTATGAAGAGGAGATGAGAAAAGCGATCAAGTTGGGACATGGTACGCGACTAGATGGGAGAATGCTTCAGGTGAAAGAAATGGACAGACCGAAAGATAAGACAGGAGGTAGGGAATAGAAAAATGAAGAAAAGAAACCAAAGTTAGACGCAAAACGAGTGTGATTATATAAAGAAGCGCCGACGAAGACAAGCAAAGAAGAGAAAGGGAAAAATAAGATAGCAAGGCTAAGAAACCTAGTACATCACAAGGATCGGATAGTAATGATAGAGAAAGAGAGGTGTTCACCAACCTGGCTAGGGACTTAGAATGGCTAAACAAAATCGCCTTGGGTCACTTCAGATGTGTTGTAAGTTGCAGTTTAATACAAAAAGCATTGTTTAAGGGAGGTATCATTGCTGAAGTGAGACCAGTTAGAGGTTTAATGGTGCTCATCATATTTAGAGATAAGGAAGAGATGGATGTACTAATCTTAGATTATTTTGACCTCTTTGAGATGAGGTTTCTATCAGTCATACCATATAAACACCAGGTAGGTTAGTAGAGGTTCAATGTTTGGGTGAAACTCAAAGGAATCCTACTGTATGCTTGGCATAATGAACTCTTCAAGATAATAGGGGAGAAATATGGCAAGTACATAGGAGCGGAAATGAAAATAGAGATGAAGAGAAAGTTCAACTATACTTTCATTCTACTAGAGGTCGAAAGAGTGAGTCTAATCATTGGCATAGTTAATTTACAAGTCATTGGGAGGAAGGTTGGCATTTGAGCCTCAATCATGGACGTGGAAAGAAGTGAAATGGCAAACCAACTTGAACATCATAGTGGGCAGAGGATGCATCCTATGAGGAGCATGTTACAGTCATGTTTTTTCACTATAACTCAAAACAGAAATAAGTTCGGAGAGAACTAGTGAGCTGATATTCAAAATAGGGAATTCATTGATAGTACATGATGATCAAATAGTGATCATATATATTACAAGATGTTTGAGTGTATAACACCTATAACAACCACTTAACAAGTGTACAAGTAAGATGAAAACAACACAACATTATACTATCTTAACATCAAAGAGATTGACAACAAGTAAGTATACTAAGCACTAATTATATTGTAAAATGCTTGTGCATGTCCATGTAGGTGTTATTCTCTAACATTCCCCCTTAACACTTGCAATGGAAAGATTCAGCTAAGCTTTGAGAGCTTCAAATCTCGACTTCTAAAGAGGCTTAGTCAAGCTATCTGCTAGTTGAAACTCTGAGGGACAATATTGAACATTTATCTCACCTCTTTGCACTGTATATCTAAAGGCATGATATTTCACATTTATATGTTTACTCTTACCATGCCAGACAAGACTTTTAACAATAGCAATGGCAGACTTAATATCAATGAACAAATCTTTACGAGTACTTTGCTCAAGTTGAATGTCTACCAGTTACTTTTTCAACCAAAGAGCTTGATTTGAAGCCTCAGTTGCAGCAATATATTCAAATTCTATTGAAGATTGAGCTACTACAGATTGTTTATGTGAATTCCAAGAGAAAGGACCATTACCAAGAGTAAATAAGTAATCAGATGTGCTTTTTGCATCTTCAATACTTCCTGCAAAATGAGAATCAATGTAACTTGACAATGCAATTCTTGTTGACTTGGTGTAATGAATCCCATAAGATTATGTTTTCTTCAAGTATCTTAAAATTCTCTTGGCAGCTATCATATGCTGATAAGTTGGTGCTTGCATGAATCGTGAAAGAAATGCCACTGAGAATTGTATATCAGGTTAGGAGGCATAGACATAAAGTAGGCATCCAATCAACTTCCTATATGTAGAGGGGTATTCAAATTCATTACCAATATCTGCACTCAGTTTCTTGTTTTCAATAAATGGAGTTGTAACAGTCTTGCAGTTTATCATTTGAAATCTCTTGAGAACCTCTGAGATGTACTTTTTGTGAGATAACCAAATACCAGTATTTAAATGATGAATTTCAAGTCCAAGGAAATATCTCATAAGTCCTAAGTCTGTCATTTCAAAATTTGCTTGCATTTGTCTCTTGAATTTTTGCAAGGCATTTTCATAGCTCCATGTAACTAACAAGTCATCTACATATAATGACACTATTAGCCACAATTTATCATTAGATTTGAAAGTGTACAGTGAAGCTTCATTTTGACTTTTAACAAAGCCTTGGTGAACCAAATGATCATTGATTATGTTGGACCATCTTGTAAGTGTTTACTTCAAGCCATATAAAGCTTTGCGAAGCTTATATATTTTGTTCTTACCAGAAAAAAGTTCAAACCCTTTAGGTTGTTTAGTGTAAATTTCTTCTTGTAAGATGCCATTAAGAAATGCAAATTGATATCTAGATGATAAACATTCCACTTAAGTGCAGCAGTTAGAGCTAACAGTAATCTCATTGTTTCATACTTGGCTACTAGAGCAAATGTTTCTTGATAGTCAACACTAGGTAATTGCTTGTAGCCCTTGGCTACTAATCGTGCCTTGCATCTGTTAAGAGAACCATCAGGATTTGGTTTCTTCTTAAATATTTATTTGACACCAATGATGTTTCTATTTGCAAGTTTGTCAACTAGAGACCAAGTGCCATTTTTTTGGATCATTTGAAGTTCTTCCTGCATAGTTTTAAGTTAAATAGGATCTTTGAATGCTTTAGCATAACAACTAGGTTCTTCAATAGCAACCAAGTTACTCTTATATATATCTTCAAGAGATCTGGTTCCTTTAACTGGCAGATCATTTATACTCTTATCTACTTCAATTTCAACTTGATCATCGAAGCAGAAGCTTGAATATGATGTATAAGAGATGATGGTTGAGGTTGAGGTTCATTTTAATTCCAACTGAAGGCTTCATTAAACACTACATCTCGACTCACAATCACTTTATTTTTGCTTGGTAAGTAATTTATGTATGCCTTGATTTGAGAACTATAGCTAAGAAATACTCCAGACTCAACTTTTTGATGCAATTTATCTCTCAAAGTATCTGGTATGTGCACATAACGTACATAACCAAAGACTCTCAAATGAGCAACTGAGGGCATGAAACCATACCAAGTTTCAAAAGGGGTTCTGTTATTCAAAGCATGTGTTGGCAACAAATTCTAAAAATATACAACAACATTTGCAACCTCTGGCTAAAACTTCTTGGGCATTCTTTTCTCATATAACAAGCATCTGCACATTTTCATGACTGTTCTATTTTTCCTTTCATTAACTCCATTCTGCTGAGGAGTGTATGGAGTAGTAAGTTGATGGACTATCCCTTATTGTTTAAGAAAGTAAGTGAATTCATTAGAAGTATATTCACCACCATTACCAGTCCTCAAGATCTTGATTCTACAACCAGCTTTTAATTCAACTCAAGTTTTGAAGTTTTTGAACAAAGCAAAGACTTCTGACTTGAACTTCATGAAGAAAATCCAACTCTATTTGGTCAAATCATCAATAAGCAGAAGGTAAAACTTAATGCCATTTAGTGATTCCTCACTTAGTGGTCCACCTATATTAGAGTGGATAAGTTCAAGCTTTAGCTTGGCTCGACTGGAACTAACTAAAGGAAAAGGTTTCCTAGAAATTTTACCAAGTTGACATACATTACATACTAAAGCTTTGTTAGAAAACTTTGGAAGCTTATCAAGCATACCTGTGTTACTGACCTATTCTAAGGCCTTGAGGTTGTATTGACCAAGCCTTTTATGCCATAGATCAATCAAAGAGATAGACTTTTCCTCAACTTGCAAACACAAATGCTTAGATTTAATAGAAAAACATCTATTTCTCATTGGTATAGTCATAAGATAAGAACCTAAAGGATTATAAATTCTGCAAGTTTTGTCCTTGAACAACAGAACATAACCATTTTCTAGCAATTGACCAACACTCAGAATGTTTTGAGTAAAAGAAGGTGCAAACAAAACATCAGATATATACTTGTGACCAGTTGAACTTTGTATTTGAACCTTCCTATGGCCATATGCTTGTAGGTAAATACCATTACCTATTTTCACTCTTGATTGATGGTTCTTATCAAGATCAACAAACACAACTTTAGAAGGTGCAATATGTTGTGAACGACCACTATCAAGAAGCCATTCACTATTGTCAATATCACTTTCTGAATTTGACTGAGCCACGAACAATACTTCTTCTGCTAATTTTGAGTTTTCATTAGACTATGCATGTTTATCTTCAGTTGCTTTATTCTTAAAAACTTTATTAGTATGTCCTAATTGGCTACATATTGTGCATTTTGCATCTAGCTTAAACTAGCAATGTTTATCTATATGATTCCTTTTTTTGTAATGGGAACACAGCTTGAACTTGCTTTTCCTGTTTGAAAATTGACCAATCTGAGTAGTCTTCTTGTTGCATATGGCTTCTTGTCTTTATCTTGTTCCCCCTAATGGTCCTTCACTTGTTGACTATCTGTTACTTTTTTTTCCCATTTTTCTGTTTAGGGTAAAGCAAAAATTGAGACATTTACTTAGAAGAATTTTAGAGACAAAGTATTAAAGGACCCATAAACAAGCCCATATCAATAAACAAGAAGTGAAGTCAAAGCAACAGTCAAAGGCCAATATAAAGAGATTCAAAAGCTTTGGGGATAAGAGGTTGTTGTTGATTTCTCATGCAAGTGCACATATCATTAATAAGTAATATAGTAAAAAGTAGAATTTGTTCCTATGGAAAATTGCATTAATTCCTAATATTAACTACTAAAATTAACACACCCTAATTTTATTCAAACAACCTAATTTTAAAATTATTAAAAAGAAAAATTGAAACTAATCTAAAATCAATCAGCAAAATTACTTTATTAAATTCGAGTGACTACTAGACCCAAGATTATGATGATGTCCTTCAATACTTCATCTATATATTGTCTTTCTCTTAACTTAGTTTAATTGATTAAGTTGTTAACCTAGAGTCTTAAATATTTTACAAGTCTCTATCGAGTTTATCATAAAAATATCTTTCCCAATTAACTTACTATGTATCTATGCAAATTAAATTTAAGAAAGATTCATTCAGTTCGTGCTCTAATTTTGGCTACATATGGTTTATAGGTGTATGTTTATCCTATATGCTAATCAAACAACCTAATCAACTAAGTGTATTTGATCATACGCTATTCTATTCTAAGCCTATCTAAATTTCCTTTGTCAAGGTTTAACTTAGGTTTCCAATTCAATCTAATTGGCTACCAATCAATTAGAAGCATTAAGAACAAAATAGAATAAACACCTTAAAACCATCAAATGTAATCAAAAGAAAGATAAATAAATCAGACTACGTATTGAGTTCAATCATAATCTTAGATAAATAATTTAGTTCCTCATAATATCACACATCATCATTAAATAAAGTTTAAACATTAAAACCAAACCAAGAAAATAAAAGATTAATAAAAAAATAAAAATCCCAAGAATTGTAATCTTGATCTCTAAATCTTCTCAACTCCAATGAGACTTTTTTCAATGATTTGTGCCTAATTCTCAACTCTAAATTTGGTGTTTCATGTTTGATTGATTGAATTTAAAAGCTTTTTTCAAAGATTTTTTTATAAGGCTCAAACTTGTAACCAAAATAGCTAAACCCACTTAAATTCTGAGTTCTATGTTTGCCAAGAAATAAATGTATTTGAATAAGGAAATCTTCATTAGACCACTTGCTGCTACTAAGACAAGGTTTTTGACCACCTTTCAGACCCAACTAGGCAAAGTGGTAAACATGAAAGTTGTAGCCTTTTCTCTTAACTTTCCAATGGTCTAAGAATCAACTCATATGAAGTACTATACAGAAAGTTATGGTTGAAATACTGAGACATGTGTAGTGGAAGCCTGCACCTTGAAATTTCTCTCTTACTTCCATTAAAAGTCTTTTTCCCTTAAAAGTTCTTCTTCATTAAACACTTACAAATGCACAAATAAATCAATAATAACTTATCTTAGGCACATTAACACCAATTTAAGCACAAATTTAACTAAGATTATATTGACTCACCTAATTAATTAACTTAAAATAATTAGATAAAACCTAATTAATTTCTATGCATTACAATAAGAACTTAGCTAAACTATTATCAAAACTAAGTCCAAATAACTCTATATCATAGAGCTATCACACCCCTAGACTTAAGATTTTGCTAGTCCTTAAGCAAAACATAGAAAAAAAATTAACTTACAAAAAAAAAATAATTTAAATGGTGAAAGCAAAATAGATAAAGCAACTACTAGAGATAAAGTGCACTAACATCAATTATCTCCCATAATTTCCTCAAAATTATGTCTATCAATTTCTAACTTAAGAAGAAATATTGGCATAATTCAAATTCATGTTTCAATTCCAATGCAAGCACATTCATGAATGGATTTCCAGGTGTGTGTGAAATCTTTTACCAAAAATATCATGATATCTTGATGAGTTTATGCCAATACGAAATTCCAATTAGTACTAGAATTCCATAGGTTTGCTTTTCATCTCTCTTTCCACTAATGTAGACTAACACAAAGTTAGGGATCAATAGAACTTTATAAAATTTGTAATGTATGGTCGGGGTCAAGGTAGGATAAAGGATATACTGTGGCTCAAATCACCTTAAGCACATAATTATTCTAAGACCTATAAAGAGCTTTATTTTCATTCTCCAAATACACTCGTTCTTCCACATTTAAACTTTTCTTTTGCTCAACACTTTATTCTACTTTTTCATCTTTTCTTTTCTTTTTCACAATTCCCCAATTTTACACCCTTAAACTTAATTTCTTTGTATTATAAGTAGTTGGGTGATTTTTAATATTTTGAACTTTTTTTTTTCAACAACTCCACATTTTTACCTTTTTCAACATTTAACTTAGTCTATATTTCCTAAAACAATATACATGCTTAAAAGTGAGTGTTGCAAACTTGGAAATTTTATTTTAAGGCTAAGCTTATTGTTATGTAGTTGAACAAAAAGAAAGGAAATTAGGCTTAAAGGGTGCATTAGGGATAAAAATATATCAAGGTTAGCTTGAAAGGCTCAAACGGTCCAAAGATGACCTAAATCATGTCCCTAAATAAGTATTGCCTAGGATTTCTCCTCAAAAAAGAATCAAGAAAATTCTAGAATTCTTGACATAATCTAAAATTCACATTCATATAACCTTCTCAAGATATTCACAATAATTCAAAGCAGAAGATATAGTGCACAAAATTGTGGAAATCACATTCTAACAATGATACTAAACAAAATAATTTAGCATGAACCAAACAATATCCTTATTCACCTAAAACTAAAAATTCAAGACAACTAAGTTCTCATCATTAGAAATGGAAAATCATTGAAAAATTTGGCCCAACTCTACTCTAAATTCTTAAAAATTTAAGCAAGCATGCATCTAAATAAACATGCAAATAAAATTAAATCTAAAACTTCCATAAAATATTCACCAACAGAAAAATAAATTCACCTCCCTAAACTTAAACTAAACATTGTCCTCAATGTTGGAAAGAATAAAGGAAAGGTAAAAGAATACTCCCCTGGTAGTTGGATGAATGTAGAGAAACTTTAATCTTCCTCCTCTTCCTTATCATCCTCTTCCTCATTGCCACTTGTAAGAGGATTTTTTTAATACAAAAAGAAAATAAATAGAGATTAATGTAGAAAACAAATAAATAAAATAAAAATAACTGAAAAGAAAGAAACAGAATAAGAGCTTCGAAAGCTTTGGTTGCCTCCCAAGAAGTGCTTCTTTATTGTTAATAGCTTGACTTTGGTTGAGGACTTCATTCACCCTTTAAAAAGGTTTGAGTTTACATCGAAAAAGTTTGAGGTGTAAAAGGAGCCTCCTCTTAAGATGAGATTGTAGTGGCTTTAACTCAAGATTTGGAACTTGCTCAACCCAAAGTGATGGAATAGGCTGACTTTTACCCAACTTTTCAAATTGAGTTTTTTCTTGAATAATGCACTTTTGGTATAGCCTTCAAAACATGTGTAGCATTTGTAAGTTTTTCATTCTGGTCCTTTGTTATTGCATTTTGAACCAAACAAGCCTCAAGGAGTTTCATTGAATGTCAATATCAACAGCCTCCTTAGGTATCTCATCAACTGTATCTCTAAAAGTAATGGGAGGAACATATGGCTTGACTTGTGGTGTTGTAGATACTTCTTCGTTTTGCCTAACTTCTTCATCTTGAACTTGCTTGTTGGAAGTATTCTCTTGATCTACTTTATCTCTATAATCTACCACATTCGTACCGTTTATGTCATCAAAATGCTCACCATATACTTCTATTATAGGATTAGGCTCAATGTCATTTGGTAAAGTTTTTTTAGGCCTATTATTGCTGTCATTACTAAGTTGACTCACATGTGTCTCCATATTTCCCAGTGAAGCTTCTTGACTTTGAATGATTGCATCCATATTTGCCATGTATTGCATAAACATCGTTTTCAAAGTTGGCTTTTTCTTAAGTATAGGGGCTCTAATGTCATGACCCAGAACCTCCCTCGGGCCCATGACAACTGCCGCGACGTCCCGATTGACACTCATTGCCCTGAATGCCAATCGGAACCCCGCAAGGCTTACATATCAGTTTCTTGCCTTTTCTATGAGCAATCGTTTTTAAACATTCTGTTTTAAACAATTACCAGTCATTTCCGGCTCAAGTAAATCAAAAGACAAAATTATTTTAAAAGGATTTATAGACAAATATTACTATTCAAAATATTGATTAAAATATAGCATTTTTATATAAAAGAATATTTATAGAAACACGTGTAAAAATATTTTGTAATGTGGAAGTAAAATAAATTCATACATACAATAATTTACAAAGTTATAATGTACAATAATAATTACAATGACAAGTGGCCCCTAAATACACCAAGTGTTGGTGATAGTAACCTACTGTTTGTGAGATAGAGGGGTCAACTGGAATCCTCGACAAAATCGGTATCTACAAGCTACCACAGGCCTAAAATATTTGGAAAGGAGGTGGGTGAGATTTCGCAATCTCAATGATTAAACAGACATTATCATAAATATCTAAAGGTGAGTAACATGGAGGCAAGTTTAAACAACAAATTACAAACCATTTCATAAGGTTTTGAATTTATTTCTTAAACCATAAAATATTTGTAATTTACCAAAACAGTTGTTAAGGCTTCTGACTTTTATTAAAAACAAGGCTCAAGCAAAAACTAATCCTCGAGGATACCTTGGCTGAGGCATCTAATCGAGTCCGCCAAGGTTGTTAAGATATTTACATGTGAAACACTTTTTTATTTTTAAAACAAGCCGTTCCTTGGCGTTGGCCGAGTTACACATTCACGTGGGGGTTCAACGTGAAGTGAGCTCTAATACTACCTCGGGAGTTACCCTCATCACTTCTACTACTAGAGTAACTATATAACCGGGTTTACCATGCCCTTCTAATAGGCAGTCCACGAAAACCTATCACTGCAGTGACTAAACCCACCAATTTTAATAAAATTTCGACAGTATAACGTGACTTTTATTTATTTATCTAGCCTGCATAGTAAAAGACAGCTTACATAAATTCTCAATGTAATTAGAAAATATAGCCACATATACTTATATATCATAAGCCATTCATAGGAAAATATATTTTTCAAGACAATTGGCAGCCTCCAATTACTCAATTTCATGATCAAAAGTTTCTTATTTCAGATAATCAACACAATATATTTATTTGTCACATTTATTTCTAAAACATCAAAAGTCCCATTTTAATCTCATTTTCGTTTCATAAAATACATAAAGAGCATTTAAAATAAACTCTAGATAATTTACAATAATAATAGGTTTACTCACCGTTTGTACAAACTAAATGCTTCCTAGGTGCCCCGATCACTGTTCGTCGGGTACGACTTCTTTGCCTTTACCAGAAGGCTCTCCTCCTAGACACATTGCAAAAATTACACAATTCACCACATTGATGCTAAATCACTATATAATTGACTTAAATCCTATGCTAATGCATGGTATGAAATGCAATAGCCTAAAACGGCTTAAACGCGGTATTAACCTATTTTTGGCACTTTGCCTGATAAATTACTAACGTGCTTTATTTTAGCTCTAAATTGTCCCATTTTCTCTCCAACATTTCTAACCATTAAATATCAGCCAATAATCCTTTAAAATCACCAAAATCAGCTCACTTTTCTCCTTGGAAAATTCGGCCAAAAATGGGACATTAACTAGGTAAATTTTCCACTTTGTTTTTCTATCACATTTAACAATTTTTCATCATTTTCTCTTCATTTCTCTTAGAATAAAAATCAGTTCATCATCATTGTACATTATTGAACATTCAGCCAAGGGTGGGTATTGTGAAAATTTCATGCTTTCTTGCCCAATTTGATTTCTATACACATTTAACTAACTAAGACTATCAATTTAACTAAAAGTCAAAACATAAAAATTTCAAATTCCTCCCCCTTGAATTTCGTCCAGCCCTTGATATCACTTTTTGATCTCTCTCCTCAAGCATGCTAAATGGAAACAAAGGCATAAGAAAGGTAGAAATCAAGCTAAAGTCAAAAAATCTTACCGTTACACGCGTAAACGGTCGAAAAAACGCGATTTCCCCTTTGAATTTTCTAGTTTGCCTTTGGTTTTTCTCTTTTCTTCCTTTCCTCTTTATTTTCTCTCTTGTTCTCTCCTTATGGCCGGCCATCACTTAATATGGGGTTTAAATGGGCTGACTTTTCATTAAAATAATATTAAATCATTAAAAAGTGCCATGTGTCACTTTTCCATTGGCCCGTTTTTAAAATTTCATCCTTTAAACTTCAATTTTTCACCACTTAACATACCATAGTTATTCATACCAAAAATAAGTAAATCCTATGATTTTGACAAGTTTTGGGTGGTGAAAATTACGATTTTTACCCCGAGACGACAAAATTACTGTTTTGCCCCTATGTTTCGAAAATTGCCGGAATTGAAAATTTTCACTTCCTATCATTAAATTATACTCCAAATAGTTAATCTTGGTCAAAAATTTCACTTCATGATCAAATTATTATCTTAGGTGGCAAAATGATGATTTTGCCCCTAAACATCAAAATTTTAAATTTTTCCCCAAATGAACCCTCGAACTCCAAATAATCATTTTTAGTCATTCCTGGACTGTAAAATATTAAATTTCATCCTACGATTCCTATTTGAACTAGTTCGAGGTTAAATCAACTCAAGTGTACCGTTAGGTACAATACCGGGTTTCGTCTATTCTTAAGACTTTCCTAGCATAATAACATGCTACTCAGTGCATGTATGTCATGACATATGTTTATAGGGTCGGGTTTTACATCTAACTTGTAACTGAGAACCATTATGGAAAATAGGTTGTGATGAATATGCAAGACCTTGATCATTACTCCGTGAAATATTTTGGTGATTCCACCTGAGTTGTAACTGCTGGAGTATGAATTATTTTGTTGCCCATTGAAGCTTCCATCAAATTGCATTGATTCATAATAAGTTGGACAATAATCACTTAAATGCCCATCTCCACAAAGTGCGCATGTCACAAAAGGACTTTGAAAAACATTAACACCCAAAGTGTCAATTTTCAAAGACAAAACATCTACTTGGGCAATCAAAGCACTAATAGCCAATTCATAATCACTCACAACCCTCCTAAGCTCAAATTGTTCAAATGGCCATTAATAGTTATAATAATTCATCACCTCAACCAAAAGACTTGAAAACAAAGAAAAAAAAGAGAAGTCTGAAGTAAGTTAGGAATGCTTGGTGTTAATTTTAACAAGAAAAAATTAAAAATCAATTGTCAGGCAACGACACCAAAAACTTGTTGATTTCTCATGCAAGTGCACGTATTATTAACAAATAATATAATAAAAAATAAAATTTGTTCCCATGGAGAATTGAATTAATTCCTAATGTTAACTACTAAAGTTAATACACCTTAATCTTATTCAAACAACCTAATTTTAAAAATTATTAAAAAAATTAAAACTAGTGACTAAAACTAATCTAAAATCAATCAGGAAAATTACTTTATTAAATTCAAGTGACTACCAGACTTAATATGATGTCCCCGATACTTCATCTAAATATTTTCTCTCTCTTAACTTAGTTTAATAAATTAAGTTGTTAACCTAGAGTACTAAATTCTTTACAAGCCTTTGTTGAGTTTCTCATAAACATATCTCTACCAATTAACTTACTATATGTCTATGCAAATTAAATTAAAGAAAGATTCATTAAGTTTGTGCTTTAGTTTTTGCAACATATGGCTTTTAGGTGTATGTCTACCTATATGCAAATCAAACAACCTAATCAACTAAGTGTATTTGATTATACTCTATTCTATTCTAGGCCTACCTAAATTTCCTTCGTTAAGGTTTAACTTAGGTTTTCAATTCAATCTAATTGGATGCCAATCAATTAGAAGCATTAAGAACAAAATAGAATAAACAGCTTAAAACCATCAAACATAAGCAAAAGAAAGATAAATAAATTATACTACGTATTGAGTTTAATAATAATTTTAGATAAAGAATTAAGTTCCTCATAATATCACACGTCATCATCAAATAAAGTTTAAACATTAAAATCAAACAAAGAAAATAAAAGATTAACAAAAATGTAATCTCGATCTCCAAGTCTTCTTGAATCCTTCAATTTCTTCTCATCTTCCAGTGAGACTTTTTTCAATGATTTTATGGCTAATTCTTAGCTTTAAATTTGGTGTTTTGTGTTTGATTGATTGATTTAAAAGTGCTCTTCAAAAATGTTTTTATGGTAGTCATTTTCAGAAACAACATTACCACATTTTCCTTCCTCATCCACAGTTTCTTCTGTGATGATTATTGTGTGACTCAAACATTCAGTATCAAGATATTATGAGTTATCCATTTGCATATCAAAATCTAGAATATCTTCGTCCATAGGATCATCAACTACCATATAATAGAGGTTGTCTGCCTCTTTTCGTTTTCTGACTCGTCACTGTCACTCCATGTTGCAACCATGGCTTTTCTTTTGGAGTACTTTAGATGGTTTTTCTCAACATTTGAACATTCATAACTAGTATGACCAGATTTCTGGCACTCATAGCAAATGATATGATTATTTTCATGTCATCCTTTGACATGTCTTTTTTTATATCTTTTCTTGGTTCTTCTTTTCTAAAAAGCCTTTGGTTTTCTTGTTTGTTACTTCAAAATCTATTAAACCTTCTTGTCAATAGTGCTATCTTTTCATCATCTCCATCTTCATAATCACATTAAAGATTCTTTTCATCATCTTCCTTAACTGCCTTAAAAGCAATGCTCTTTCTCTTTACTTCTTGTCACATCCCATTTCCTGGACAGATTGTGACCGGGGCAAGGACCTAAATGAGCATAACCCGTTAGGCCCAAGCAAGCCTCTTCTCATAATATCACCAAACATTCATCATCACATGCGGAAGCATCATATCACATCCATTAACATACATAATTGTAATACATACATTTTAAAACTTATTGCACAATGAAGGAATTTCTTAACTTAATTGTGTAAGCTCAACTTAATACATCTATATGTGTATTAACAAGTGCCACTATCATAGTTCACGATAATATAAACATTAACATCATCAGTACCCTTAGGTGTCCATATAGGCTTTCGAGTCATCATTATGATCTCATAAATAGCATTATTCAAATAAGATGCCCAAACATTGGCAATATCAACATAAACATATTCATAGTTTGTAAACATAACATAAAGTAAAGACGGACTTGTCAGCATAACGTGACTGACCTTCTAGGCATCAAGTGGTTGCTAGACTCCTACCAAGGAATGAATATCGAACACTAGTTTTCGCGACACTGGCTACTATTAGAGGCTATCACTGATCTGTAGCAAAATAAATGGGAAAAACAACATGTGAGTTACAAAAACTCCATGAGTGGACATGGGAAGGGGACAAGCCAGGGGATAAGAGTATTTTGTAACTATACATTTATAACTCATGTCGTTCCTAACTTCTGAATCATAAAATTCATTATACATTCAATTTAAACTCATTTAAATACCTTTTATTTGAAAACAAACTTATATAAACCTTTAGAAACACTTTACCTCTAAAATCCTCGTCAAATTCACTCAAACATCTTTTTTTGTACCATATCTATTGGTACATTATTGAATGTATCGATACATTGATAAAATGTATCGATACATTTCACATAGAAAGCCTTTTATGGAAATCTATTTAGAATGTATCGATACGTGCTCCATATGTATCGATACTTTGAACACTAAGACAAAGTTTTTAAACAATTTCAACATTTTTGCCATTCCTTAAGTCCTTTTACATCTCGAGAACTGTCTTTAGGGTTCAATTCTTCTTACTAAGCACATTCTCATGCCATCATAATGTATAAACCATAAACATCACTCAAATGAACTCAACATACAATATACCATAAACATAACAACCATGATCATTTCATTAACATTAAAACTCATACATTGTCATGGTTTGACCCCCATCAACCTTGGACTAGCAACGTATATCCCCATTACACCTTAGGCTGGCAACATATATCCCTATTACACCTTGGGCATTTTATGATGCATTATAGGAATGAAGTCGTCACTTGCACCCTGTGAGAGTGGTATCAATCGAACTCTTTGAGTTCTCTTACTCGTAGCATGTGGTATGTGGAATGTCCTTCACATACATGCTTACTCATCTCATAAGGTATATGGAATTTACATCATATACATAATCTAATGGCATTTATGCTAGCTCAATCATCTTATGTAGTATATGGAATATGCATCATATACATAGTTTAATGGCATTAATCATGCATACTCAATCATCTCATGTAGTACATGGAATATACATCATATACATATTCTCATGGCATTAATCATGCATACTAAATCACCTCATAAGGTATATGGAATTTAGATCATATACAACATCTTATAGTATACATCATGCATGCTTGATCATATCATATGGTGTATGGAATTCACATCATATACATAATCCTATGGCATTCATCATACCAACATGCATATTATAGTATCTATAAGTAAGCATACAATATCTCGTACCCACACTAGTCCGAAGACCGGAGTAATCGAGTAGACTTCAAACATAAGGTGCTTGTCCCCCTTTGTTGAAAACTAATACATAGTAGATTCATAAACATTTTAGAAAATCCATTGAGTAAATCACATCACAATCATTATCAATTTATCTCCTTAGAAAATCATTTTCATTCTAAAATCTCAAATCCTTTGATAACCAATTTAGAGATATAATTTCAACATGCATAAATAATCTTTTTCATTGAAATCATACTAGCTTTACATATCAAAATAATTTGAAAGGGGTGTATCCACTCACCTAATTGGAGAGTTGATTTCTAGCTCTAATCACAACTTTTTTTCAGCGTTATCCGTAGAGTTTTCAAGTGTTCCTATCATACAACAATCATCACAATCATTTCCTAGAATAAGAATTTTGTAATAATCATTCTATGTACTTTCAAAAGTACTCAACTTTGGCTAAACTAATTTTTTAGCTAAAACCCATGCTTAGAAACCCATAAATCTTCCATCCTTACCTTAGGTGAGCTTAGATGCTTAAGTAAATCATAAAATGTCACGACTCGAAACTCCCATCGAGCTTGTGACAACTGTTGCGATGTCCCGGTAGACATTCATTGCCCGAAAAGCCAATCAAAACCTCGCAAGGCTTAACATCAGTTTTCTCGCTTCCCCTATGAGTATTAGTTACTAAAATCATGTTTTAAAGTGATATGAACCATATTCAAATCAAAAACAGTCAAAGAGAAGTTTCAACTACACAGGGGTATTTTAGTCATTTTTCTCAAAAATTCTGAAATTAGTTAAAATGTAGTATATGAGAGAAATTTACACATTTCATAATCGAAAATAAGTTTAGATATCTAAAACATTCATTTAAAGTGAAATTATAGCTAATGGAATAAAATAAAAATAATGAATAAAATATTCTAATTTTTCATAAAACAATTTTTATAGAACGCTACGTAAATAATTTTTACAACGTAAAAGCAAAATAAATTCCTACATACAGTAGCACACGCAGCCAGGTATTCAAAACATTTAACAATGACATGTGGGCCCCCGAATGACTAAAAGTAATGAAGGTTGTGAACCTACAGTTTTTGAGGATGCAAGTCCAACTGTAGCCCTCAACAAAATAAGCTATCTACCTACTATCCTGAGCTTGAAATGGGTGGAAAGAAGGGTGGTGAGATTATATAATCCCAGTGAGTAAACAAATATCATCTAAAACATCTAAAGCTAAGTAAATGGAGACAGATAAAATAGATTAGCATTTCACCCAAATAAATAACGAAGCTTACGATTTCCTGAAAAGCTTGGCTCGTGCCAAAATCATTCTCATACTCGGTTGTCAGGGATACCTTGACCTGGGGCTATCCCAACCGAATCCGCCAAGACTGTTAAAAAGTCATGTACGCATATATCATGTTTTTATTTTGAAAACATAGTCGTTCCTTGGCGTTGGTTGAGTTCACCCTCGCATGGTGGTTTGGCATGAAGTTAACTCTAAAGTTTTACCTCAAGAGTTACCCTACGCACCTCTTCAACCGAGGTAAGAATATACCCGGATTTCGTGCCCCTCAAAAAGGCTGGTCCACAGAACCCGCCACTGCAGTGACCAATCTATAACCCACCAATTCAATAAAAATTCAACAGCATGACATGGCAATTTTATCATTATCCAGCCTATCAAGGCAAACAACAGTTTATACATTTTCAACACAAATACCCATCCAGCCATTCATGCCCACATTATCATAAGCCATTCAATTCAAAACATAATTTACAATACAGCAAGTAGTCTCCAATTACTCCATTTTCAAGTCATCATTAAATTTCAAAACAATTTATAAAATCATTTCATTTAAACACATTTTTCATAAAATTACAAAATCGGATAAAAACATACTTTAGATAATTAAGACGATAATAAGGTTACTCACTGTAATGGAAATCGAATTCGGGATACTCTGATTCTTGATCCTCGGATACTACCTCTTTACTCTTGCCAGAATGCTCACCACCTAGACATAATGCACAATAAGCAATTTGCTACATTTGTGCTAAACCGTTGTAAAACCAATTCAGGCTCTATACTAATGCATGAAATGGGATGTGAAATACTTGGGTAACTATCTAAATACGGTGTTCAATATAAATTCAATTATGTACCTAAATAAAATGGTATTGGCCTAATTCGATCTATCACCCGATTAATTGGCCAATACGTCCAATTCAACTCCAAACAATTCCATTTCTCTCCCAATACTCCAAATCATTAAACACAATTTGAATAACTTGAAATATGGCAAAATCATCCTCACATTTTCTCTTGAAAAATTCGGCCATGGTGAGTGCACTAACAATATAATTTTTCATGCTTGATTCTCACACCATAAATCATTCATTCCTAATCAAATCACTTGAAATTCAATCAAATTCATCATCAATATTCCACATGGAATATTCGGCCAATGAAGGTGATGTAAGAACATGAATTTTTCTTGCTTGCTTTTCATACTACACATCACCAAACAACTAAAAACACTAGAATAACATGTTTTCTAACTAAATTCATCATCAAATTCTCTCTCCTAAGGTTTGATCAGCACACTATCCTTCATGATATCTTGTGATTTAACCATGGAAAATGAAAAATAATGCATAGGAAAGGTAGATCACAAGCTAGAATTAAGAAATTTCACCTTTGATGGCTTGATTCTTTGAAATTTAGTGAATTTCTCTTGAATTTCTTAGCTAGGGTTTTGTTCTTCTTCTTTTCTTCCCTTTTCTTCCTTTGGCCGACCAAGAGAAATGAGTTGGGAGGGTTATGGGCTGATTTTTAAAGCCAAATAATAAAATAATCCAAGCTTGACACTTGTCACCATGTTATTGGTCCATGTTTAAAAACTTAATAATTAAGCTTTCTTCCACCACCACATAAAATCCTTCAATTATCCATGATAAAAAATGCTAATGGCTGAAATCCATGGGCATGACAAGTGTTGGGTGGTGTAAAATTACAACTTTGCCCTTAGGGTGGCAAAATGACTATTTTGCCCTTATCCTTAAAAAAACGTCGAAATTAAAATTCTTCACTTCTCAAACTCAAATTATACTCCAAATGATCAATCTTAGTCAAAAATTTCATCCAACACTCACATCTTAACCTTGGGTGGCAAAATGACCTTTTTGCCCCTAGGTCATGAAAATTTCAATTTGACTTCAAATCAGTCCTCGAACTCCAAATCACCATTTTAAGTCATTATGGGGTTTTAAAATTCTCAATTTCATCTTAAAATCTCTATTTGGACTAGTTCGAGGCTTAATTCAACTTAATTGTACCATTTGGTACATTGCCGTCCTTTAACGATTTTCGAGGTACCTAAGTAAGCAAACATGCATTCTTATGTAAGAATGGCATAATAAATATATTGTAGAGCCGGGCTTGACATAAAACTTTTAAACTTAACTCACCAGTAGAAAGTTTGGGCAATAACACAACTATTTAAGTTATGAAAATCCAACGCCAAAAGATTTAAAGGCTAAAAATGTCATCTTTTTCCATAAAAACCCAAATATAAGCCTTAGAACCATAAAAATGGAATTTTGGGTTAAAAATGTGTTGAAAGAGCATAAGAATAGGTGTTTTACCTTGCAAATACGCCTGAGGGTTGCCAACCCTTGAAAATGTGATATATTTATAGGCTATGGTGTGAAAATACGTTTTTACCCCTTTTATTTTTTTGAAATCGACAAAATGTATTGATACATTTGGTTATGGGAAAAACGTATCGATACATTTGAGACAGAATGCAGTTTTCTAAGACAGATTGCCAATAAAACCTGTCGAGCTTATTTACATTAAATACGATTTAAGTAAATGTCATCTTTACATTTTACTTTCCAATTACTTAAGATATTTAATGTAAATAAGCAAACAACCCCCCTTTTGGATTCAATAAAAATATAAAAAAAATCAAAATCCAAAAGAATCAAAATCTAAATTTTGCTTTCAAGAAGCAAATCGAAAAAGTTTGACTAAAATTAAATTTACGGTTCCCAATTACCCTCGCAAACGTGCTTTAAAAATTAAGGAAAAATAATTTTTGATCATTTAAAAACTAAAGCAATCATCACTGTCATTCTTTATTTCCAAAAGATTTTTCTATAAAATCACATATTTTGACCCCTTCTAGACTTAGAAAATTTTTCTGTTTCAAAAGTGATAAAGAACAGAAAGTGTCAATGATTCTTTTGGAAGGTTCAATCTAAGTTTGATGTTTAAAACATGTAATCTATATGCGTACTTAAAGATTTCCTAACTTATCATCTTACTCAAGGTGGGATTTCACACTACTCCTCTAATTACTTCACCCTTTTCTTTCTTGTGCCTAAGAGTCATTTCATAGGTAAGCAAAGTCCTAGGAGTTCATCAAACTTGAGGATATTTAAATCCTTAGCTTCCTCTATGGTAGCGACTTTAGGTCTCCATGACCTTGGTAGGCAATGAAGGATTTTCTTCACCAATTCAGCATTAGGAAACTCTCTTCCTGGAGCATTAAGTTCTTCTATGATCTTTGTAAATCTCTTAAACATCTCTTTAATAGACTCCTTATCATTGATTTTAAGCAGCTTATAGTCAAGTATTAACATGTTAATCTTGGACTACTTTACTTAACTAGTACCCTCATAACAGTTTTCTAATGTGTCCTAAATCTTTTTTACAAAAGAGCACATAGCTACACTATTGAAGTCATTCTTACTAAGAGCACATAAAATAGCTAGTATAACTTTGTGATTCAGCTATATCAACTTTTTATCCTTGTCATCCCATTTTACTCTTGTTTTAGTATGTTTCTCACCATCAACAATCTTTGTATGAATACTGTTGTTTAATTTTCTACCCATGCAAGTATACGTATGGAACAGATATATATGTCAATTAAAATTCCACTACACAAGTATATATATCGAATAGATAGTTTATAAGCAAGCAGAGTATCGATCCCACAAGAAATTGATCTAAAATTTTACTAAGTACTAAAATTAGAACAAATTAATCTTATCCAAACACTCAAAATTAATTGATTAACTAAAACTAATTAACTAGAATTTAAACCAATAAAAAAAATCAAAATAATAATAACTTGAGAAGATATGAAATCAAACAATTCTATGATTACAATATCCCTCACACTTCATCTAAATCTTACCTCTCTTCCTCAACTTATTTCAATGGGTTGAATTGCAAACCTAGAGTCCCAAATTATTTATAAGGGTCTATCGACTCATCTTATAAAAATATCTATTTTAACCAAAACACTATATTCCTATGTGAATTGAAATTACAACAGACTCATTAAGTTCAGGCTCTAATCTGGCTACATATGGCCTATAGGTATACACCTATCCTATACGCAAATCAATTAATATGATCATATGCTATCCTAATTTTAGTCTACAATAAACTCCCTTTCCCAAGTTTGTTTAGGTTCCTAAATCAATTTAATTGGTGATCAGGCAATTAAAAGCATTAAGAACAAATTGGAATAAACAATTCAAATCCCATTAAAAATAAGCAAGAAAGAGATTAAAATTTAGATTACATGTGAGTTCAATTGCAATCCTAGAAAAAGAAATTTAGCTACTCATAATTGCAAAGACAAATAAAATTGTAGAAAATTCAACCATTGAGAGTAACAAGAAAAATAAAAGCGAAGGAAGAAAACAAAATAATATTTGCCGCCTTACTCTCCAAGTTTTAGCCTCAACTTCTAACTTCTTGAATCTCCTAAAAGTTGCCTATTCTCATATTCTTCAAACTATCTATTTGTACTACTAACTTAACTTATACTTCCTTAAGTTGACCTAGGGTTTAATTGAGCTTAAAAGTGTAATGAGAGGCCCAAAAATCAATTGTCAATCTTTACAAATTTCCATTCCTGGCATAGTACGTCCAATTATTTTCTGACACAATTTTCTCTATCTTCAAAGTAGACTTGAGTAAACTGATATTCATGAAACTTGTAGCTCTATCTCTTAGCTTTCCAATGATCTAAGAATTGTATCATTTAGAATTCTGTAGCTTGAGTTATGGCCAAAACACTAAGGCATATGCAAGCAGACTTTTGTGTCTTTCAACATCTCACTTTTCAAAATTAAGCCCAATTTCTTTTAGTTCCTACAAAAAATATAAAAACTAATAAATAATAACCAAATTAAAAAGAATAACACAAAATTAAAATAACTCACTTAAAAATAAACTAATTATAAAAACAACTAAAAATAAATAAATTATAATTGAAAATTGAGGACTTAGTTAATATTTAATAACAAAATTAGAATAAAATAATTCTATAAAATAGAATTATCACACTCTCAAACTTAAGATTTTGCTAGTCCTCGAGCAAAAGAAAATCATAAAAAAAAAAACTGAAGATAAAAATCCTTGAACAAGAGATAGAAGTACCAAATCATGATTTCCCAAAATTTTCCCAAAAAATTAACTCAAATTTCAACTTAAGGTAACATATAGCTAATCCTTAAACTCATGCATCAATTCAAGTAAAAACTTACTTTTCGAATGGACTTCCCGCGTGTGTGTGAATGCTCTCTTACAAAGAATATCATGCAATTCAAATTAGTTTATACCAAATCTAAGCATAGATTAGTACTAGGATCCAATAAGTTTGCTTTTTATCTCTCTCTCCACTAATGTAAATTAACACTTATTCAAAGATCAATAGGGCTTTATCAAGCTTGTAATGTAAGGCCATGGTCAAGGTATGATAAGGGATATATTTAGGCTTAAATTTACCCTAAGCACTTAATCAATCTAGGACATATAAAGAGCTCATTTGTTTTTTTGGTATAGCACCCCCAAACTTGAAGTAAACTTTCCTTTGTACCACACATTTTATTTCTTTTTTTGTTCAACCCCCAAACTTATTTTTGACAATTATAAACAAGGGGTAATTTTGTTAACAACCATATCATCCTAATTTTGATAATTATAAGCAAGGGGTAATTTTGACAATTATAAACAAGGGGTAATTTTGACAATTATAAACAAGGGCTAATTTTGATAATTATAACTATATGCTTCCCAAAAGCTAAGAATCAAAACATAATTAAAATATCATCCTAGGATTGGGACAATCATGAATGAGGTGCAACTATCTCAAAATTTTTTTTTAAAACACAATAAAACATGCAAAACATAAATATGCAAGACATATCTTAAAATAAAGGTAACTAAAAAAAAAAAAGAAAAACTAAACTAACAAAATTCTAAACCATTCCCCCAAACTTGGAATAAACATTGTCCTTAATGTGATAAAAGAAATATAAGAGAAGCGATCATCAGGATTGCAATGAGATTATATCGACGCTGTGTGTTGATGGAGCTTAATGGAAGACATTGCATGGCGAGCCAGTGTCATTCAAACGAAGTGCCATGAAAAATGAGTTAAAAGTTTGGTTACACTTTGTAGCAAAACGGTTACTTCCTTCCACTCATATAAGTGATGTAATGAGGGATTGTAGATTGCTTATTTATGCCACTGTAACACATTAATCCATTGATGCTGGTATTGTGAAACCTCGACCTCCATAGACCCGTAATTAGAAGTAGATGCAATAACACGAACCAAGGGTAATTTCATCATTTCTCATGGTGAGCTCCTGGAAGCAGTTTTCTAATGTTATTAAGATTTACGCAAGCCTAAGGAATAAATGAATGATGGTAAAATAAATGAAGAAGATAGAAATACTAATAATTCCCATAGTAGGGGTAAAATGGTCATTTTGCATCTAGAGTCTAAATTTTTACGTTTTCGTGAACCTAAGTATTGTTAGACTATTATGGACTTTGTCTTAGTGTCAAAAGAGTAAAAAGGTTGCAAAAAGGATGGGAGGAAGACAAAGCCACCATATTAATGGCATTTTGGTAAATTAAGTGAAATTTGGATTAACTTGAAGCATAAATATCTAAGTTCCAGCAACTTCCAGCAGCTCTTTCTTCTTCATCCCATTCCTTCTCTCCATTTCATGTTTTTCTTCAATTTCCATGGGAAGAAACCTTGAATCTTCCATAAATCTCTCATAAAAAGTCCAAGTTTCATGCTTTTGCCCACTCTGTCATAGGGATTTTCATGCTCTTCCACTTTTACACCTTAAGAACCGTTAAAAGCCTTTCCTTAATACTTTCTCTCACTAGCTGGACGTTCTAGAAAAAGAGAGAGAGATTTCCCACAATAGTTTGAAAGCTTTTGAAAAGGAATTCAACTGAAACAAAACCCTAAGGTGAGTAATAAGTTAGGATTGATTTTTAAGATGTTGATAATGGCTAACAATGAGATTTGTGAGTGTTTTATTATTGAGGTTGTTTATTAATTTTTAGGTTGACTATAGTAGTGAAATAAATAGCCACTTAATGGTGATTGGAAGCTAGTTAGGAATAACTAGCTGAACTTAAGTTAGGAAATATCTTTTGGAATTATATTAATGCCAATTTGGGTGATTGAGATGCTATTGGGTGTGATAGGTTCCAACGAGATCCCACATCTCCATTCGGAGCATTGGTCAAAGTTAGAGTTGATCAAAGCATCAACAAAGACTGATGAGTGAACTTGCATTTAAATGTTTTGGGATATCGGCATGTGTGTTGAATGAATCACATGAAAGAATTTATTTGTCTTTTCTTAAAATCATGCATGGGAACAATCCATTGATGAAATGTTTCTACGTTGTGAAATGTGACTGTGATGAATCCATGTGCTATTGTATTATGTTGGTATATATATATATATATTGTGTGTTGATAATTATGACTGTGCATGTACGGTGTGGGAGTGCACATGCCGGTGATAACGGGGTGAGGGAGTGTGGATGATGAGATTGCCTATGTGCGTGATGTGGGGGGAGCACATGATGGCATTAGTTGTGTGCGATGTAGGGGTCACAAGATGATGATGATATATGCCATGTGCGCGATGTGGAAGGAGCACATGATAACATTAGTTGTGCGCGATGTGGGGGTCACACGATGATGATGATATATGCCATGTACGTTATGTGGAGGGAGCACATGATGGCATTAGTTTGCATGATGTGGGGGTGCACACAATGATGATGATATATGCCATGTGCGCGATGTGGGGGGAGCACATGATGGCAATAGTTGTACACGATGTGGGAGTGCACATGATGACTTCGACAATGTGCAGTGCGAAGTGCACATGAGCTGGGTGAGGTGGTGGTTGTGTACATGCTTGTATATATATATATATGCTATAAATATGTTTTTATATGCTATAGAAAAGGTTATGAAAATAATATGTGCTTGTATTGAATGTTGAAAAATTGATTATTGTCAAATGTGTTCAATTTGATTTTCGTTGCATCAAGAATGGATTTTTAATACAGTAAAAATCCCCCTAATTCCACTGGCCCTGAATTTTGCTGTAGCAAAATTCCATTTTCGTCGCGGTGAGAAATTTTTTGGTGTGGCAGACACTATTCTCGCTGCAGCGTAATTCCATTTTTACCACGGCGAGAAACTTTCGTGTGTACACTGCAGACACTATTCTCGATGCAGTAAAATTCCATTTTTGTCGCGATGAGAAACTTTCTATTTTGTGTCGATATTTGCAGTAATTTTCACCTTCCAACTTCATAGTTGATCATGGATTTTGTTTTCAACATTAGAGTACTAAATAATTTTAACAAGAAATTAAACTAAATTGCATTGTTTTTAAAATAAGTGCATTATGTTTTCTAAACTTTTCGTTCTGCTTGCTTGTTCCCTTCTTATGTTCACTCACTAGGTTTATGCTCACATTTTTAAACTTTCATGTTTTAGGTTTTTGAGTAAAAATTGACTAGATCCTAGGACGAGGTGATCCTCCCTATCCATTGTTCGGTAGGTTTGCCATGATACTAAGTGTTAGCACCCATGCCTAAAGTCACTCTGCTGATGGTTAGAGTCTTTGAATGTGTACATGTAAACGGGATGTAATTTTCTAAGAATCGTTTGGTAAACTATTTATGTATATTATGATTGAGGAATACCATTATGAATATAAGCTTGGATTTTTTGAATTGATTTTAATGAAGTTATTATTTGAACATTATGAGTTATCGATCTTAAAATGGAATATGGATGATAAATGGGCTAATGTACAGGTTTATATAGGAAGGCTTGCTAGGGCCTAGTGGGCTATGCTTAATGGGCCCTTGTGCCGATCATGGCCCGAAAATTGCTCTGTGACAAATTTGGTATCAGAGCTCAAGGTTTAGTTGAGTGCTAGGAATTCTCATGTCAGTCAGCGAAGTTGTCGGAGTTAATGTAGAGTCTTGTTTATGGCTTGTGACTGCAGCACAAGTCATAGACAGGAGACTATATAAACTCCTATTCTTAGTAACCTAACCTTTTTCAAACTCCATATAAAGGTTATAAGTGGTGCCGTCATCTGGGTTTGAGATGTCACTCGAGACACAAGCTGTTGTTGGAAGATTTTAAGTAAACGTTCTTAATAAAATGTTAGTGTGATGGTATATCCCTCTGATTAAGGATGGAGGAAAGTGGAGTTGGATTAATAGGTCTGTAATAACTTGTTCATTTGGTGGAGTTAAAGGTTGAGCCCAAGATTGTCAGTGGGAAGAAAATTTGATGACTATGACTTGTATTTGAGGTCAATATAAAATAGCACCTGAGATAATGGCAATAAGGGGCATACTTTGACTAGAATGACTAGTGATTTTTATAAATGATGTGTGGTCATCAAGAAAAAGGCTAGTAAACCAAACTGCTTTAAGGATGAGCTTGAATTTTGCTATGCTTAGCATGAAGCCAAAGGATTAAAGGATTAGTTGTGGATTTGGTAGCTTGAAGTTAAATGACTTAGAAATGTTGATTTTAGTCTAAACGTCATATGGAGTTCTATGTTTGAGCTTAGATTACAAGTTGTTTTAAAGATCAATTTAAAAGTTTATATGGATTAGTATGCAACCTATGATGTAAATGATTAGTTTTGAATATGATTTCTCCAAAGGTAAGAGACATAGAAAATGTTGACTATTGGATAAGCTCGAAGAGGGAGCTTCTGCATCCTACGTTTATGAATTTGGATCTTGCGGCCACAAAAGCGAGATGCAACAATTAAGCGAATTGTCCACCTTACCAATGTTAACGGTTAAGGATTGATGAGTAAAGTTAAGCTCGCAACGCGAAGTGATGTACACTTTGATATTTATATACCTAAGAGTTATTTAGAGATCATTGGTTAATCAAATTTGTACTAAATGTCATGGTAAAGGTATGTGAATGTTAGTAGTGAAATGTGTTCAAAGGGTGATTTTGACATACCACCAAATGCGGAATAGATATGTTGAGATTAATGTTCCGATTGTGAACTTGTGATAGAAAGCTAGTTGTGCAAATTGTGGGTTTCCTAATCATGAAATATATGAAGCAATATGTAGACATACACTTAGAGTTATATATCTTGTGATCCCCATGCGTCATATGGAATGAGATATCCCATAGAAGGACTTAGCCTAATTGGTGGTTATATGACAATAAGCTTGGTATGAGACTGAGAATGCCCTAACATGTATGGGGAGTGTGTTGTGAAAGGTCAAAAGTTGTTAAGATGAATAATGGGAGAAATCAGTGAGACTATAGGTGACACTTTGAATGGTTAATGTGATTAAGTGAAGGATTGTAAACTTAAGTATGGAGGGAATTATAAAAATGATGCCATAACATTATAATATGATAATTTGACACAAATATAGCCCATTGGAGGTAAATTATGGAACTTGGGAAAGATGAATACTTGATTTGATAAAGATCGTGAATGTAGAATGTGGTGAACAATGAACAATTTTTATGATCATTTGTACTGAAAGTCAATAACTATTTGAGTTACTAGACAAGAAAGACAATTAATTATGGATGGTAAGAATTGTGGGATGCCATAAATAATGAATAATTATGAGTGTAGTGATATGTATGCTGTGAATTCATTACACCATATGGAAAGGATATTCCAAGGTGGGACTTAGTGATTAATGATAAAAGTTACAGAATAATATGAGTTAAAGGTATCGACTTGGCCTAGAGCATATGATAAGCAAAATGAAGATATACATGCTGATGGAAACTGTGGTATAGGCTTAAGAGAAAGCCATGTGGTTTAGAATGATTAGTGTAGTAGCCTTAAAGGCAGAAGAATCAATTTGATAACGTAAATTCTAGCAGCTGTAACGTCGCAGTGATGACTACCCAATGCTATCGCGTTAAGACCCTCTCATGGCTAGAAAGCATGAGCAAATGGTGAATGGCATGAGGATAAAACTTGCAAGTTAAACAATGGCCATTAATCTTAATGTTGAGCTTTGTTATTTGGAGTTTTAAGTGTGTTGGAAAAGTGTTTATACGAGTAAATTGAAAAGTTTCTTTATTGCCTGATATGTTGGCATGTAAGTAAAAGAGGATTTAGAGATTTCTTGAGATGGCTATATTGAGGTAAATTACCATGTGAAGTATTAAGATGAAAAAAAATAAAATAGAAAAAATATGTTGACTAAAGTTAAATCCTAAGAAACAAAGTAGACAAAAGATTAAGCCTTGTTAAAGGCTAAGGAAAAAGTGAGTGAAAAGTTGGATGAATATATGAGACATTGATAAGGGATGTCAAAACCAGATAATGAAAGTGTGAATGAAGAATTACAAGCGTGACATAGAAAATGAGTTAATGTAAAGTATCGTTATGAGGAATTACAAATCTTGTCTTGACTTAGTTGAATGAAAAGGATTAGCAACAACACAAGGCCAATTATATGGCATACTAGAAATCTATTAATGTAAATTGAGGATTGAATAAATGAGTATGCATTAAAATATCTTGGAGAATAGTGCATGTCTTTTGGAATGATATGCGTAGAATGTTAAAGAGCAAATAAGTGATTAAGTGTTTCAGGAAAATATGAACATTCTTGAGAAGGAATTATCAAACGTATGCGGTTAAAATATTATATGAAATTTTGAAACTTGCTGAGGAGCCTAACTGCTAAATCATTGGTTAAGTGATCATATGCGGTGAGACATAAGTTTCAAATAATTATCCATAAGGAAATACTCAAAAGGAATCCTGCTATGAGTCTTGTAAAACAAGCATTAAGTTTTGTGATTACAAAAAGGATGTCGTAAGCTAAAAGTGATACTCACATTGATATTAAGAAGTACTGGAGAAAAAAAAAACCTTGTTTCAAGTCTTGCAATTTCAAGTGCAATTTGTAAATTGGCTAAGGGAGACTGATGTTATATTGGTATAAAAGAATAGTGTAAAATATGATTGAAGGTAACCTTGATAATGAAGTTGGATAATGGAAACCTTCTAACGTATTATGGAAATTGGAATTTGGAAATGCAAGAGGCACACATGATTCGAATGAGTTTAAGTCTTAAGTGACTGGTTAATATTGAATTGCAAAAGGGATATATAAGGATGACTTTTAGGGATTATGGTATTGCATAAGATGCAATGATCAAGTAAAGATGAACCTTTGAAGGATCAATGAGGTTATAAGGCATATATGCATATTGGATTGCAAGATAATGAAATGATATTTAGTAAGTGAAATGTGACTAATGACATTGTGGTGCACGAATATATAGTACAATGAAACTTAAGTATATAATTAGAAATGATAAGAAGGGAGTATAAGCATGCAAATGATGTGAAGTTTATGCATAGGAATGATGAGAATTCATATGGATTACGTAAGAGATAACTTATGGTAAGACGTAAGTTGAATGGTAATTTAAACATTTAAAAAGGCCAATCAAAAATTGATTATACCCCAATGTTCGTAGATTAAATATGAGAATGTTGACATGTACCATGAGACTTATTGTATTGAATCTTGGTTATAGATAAGAATGAATAGAAGCGAAATTTAGCTCGAAGGTGCTTGAACACAAGGATCCCCACACATAATGAGGAATGTTGACATTTAGAAGTGTGTGTATATACATATGTGTGGAATTGATGACATAACCAAATAAGGTAAAGAATTGTTCTTAGTGATTCGAAATTGGAACATGATATATTTAATGAGTTGTATGGATAGTACAACAAAAAGAGATCTCATTGGAAGTTGAGCTATGTTGATATAAAAAATTTACAGAAATAGTCAAAGAAAAGATATCAAGGGAATGTAATCTATAGCGTGATTAAGACATGCAAAATGGACTAATATGATTAAGAAGATTTAAGTTGCATAAATATGAATTAAACATGAAGAGTGAGGGAATGGTTGAAAGATTCAATTCCCCTTGATGTTGAAAATATGTATAGGAATGAGTAGGACATGTTTATAATGCCATAAGTGATGCAATAGTGTATGGGGATAAAATGAAGGAATGAATGTCGGGGTGTTGACAAGGAATGAGGTAATAAGATGATGATTAGGTATACATAAGCAAATCTAATATATGATCAAAATCGCTATGATTGAGCTGAAGTTATGATTAGGGGTTAATGATGGAAGATAAAGGCATGCTCGGTGACTTAATGATAAAAGAGATAACATCAGTGAAAAATACCATGGTTTTCACTCAAAGATGATAATAGGTATAAGTTATGTGCCCTGATCTTGTAAAATGTTTTAGTCGAATGAAAGGCAACGAAGTGCATAAATCAAAATTCCTTATAAAGGAAAGAACAGAATAAGATCATAGAGCAAGATTAATAACTCGACACCGACGTGAATTGAAGGATGAATTATATTTAAGTGGGGAAGACTGTGACACCTAGTACCCTCGTATTGTGAAACCTCGACCTCCATAGACCCGTAACTAGAAGTAGATGTAATAACACAAACCAAGGGTAATTTCATCATTTTTCATGGTGAGCTCCTGGAAGTAGTTTTCTAATGTTATTAAGGTCTAAGTAAGCCTAAGGAATAAATGAATGATGGTAAAATAAATGAAGAAGATAGAAACATTGATAATTCCCATAATAGGGGCAAAATGGTCATTTTGCATCTCGAGTCTAAATTTTTACGTTTTCGTGAACTTGAGTATTTTTAGACTATTATGGACTTTGTCTTAGTGTCAAAAGAGTAAAAAGGTTGCACAAAGCATGGGAGGAAGACAAAGCCACCATGTTAAAGGCATTTTGGTAAATTAAGTGAAATTTTGATTAACTTGAAGCATAAATATCTAAGTTCCAGCAATTTCCAGCAGCTCCTTCTTCTTCATCCCATTCCTTCTCTCCATTTCATGTTTTTTTTCCTTTTCCATGGGAAGAAACCTTGAATCCTCCATAAATCTCTAATCGAAAGTCCAAGTTTCATGCTTTTGCCCACTCTTTCATAGGGTTTTTCATACTCTTCCACTTCTACACCTTAAGAACCCTCAAAAGCCTTTCCTTAATACTTTCTCTCACTAGCTGGACATTCTAGGGAGAGAAAAAGAGAGAGAGAGAGAGAGAGAGATTTCCCACAATAGTTTGAAAGCTTTTGAAATGGAATTTAGTTATAAAGAAACCCTAAAGTGAGTAATAAGTAAGGATTGATTTTTAAGATGTTGATAATGGCTAATAATGGGATTTGTGACTGTTTTATTGTTCAGGTTGTTTATTCATTTTTAGGGTGACTAGAGTAATGAAATAAATAGCCACTTAATGGTGATTGGAAGCTAGTTAGGAATAACTAGCTGAACTTGAGTTAGAAAATAGCTTTTGGAATTATATTTATGCCAATTTGGGTGATTGACATGTTATTGGGTGTAGTAGGTTCCAACGAGATCCCACATCTCCATTCGAAGCATTGGTCGAAGTTAGAGTCGATCAAAGCATCAACAAAAACCGGTGAGTGAACTTGTATTTAAATGTTTTGGGATATCGACATATGTGTTGAATGAATCACATGAAAGAATTTATTTGTATTTTCTTAAAAACATGCATGGGAACAAGCCCTTGATGAAATGTTTATATGTTGTGAAATGTGACTGTGACGAATCCATGTGCTATTGTATTATGTTGGTATATATATATATATATATATGTTGTGTGTTGATAATTATGACTGTGCATGTGCGATGTGGGAGTGCACATGCTGGTGATAACGGGGTGAGGGAGTGTGGATGATGAGGTTGCCTATGTGCGCGATGTGGGGGGAGCACATGATGGCATTAGTTGTGCACGATGGTGGGGTGCACACGATGATGATGATATATGCCATGTGCGCAATGTGGGGGGAGCACATGATGGCATTAGTTGTGCGCGATGTGGGGGTCCACATGATGATGATGATATATGCCATGTTCGCGATGTGGGGGAAGCACATGATGGCATTAGTTGTGCGCGATGTGGGGGTGCATAGATGTCTCCAGCTATGTGTGGTACGAAGTGCATATGAGCTGGGTGAGGTGGTGGTTGTATACATGCTTGTATATATATATGTGCTACAAATATGTTTTTATATGCTATAGAAAAGGATATGAAAATAATATGTGCTTGTATTGAATGTTGTAAAATTGATTATTGTCAAATGTGTTCAATTTGATTTTCGTTGCATCAGGAATGGATTTTTAATATAGTAAAAATCCCCTTAATTGCACTTGCTCTGAATTTCGTAGTAGCGAAATTCCATTTTTGCCACGGTGAGAAATTTTCAGGTGTGGCAAACACTATTCTCGCTGCAGCGAAATTCCATTTTCGCCTTGGCGAGAAACTTTCGTGTGTGCGTGATAAACACTATTCTCGCTGCAGCTAAATTTCATTTTCACCACGACGAGAAACTTTCTATTTTGTGTGGATATTTGCAGTAATTTTCACATTCCAACTTCATAATTGATCATGTATTTTTTTTTCAACATTAGAGGACTAAATAATTAGAGGCTAAATTATGGGGTTTTAAAAAGAAATTAAACTAAATTGTATTGTTTTTAAAATAAGTGCATTATGTTTTCTAAACTTTCCATACTGCTTGCTTGTTCCCTTGTTAGGTTCACTCACTGGGTTTATACTCATATTTTTAAACTTCATGTTTTAGGTTTTTGAGTAAAAGGTGACTGGATTCTAGGATGAGATGATCCTCCCTATCCATTGTTCGGTACGTTTGCCATGATACTAAGTGTTAGCTCCCATGCCCAGAGTCACTCCGCTGACGGTCAGAGTCTTTGAATGTGTACATGTAAACGGGATGTAATTTGCTCAGAATCGTTTGGCAACTATTTATGTAAATTATGGTTGATGAATACCATTATGAGTAGAAGCTTGGATTTTATGAATTGATTTTAGTGAAGTTATTATTTGAACTTTATGAGTTATAGATCTTAAAAGGGAATATGGATGATAAATGGGCTAATGTACAGGTTTATACAGAAAGGCTTGTTAGGGCCTAGTGGGCTATGCTTATTGAGCCCTTGCTCCGGTCATGGCCCGAAAATTGGGCTATGACAAAATACCTCCAAACATTTCTCCACCATGTCTGTGAATATGGCCATTATCCATCTCTGAAAGGTGGCAAGTGTATTACATAATCCAAATGGCATTCTTCAAAAGCAAAAGTTTCATAAGGATATGTAAATATAGTATTTTCTCGATCTTCATGAGCAATAGAAATTTGGTTATAACTAGAATAACCATATAGAAAACAATAATATTCCTTACCAGCCAAGCGATCCAACATTTGATCAATGAATGGAAGAGGGAAGTGATCTTTCCTTGTAGCTTTGTTGAGCTTGCAGTAGTCCATGCACACTCTCCATCCAGTCACAGTTCTTGTTGGAATGAGCTCATTATTGTCATTGGCAATCACTGTCATTCCCCCTTTCTTAGGAACACATTGAACTTGACTTACCCATGAGCTATCAGAGATAGGATAAATTATTCCAGCATCCAACCACTTAATGATTTCTTACTTGACCACTTCTTTCATGATAGGATTCAATCTTCTTTGCTGTTTAATTGCGGCTTTGTGATTTTCCTCAAGGAGAATTTTATGCATGCAAACAGAAAGGCTAATTCCATTAATATAAGTTATAGTCCACCCTTTTCCTTTCTTAAATTCTCTAAGTGTCCTCAATAACTTTTCCTCTTGCATGTTAGTAAGAGCAGCAGAAATAATAACTAGAAAAGTAGAAGATTTTCCTAGAAAAGTAGAAGATTTTCCTAGAAAAGAAGATTTTCCAAGAAAAGCATACCTCAAGTGTGCAGGCAGAGGTTTGAGTTCCAAAATAGGTGGTTCCTCAATGGAGGGCTTAGAAGTTGGCATCAAAGAAGCTAAAATATCTAAAGACAGATTAGTTTTAAATTTGGAGTGAGCATTTAACAAATTTGAATATTTAATAAATTCACCATCATCCTTATCAAAATTAGGAACTAAACATGCTTTTAGGGGATCATTAGAATTTTCTTCTAAGAAGACATCATGTGTAAAATTATTTACCACACTCACAGAAAAGCAGTCTTCAGATGTCATAGGCAATTTTAAAGCTTTGAAAATATTAAATATTACCTGTTGGTCTTGAACTCTCAAAGTGAGCTCACCTTTTGCAACATCAATCAAAGTTATAGCCGTTGCTAAGAATGGCCTCCCAAGGATGATTGGAATTTGCCTATCTCCTTCTATGTCAAGAATTATAAAATCAACTGGAAAAATAACTTTATTACCTTGACAAGAACATCTTCAATAATTCCCCTTGGGTACACATAAGAACGATCAGCCAGTTGCAAAGTAACAAAAGTGGGTTTGCACTCCCCCAAACCAAGTTTCTCAAATATTGACCAAGGCATTAAATTGATACTTGCACCTAAATCACTTAAAGCTTTTGCAAAAAATAAATTACNGGATCTTGAGTTTTGGTGGTAGTTTATTTTAGGGAATTGTACTACACTCTTTTATAAGGGAGACAGTTTAAAACTCACCTAACTTTCTCTTTTTGGAGAGGATGTCCTTTAAGAACTTGACATAACTGGGCATTTGTTCAAAAGCTTCAATAAAAGGAATATTTATGTTTAATTTCTTGAAGATATTGAGGAACTTCTGAAATTGCTTTTCAAGCTTTTGTTTTTGGAGCCTTTAGGGAAAAGGTGGTGGAGGATGGATGACTTGAGAAGTTCTTTGATTTTTAGCTTTTTCATATTCTTTTTGTTCAATTTCACTCTCTTTCTTACACATTCCTTCCTTATCAACATTTTCGTATTCTTTTTGTTCAATTTCACTTTTTCTCACACATTCTTTCCTCATCAACATGTAAATTCTCAAGTTCAATAGCTTTTTCATTCACCCCCTTAATCTCTTTTCTACTCCTTAAAGTGATTGCTTGGCATTGTTCCTTACTTTTAGGATTGATTTGTGTGTCAGTGGGTAAGGAACCTTGAGGTCTATTGTTGATGGAATTTGCAAGTTGTCCCACTCAGGTCTTAAGATTTCTCAAAGAGGCTTTTGGACTTTGAATTAAACATCAGTCTTGGACATATATTGCAAGAGAAGTTCTTCCAATTGGGACTTTTTTTCAGGAACTTGTGGTTTAGCTTGTTGTTGAAAACCAGGAGGCATGATGGGTTTTGGATTAGAAGGCTCTGCATTGTTGTTCCATGATTATAAGTATTGGAGTATGGGTTATTTTGCTATCTATTGAAGTTCCCCACAAACTGGAGTAATTCAGAATTGTTTGGACATTGATCATATGAATGGCAATCTCCACATATCTCACAAACTACTAATGAATTTTGAACTGCATGAACTCCTGGTGTGCCAAACTTTTTGGACAGTGCAACCACTTGCGCAGCTACTTGAGTAGTTAAGTTGCCAAGTGCATCAATTTCATAGGCTCTAATAGCTTTTCACAAACCCGACCTTTCTGAAGGCCATTGATAATTATTTAAAGCCATCTCTTCCAAAAAATTATAAGCATCTGTAGCATTCTTACTCATTAATGCCCCACCAGCAACAACATCAATTATGGTTTTTATTAACCAAACCAACCCATTGTAGCATGTATGAACTTTCAACCAATCAAAAATCCCATGATGTGGACATCTTCTCAATAGTTCTTTAAATCTCTCTCAGGCTTCATAAAAGGACTCACCATCAAATTGTGTGAATGAGGTGATATCATTCCTCATCTTTGGAATCTTGGCAGGCAAAAAAAATTTTGCTAGAAACTTTTGTGCCAAGTCTTCCCATTTAGTGATAGACCCATTGGGCAGTGAATTAAGCCAGTTTTTTGCTTTATCCCTTAGAGAAAACGAAAACAGTCTCAATTTAATAGCGTCATCAGTTACTCCATTGTATTTAAAGGTATCACAAATCTTCAAGAAATTTACTAAATGAGAATTAGGATCATCACTGGGTAACCCACAAAACTAGACTAAAGACTGAATCATCTGAATGTAAGCTGGTTTAATTTCAAAATTATTTGCATTGATGGAAGGTCTCCTAATGCTTTGGTGTAAACCTTGCAAAAGAGGAACAGTATAATCTCGTAGTGCTCTATTTGCTTTGGGAACCAAATTAATGGCATTATTGTCATTGTTATTGTTATCCTCCGGCATTGTCTGACTTAAAGCTGTAACTTGTAAATTCTCCCTTTGACGTCTTCTAAAAGTTCTTTCTATCTTGGGATCAAAAGGAACAAGATTCAATTTCTTTCTTCTTTGCATACAATGACCAAAGATATCTGCAAACAAACAAAATCTAATATCAATGAGCAAAAATTAAGCATACATTAAATTGTTAAAGTTATGAGTGGCTTTGAAGATAAGCCATTGATTGTTTAAGTTCTCAATAGAACCCTATTAAAGGAAGTGTTTAAGCATTTTAGAAGTGTATTGAAAAGCATAAGGGAATATACTAGCTTAACTTGCTATAAGAGGTTGAATTTGGATGGCCTTAAGTGGCTTGTGAGTAACTCAGCAATGTATAGGTAAATGTGCAGCAGAGCTATGATTGATAGATAAGGATAGAACTTTAACGATAAGATGGTGTTCACTACTTTAGGCATTGAACTGTAAGTTATTGACTTGTAACCACTCTGTGAACATTCTGGTGAGATAAATTAGAGAGATTTTTCACAATGAGAAAAACATTAAAGCTCGAAGAGTGAATGGCTATATAGTTAAGTTGGGGCTCTGACTGACATGTCACATAAGTATAAAAATATGTTGCAAATATAAGGACGCTTGGAAATGTTGGTTTAAGGCAATGATTATCTGGCCATTAGGTAGACCTGATGTGGTTATGGTCTTGATATACTTGTAGACGCAAGGCATAAATTGTGAAATGTGCTTCCCCCACTAGTTCCAATTTATTTTGAGTAATTATCAAGGGAAAGTGCCTGATAAGGGTAGGTAAAGGTTGAACTGTGTTTCAAATGTTTACAGAAAGAGGGTGATACGATTTGATTAAATGATACTACTACTGGTGAGGGAATAGAAATACGCTACTGGAATTGTAGAGATCTATTTAGAAAAGAAATGATGATTTGAGAATTCAAGTACTCATATACGAGTAAAGATTTGGTAATGAGACATGACCTAGAATTGGAATACTACACTATGAATTTTGGCTAAGAAAATTGACTATAAAACACATGGTGTTTGGGGATGGTGCCAATTAGTGGTTAACTCTCGTATGAGAATGGAATATTGAAATCAGCTTTGTGTATTCACCACAAATGATGAGCGTGATCTAACCAACTATAAGATGAAATGATTCTAAACTTGATTGTTGGTTATTTTTGTTTTACAGATGGCTTACTGAGCTTGATATGCCTAAGGCTAGTCGAAGTTAACATTTTTGGAAATATATATGTATGGATATATATGTTGCATATTGGTACAAAAGCTCATACGGGTTGGGTATAATTTGATTCGATGATGATATTTTATCAATGGTTATAGTGCTAAACAAAGATTAAGATAATTTACTGCTGTTTTTTGCAGTGAACAAGTTGATTACGATGCTGTTAACTTAAAAGTAAGTGTTTATACTTTTGGCATAAGTTCATCAAATTCTATTATATCGTGATCAAACTTGGTGTTTTGATATAGCCTGAGAGGCTTGGCATATGAATTAGCTTAATTGTGAGCTAGAAATTGTTAGGCTATTATGAAGTACACAAATAGAAAAGTATGACATGAATTTAACATCCTAAGCAGCAATGCAAAATGATGTATTAGTTTTGGTATAGCTTCAATATATAGTTTTGATATATAAAGATTTGGGGAAAAGTTTATAGCTTATACATGAAGGTGTGCATTTGAATTCGTGTAAGTAAAAGTGTAAAATCTGCCTTGATTGGCATAAAGCCCATGATTCAGAATGAATGATTATGGATTTAATTTTCTAAGGTAAAAAGGGCTAAAAGAAGTTAATTTCAAAAAGGTCTTAATAAATGATTCCTTGATTTTAAACTGCACTTAAGGAAAGATCAATGTCTAATTTCATCCTCAAATTGATAAACTAATGAGGCCATGAGATCTGACATTTGGAGTAAATTTAAGGAATTTCAAGTTATATATGTTGTATGTGGTTGATGACGAACAAGTTAGCTATGACATTGGAAAAATAGAGATGATTAGTAATCAAGACGAGACTAGGAAAGGAACTTTAAAGGAAAAAAATTGAGCAACTTTAACCTTAAGATCGTGAGTTATTGATTAAAAAGATTGGTTAAGATCATAAGGAGGTATGTGGGATGTCATGGTTTATTAAAATGCTTGGTGGTATAAGTTTAGATTTATCTAGTGAACACTCGATCATGAAAGTATTAGAGTTTGTTTTTGGGAATATGGTTACTAATGGTTATTAGATTTGAATCATCCATGATGTTATATATATCTGAAATAAATAAAGCATGTTTTGACCCTTACGTGTTATGAAATGCTTGAATGTGGGAAGGTTTGATAAAAGATCAAGGTAGAGGAGTTGTGGATGGTTAAGTAAACATGCATAATTGATGATTTAAGGATGATTTGATTGAGGTGTGACCAGAATTAATAACATATTTGAATTATCTTCATAAGATGAAGAATGATATTGTTTTGATCGAACAAGAGTAGTACTAATGATTAAATGTATTATGACATTGTCGAGTTTTCTTTAAAGATTGGAAGTTGATATAATGCATAAACCAAGATCTTATGTTAAGAATGCTTGACAAAAGTGATGTGGCAGAATTTTAGAACTTTGACTATTCACCCTATGCTGATTTGAATTCGAGGATGAACTCATTTTAAGTGGGGGAGACTATAGTACCCCGTACTTTGATATGGTGGCTAATAAAGCTTACGGATGCCAATTGAGGTTAATTACCGAGTTAACAAGGTGATTCGGAAGTGAACTTGTGAAACCTTGACCTCTATAGACCCATAACTAGCAGTAGATACGATAACACGGATTAGGGGCAATTTCATCATTTCTCATGGTGAGCTCTTGGAAGTAGCTCTCAAATGTTATTATGGTCTAAATAGACCTAAGGAATTAATGAATGATGGTAAAAATAAATGAAGAAGATAGAAATATTGATAATTTTCATGATAGAGGTAAAACGGTCATTTTGCATCTCGAGTCAAAATTTTTAAGTTTTCATCAACCCAAGTATTTCTAGACTCGTATGCACCTTGTCTCAGTGTCAAAGAAGTAAAAAGATTGTATAAAGGCAATGGAAAGACAAAATGACCTTGTTAAGGGCATTTTGGTAATTACGTGAGAAAATGGATAAACATAAGGCATAAATATCTAAGTTTCTAGCAAGTTCTTCAAATTTCCAGCAACTACTTCTTCTTCTTCTTCCTTTCTCACATTTTCTTACCTTTCATGGGAGCTTGCTTTGAAACTTCCATAGATTTTCTCAAGTTAACCCCAATTTTCATGCTTTTGTGCACCTTTTCGTAAAGTCCTTTATGCTCTCTTACTTTTTCAACTTAAAACCCTCAAAAGCCTTTCCTTAATACTTTCTCTCACGAATTGGACGTTCTAAAGAGAGAAAGAGAGATTTTTCTCAAGAATTCGAAAGCTTTTGAACAGGAATTCGATTACAAAGCTACCAAGGTGAGTAATGAAACTAAGTTGATTTTTTTTAGATGTTGAGAATGGCTAGTGGCTAGAATTGTGAGTGTTTTGTAGTTGAGGTGGTCTATTCATTTTAGTGTGACTAGAATGGTGAAAATAGATAGCCACTTAATGGTAGTTGAAAGTTAGTTAGGAATAACTAGTAGAGCATGATTTAGGAGATAGCTTTTAGAAATATGGTTATGTGAATTGAGTTGATTTGTGATGCTAATGTGTGTGATAGGTCCCAAAGAGATCCCACATCTCCATTCAGACCATTAGTGTGAGTTGGAGTGGATTTAAGAATCAACAATGACACTGTGAATGAACTTGCACTAAAAATATTTTGGAAAATGTATTGGTATTTCGACGAAGCCTATGAATGATTTTTATTTGATTGTTCCTTAAAGATTATGCATGGGAACAAGCCTTTGTTAAAACGTTTTACATTATGAGTGTGCAATATGATGAATCCTTGTGCCTTATATGATGATGATATAAATATATATGTTGCATATTGATAGTTAATATTGTGTAACAAATATAACTGTGTGTGTGCATGATGTAGGGATGCACATGTCGGTGATGACGAGGTGAGAAAGTTTGGATAGTGATGTTGATGTGTGCGAGGAAGGAGTGCACATGATGATGTTGATGTGTGCGAGTAGAGAGTGCACACGATGATGTTAAAGTGTGCGAGTAGGGAGAGCACACGATGACATTACCTTGTGCGTGTAGAGAGTGCACATTGGCTGAGTGAGGTGGTGGTATTCGTGTTTACATATGTATATATACATGTGTAGGAGAAAGTTTTGAATATAGTAGGTGGATGTAATGTAAGTGAAATCTTCCATGTTGAACCTTGAAATCTTGCTAATTATCTTCAAATTGAATTGTATTGCAGTGAGAAACCTTCTGTCATGTTTACTATCTTGCTTGGTTTCTGCCATATTTTCTACTTCTTTAACCTTGCGGTTGATCATGGATTTTCAACATCAAGGGATTAGTTATTCAAGTTTGAAATGGGGGGTTTTAATAAGAATTAAACTAAATTGCATTGTTTTTGAAACTAAGTGCATTTTTTGAACTTTCCTTATCGTCGCTCGTTCCCTTCTTATGTTCACTCACTGGGTTTATACTCACATTTTTAAACTTCATGTTTTAGGTTTGTGAGTAAAAGGTGACTAGATCCTAGGATGAGGTGATCCTCCCTATCCATTGTCGGTAGGTTTGCCAGATACTAAGCGTTAACCCCTACGCCCAGAGTCACTCCGCTGACATTCAGAATGTTTGAATGTGTACATGTAAACTGGATGTGATTTGCTAAGAATCGTTTGGCAAACTTTTTATGTATAATATGATTGATGAATACCATTATGAGTATATACTTGGATTTTATGAATCGATTTCAATGAAGTTATTATTTGAACATTATGATTTATGGAACTTAAAAAGGAATATGGATGATAAAGGGGCTGACGTAAAGGTTCATACGAGAAGGCTTGCTTAGGCTTAGTGGGCTATGCCCAGTGGGCCCATGCACCGGCCATGTCTAGAAAATTAGGCTTTGACAAATTTCTCCCTCTGTGTTTGTGCTCCCCTTTATTGTATTAATGATCGTTTCAAGTTATTTTGTTATCCAACTTAGCAAGCCATCTAATTTTTATCTATTTCTTAATGAAGATAACAAGCATTGATTCAGACATATAACAGAATATATTCAGGAATTGACATACAAGCTTGCAGAACTACCAGTAATAAGCGAGAAAGTATTATCAATATTGTAACCAACTATCATTAGCATATCATCATCAATAAACCATTTCCATTCTAAAATCAAATGTCATTAACAAGCCAACAAAGATAAAAGGGTATCGTAACAAAGAGTAAGTTATCAACATCCAAACACTAACCATCACTAGTCAAAAACAAATTTCATAAATAACTAGGCATCATTAGAATCAAATTCTTAAATTACTATATCATTACTTCTATTTTCTCCCGCTTTTTGGTCATCAGAAAAACAAGGATGGTCTGCTTGTTCAAGAAGAGTTAGAAGGGGTGGATTCATCAATCCCACAGTGAACATTGAAGGGTCTGGGAGATGAGAAATAGGATGATTTTTGGGGTAAATAATTAAGGGAAGGAGTGTCTGAGACTTGGAAAGGATTTTGGGTAGAGGATTTGATTGAGGATTTAGCTTTGTCAACCAATCTAGAAGACATTTTTCTCTTGAGGAACCTGGTTTTCATTGCCATTGTCTTTTTGTCTTTTCTCATAGGTTTGGGTTTATCTTGTGTAGATGCCACTACTTTCCTTTTTACTTTGTCAGTGGGTTCACTTTTGCTTGTTGTGAGAACTAATTCAGGGGAAGTTCTTGCAGGTGTTGGTTTTTGTGTTCTGCTTCTTGTTGCTTTTTTTTTTTGCTTGCTCCTCCCTTACCATTTGATGAAACACATCCATAATTAAGACTCCCTCAAAATTTGTTGGAGATGGGTTAGCTTTCTGTGCTTCATCATGTTGTTGAGGATTAGAATTATCAATGATGTCATTAAGAGATCCAATCACTTATGCATCATCATTGTATTCTCCTTCAACTTCAGGTTCGACAGTAGACTATTTTCTTGCTAGAGCAGGTTCAGATTCACCACCTTCAGTTTGAGAGGTAGGATTCTCAGCAGTTTGTGCTTCTGGTATAAGACTTAAGGTTACTGAGGTACTTTCAGATGCTAGACCAGATGGTGTTTTTCCTTTTTCTTTCATGAAGTTTGCCAGCTCTTGCAGATGATCTTCAATTTTTAGAATTCTCTCAAACTGATCAGTTAGCTTGCAATCAATTCTCATCAATAAATTTAAAATGATCTCATTTGAGATTTAAGAGGTGGTTGACTTTATCTGAGCAGAGGTGGGATACTCATTTCTTAGGGTGTCTTTGGGAGTTTTGATGAATTTTTCTCCTTCAAATTTATATCCCATTTTTGGTAGACTTCCAAAATAGATGGCTTGATCTTTGCTTTTGACTTGATCAATTTGATATCTTGTATTCCAGATTCCTTTTTTCCTTACCAAGGAGGTAATGAGGTTTCCATAAGCTAGATTAATTTTATCTACACGGCAGGTTCCCATTCATTCTTTCAATCATAAATCGTCCAAGATTGAGGGGAGTTGCATTGAATGCATGCTCCATCAGCCACATGTCTTGAAGACTTACATAGCTAAAGCTACCGCTTCATCAATGAATTGTTGATGCAATAAAGTAGTGTAAGATCCTAGTTTGAGGACTCTTGATAGAACTTGCATAACTCCTGGAAGAGTATCTTTCCTTTTTCCCAATGATGATTTCCCACAAAGATGAGGGATCATATTCTTCTAGAATTTCATACTCACCCACATTACACTCAATTTTCAGCAAATTTCCCACATCAGTGGTAGTAATCACAAACTTCTTTCCATTCAGAAACAAATTAAGGCAATCCTCAACAAAATCCTCTAGATCATTAAGCTTTGTTTTATCTAATGCAATGCTAGAGTAAAATTCTTTGACAAGACTAGCACTATAAGATCTATTCTCAAAAACACTTAGTTTCTTCAATTTGAGTTCCTTAAATTTTGACAGACCATTTTTTATGTCTGGTACTTCATCAAAACTGTCCTAGTCAATGAATTTTCCACAAGATATGGGTGCATTCTCTATTTTCCTAAATCTTTCTTCATGTATCTTATTCCTAAATTTTGAGGATTTAGAATTACCTTTTTTGTTGGAATTTTCTCTTTCCACCTCTTTTTGTTTCTTTCTTACTTTTTTAATCACTGGTATTGGGTGGTTCGTTTTCCCTTTCTTTTGAATCTTGGATGATGGACTGTCTTCCATGGGACGTTTCCCTTTATTGTTTTTCAGAGTGTCACTTGATAGTGAAGATTTGGCCATTGTTCTTGGTAGTTTTTGACTTAGGGTTTGAAGAGTTTGAGATGAGGGGTTTAAGTTTTGAGAATAGCAGTTCAAGAGAAAAGAGAATATAAAGAGAAGGTGAGGAGTTAAGAGAGGTTATTAAACTCCCTTTTTAAACATGGTTAGACATCCCTTTTTCAAAATTCAAAATTTTGGCTCCCATTTTTGGTTTTCAGTTAGATAGTTTTTCTTTTTCTTCTTCCCTTGTTCTGCTTTTCCGTTTCCTTAAATATATTATTATTTTTTATTTTTTTGTTTCACTTTCTTAACTGATTAAGTTTTACATTTAACCGACTAAGTCAAGCATTCTGAATAAAAGGATTAACATAGAACATTTTTAGTCAGTTAAATGATTCTTTTGATCAACTAAGTTTCTACTATCTTATGAAAGGAGAACTCAAGAGCTTTACCTAAAGCTCATTTACATTAAGCATTCCTAGATTTCTCCAAATTTCACAAAATCATTCTTCGTTTAAGGGTGTGGCAAAGATATCAGACAGTTGATGCAAGGTGTTAACAAATTCAATCTTAATGTCTCCGTTAAGCACATGATCTCGAATAAAATGATGTTGAATTTCAATGTGTTTGGTTCTGGAGTGCTGAACTGGATTTTTTGAGATGTTTATAGCATTTATGTTATCACAAAATATGGGTATATTATGCATGGTTACTCCAAAATGTTTTAATTGTTGTTTAATCCATATAATTTGAGCACAATAACTTCTTAAGGATATTTATTCAGCTTCAGCTGTTGATAATGCAATAAAGTTTTGCTTTTTACATGACCAAGATACAAGCATATTTCCAAGAAATTGACAGGTGCCACTAGTGTTTTTCTTATTTGTTTTACTTCTAGTAAAATCAGCATTAAAGTACCCAATAAGATTAAAAGATGATCCTCTTAAATACCATAATCCTAAACTTTGTGTGTCCAAGAGGTACCTAAACATTCTTTTTACAATTGTTAAATGTGACTTTTTAGGATGTGATTGAAAACGTGCACACAAGCATACACTAAATTGTATGTTAGGTCTGCTAGCAGTTAAGTAGACTAATGAGCTAATCATACCTCTATAAAGCTTTTGATCAACACTCTTTCCTTTTTCATCTTTATCACGCTTGGTGGAGGGACTCCTTAGTGTGCTAATTGACTTCAGCTTCAGCACATCAAACTTTTTCAGCATGTCTTGAATGTATCTTTCTTGATTGATAAAGATAACATCCTTAGATTGTTTCATATGAAGGCCAAGAAAGAATTTTAGTTCATCCATCATGCTCATTCCAAACTCACCTTGCATTTCTTCAACAAGTTCTTACACAAAGTTTCATTAGTAGCACCAAATACAATATCATCTACATAAATTTGAACTATAATTAAATCATTCAAGTATTTCTTAATAAACAGTTTTGTATCAATACTTCCTCTAATGTAACCTTTTTCAACTAAGAATTTTGAGAGTCTTTCATACCAAGCTTTTGGAGCTTGTTTTAATCCATATAAGGCCTTATGCATTTTGAAAACATAATCAGGCTTTTCAAAATCCTCAAACCTGGGGGGTTGTTTGACATAAACTTCTTATCGAATAAGACCATTTAAAAATGCACTTCTCACATCCATTTGAAATAATTTGAGATTCACAAAACATGCAAATGCAACCAATAATCTTATGGCTTATATCCTACCAACAGGAGCAACGGTTTCATCATAGTCAATACCTTCTTCCTGATTATATCCTTGAGCAACTAGTCTAGCTTTGTTTCTTATCACATTACCTTGTTCATCTACCTTGTTTCTGAACAACTACTTTGTACTAACAATTAAGTGATTGAATGGCCTCGAAACTAATGTCCATACTCTGTTTCTTTCAAATTGTTCAAGTTCTTCTTGCATGGCCAAAAATGGATTACTCCTATCTCAAATCATCGATATCTGGCACATGCACTTTAGATCCATATCAGAGTAATCCATTAATGCCTCTAGTAAACATTTTCCTTTTCTTCCCTTGAGGATCCTTAATGCCTTTACCACGAAATCTTCTTTGTCTTTGGCCTCCTTGATTTAACCCATCAAAAATCAGTCTCACTCTAAAATGTGCTAAAAATGGATTGGTATGATCAACCTCAAATCGAATGCCCATATCTCCCAACTCATGCATACATTGTATCAATGATCTCTTCTCCACTAAGATATGGGCTAAACTTCTAATAGATTTTTGGCTTAATGCATTTGCCACCACATTAGCTTTTCCAGGGTGATACAATATCATACAGTCATAATCTTTAAGCAACTCCATCCATCTACATTGCCTAAGATTGAGATCTTTCTACTCAAAAATGTATTTGAGACTCTTGTGATCCATGTAAATCTCGCAAGTCTTACAATACAAGTAGTGCCTCCGTATCTTCAAGGCAAATACTATGGCAGCCATCTCCAAGTTATGTGTGGGGTAATTTTGCTCATGATTCTTGAACTATCTTAACGCATATGCTATCACCTTTTTATGTTGCATTAGCATACATCCCAATCCTACTCATGATGTGTTGTAATAAATCATATAGTCCCCTGAACCACATGGAAAACTCAACACTGGAATTATGGTAAGTAAAGTCTTGAGCTTCCCAAAACTCTCCAAGCATGCATTTATCCATGTAAACTTGACACCATTTTATGTCAACTTAGTCATAGGAGCAGCAATCTTAGAGAAATCCTTAACAAATCTCTTATACTATCCGTCTAACCGTAGAAAACTTTGTATCTCAGCCACTGAAGTAGGCCTTGGCCATTTCTCTACTGCCTTAATCTTTTATGGGTTCGCTATCACCTCATCTTTAGATACTATGTGACTCAAGAAGCTAACATTGTCAAGACAAAACTCACAGTTGGAGAACTTATCATATAGTTGGTGCTCCTTCAACGTCTACAACACAATCCTCAAGTGCTGTTCATGTTCCTTTTGACTCCTTGCATACATTAAGATATCATCGATGATCACAACCACAAACTTATCCAAATATGGTTCAAATACCCTTTCATCATATGCACAGGGTTGAAGAATGATAACCCTATTTTGGGGGATATTATATATATACTTGGTTCTCACAGTCTAATTTCGAAAGAACATTCATTAGAAAGTTTGAGTAATAGATCTTAAAGAAAGAGAGGCTTGCTTGGGTTTGGTGGGCTATGCCTATTGGGCCCTTGCATCGATCATGGCCTAGGAATTAGGCTGTGACAAACTTGGTATCAGAGCTTAGGTTTAGTCAAGTCCTAGGAACTCTTGTGTCAGTCAGCGGAGTTGACAGAGTTAGTATAGAGTCTTGTTTATGATTTGTGACTATAGCACAAGGCATAAACAGAAGGCTATATGAACTCCTATTCCTAGTAACCTACATATTACTAACGTCATATAAAGGTTATAAGTGGTGTTGTTGTCCGGGTTTGAGATGCCACTTGAGACACGAACTGTTTTTGGAAAGATTTTAAAGCAAATGCTCCTAACGAACGGGTATTATAATGACGTATCCCTCCGACAAAGGATGAAGGAAAGTGGAGCTAGACTAATAGGATCATGATAACTTACTTATTTAGTGAAGCTATAATTTGAGCCCATGATTGTCAATGGGAGAAAAATTAGATGACTATGGATTGTATTTGAGATCTATATAAAGGAGCACGTGCGATAATAGTAATAAGGGGCATAATTTGACTGGAATGAATAATGATTGTTGTAATTCACTCGGAGTTTACAAATCTAAGCATTGAAGGAGGTGTAAACCAATACTTATGTGCACGGGGGTAAGTGCAGTATGTTAATTGAGCTTGTCATGCCCATATATATAATGGTGTTGGGTTTTCGAAATATTTTATATGCGAATATGTGTTGAATATGTATGCAGCAGCTTAGAGAGAGCTGGTTTTGATTTCAATTAAGTGACTGTCAGATCCCAAGAATTGATTTAACCCGTTATGGGTTTTACTAATAAGTACATGAATCAACCCAAGGGTGAAAATCAGTGATTGTTATAATTAATGTGTAGTAATCAAGTAAAAGGATAGTAAACAAATCAGCTCTAAGGATGAGCTTAAATTTTGCTATGCTTAGCGTGAAGCTAAAGGATTAAAAGACTAGTTATGGATTTGGTAGTTTGAAGTTAAATGGCTTAGAAATGTTGATTTTAGTCTAAATGCCATATGGAGATCTATATTTGAGCTTGATATACAAATTGCTTTAAAAATTAATTTAGGAGTCTATTTGGATTAGTATGCAAACTATGATGAAAATGATTAGACTTGAATTCGATTTCTCCAAAGGTAAGGGATTTAAAAGATGTTGATTTTTGGATATGCTCTAAGAGGGAGTTTCTGTATCCTAAGTTTAAGAAGCTTTAATCTTATGACCGCAAAGGTGAGATACAATAATTAAGTAAATTATTCACTTTATAAATGTAATGGGTTAAGAACTGAAGAGTAAAGTCAAGCTCTCAACAGTAAGTGGTGTACAATTTGATATATACATAACTAAGAGTTATTGGGAGACAATTACTTAATCAAATTGTACTAAATGTTATGGTAAAAGAATATGATTGTTAGTAGTGAAATATGCCTAAACGACGATTTTGGCATACCACAAAAGGTGAGATAAATATGTTGAAATTAATGTTCCGATTGTGTATTTGTGATAGAAAATTTTGTTTTGCAAATTGTGGTTTCCATGATCATGAAATATATGAAGGTTATCAATATATAGGCAGATACTTGAATGTGGTATGTTTTGTGATTCACATGCATAATGTGGAAGAAGGTATTCTATGGAGGAATTTAGTCTCACTAGTGGTTACATGAGTATAAGTTTGGCATGAGATTGAAAATGCTCTAGCATATATGTGGAATGCATTGAGACAGGTTAAAGGCTCTATATATATCAACAATGCCATTAAAATGAATGATGGGTGAAATAAGGATATTGTTATAACAAACATAAAAAGCTCAAGGATAATTAATGCAAATATACTAAGTTCGTTTGGTTCAGTCCAAAATAAGAGTAAGGACACCTTGGAAGATCTTAAAATAATGCCCACTGTGGTCAATGAGCTAAAATGTTATCTGGCATACATTGAATTATTAAAGTTATGAGTGGTTTTGAAATTAAGCCTTTGATTGTTTAGATCCTCAATGAAATCTTATTAAAGGATGTGTTTGAGCGTTTTGGGAAGTGTATCGAAAAGCATAAGAATAATATACTAGTTCGACTTACCATGAGAGGTCAAATTTGGATGGCCATAAGTGGCTTGTGAACAATCAAGCAGTGTATAAGTATATGCTCATAAAAGGGAGCTATGACTAGTAGATAAAGGTGGGACCTTAGAATTTCATTGTCATAGTTATGAGATTATATTTTTGTATAATATGATATAGCGTTGAACTTCAACGGTGAGATAGCGTTCACTGCATTAGGCATTGAACTATAAGTCATGGGCTTGCATCCACCTTGTAGACACCCTGATGAGATAAATTCGAGAAATTTCTCACACTAAGAAAACATTAAAGTTCAAAGAATAAATGCCTACAATAGTCAAGTTGGGGCTTATGACTGATATGTCACATAAGTAAAAAGATATGTTGCAAATATAAGGATTCTTGGAAATATTGGTCTAAGGCAATGATTATCTTGCCATTATGCAAACTTGATGAAGTTATGGTCTCGATATACTGTAGACGCAAGGCATAAATTGTGAAACGCGCTTTCTTTCCCCCACAAGGTTCGAATTTTTTTTGAGTAATTGTCAAGGTAAAGCACCTGATAAGAGTAGGAAAAGGTTGAATTGTGTTACGAATGTTTAGAGAACAAGGGTGATATGGTTTGATTAAATAATAATACCCTTGGTGAGGGAATAGAAATACGCTACGAGAATTGTAGATATCCACTTAGAAAGAGTTGATGATTTTTGATTTTAACTAATCCTATACGAGCAAAGACTTTGGTAATGAGCTATGACTTAGAGGCATGATAATAGAATATAAATTTTGGTTGAGAAAATTTGGCTTTTAAGATACGTGGTGCTTAGGGATGATGTCAACTAGTGATTGACTCTGATATGAAAATAGAACACATAGACCGATTTTGAGTATTCCCCACATGATGGTGAGCATGATTCGATTAAACGTAAGAGGAGATGATTTTAAACTAAATTTGACAGCTATTTTAATATTACAAGTGGTTTATTGAACTTGCAATACCTAAAGATTACTTGAAGTCAAAATTTTTGAAAATGTATATGGATATATATATGTTGCATATGGGTGAAAAAGAACTCAGACGGAGTTGGTTATAGTTTGATTCGATGATGATATCCTATCAGTGGTTATAGCATTAGGTAATGACTAAGATGATCCATCGGTGATCTTGGCAGTGAATAAGTTGATTATAATTCTATTAGCCTAAAGGTAAGTGTTTATATTTTTTGTATGAGTTCGTAAAGTTATATTATATCGTAATCAAACTTGATGTTCTTGATATAGCTTGAGAGGCTGGGCATCGGAAGTAGTTTAATTGTAAGTTGGAAATTGTTAGGCTATTATGAAGTACACAAATAGAGAAGTGTGCCTTGGATTTAATCCCCTAAAGGCTAACGGAATAGAACATATTAGTACTGGTATAGCTCCAGTATAAAGTTCTGATTTATGGAGATTTGGAAAAATTTTATAGCTTATGCATGAAAGTTGTGCATTTGAAATTGTGTAAAAGAAGTTTAAAACCTGCCTTGTTTGGCATAAAGCCCATGATTAAGAATTGATGATGATGGGCTTAATTTTCCAAGGTAAAAAGACTAAAAAAAGTTATTATCGGAAAGGTCTTAATAGATTATTCTTTGATTTTAAAGTGCACTTCAGGAAAGATAAGTGTCTAATTTCATCTTGGGGTTGATGAACTAATGAGGTTGTGAGATTTGGAAATTGAAGTAAATTTGAGTAATCTCAAGTTGGATATGTTTGTATGTGACCTATAACTAATAAGTTGTTTATGACTTGGGAATTATAAAGATCAGTTAAGTCATGAGGATGCATGCAAGAATATCATTGATTATTAATATGCGCTGTGGTATAAGTTGAAATTACTTAGAGAGCACTTGATCATGAAAATATTGGAGATTATTATCAAGAATATAGTATTGCCGGTTACTGGATTTGAATCATCTACAATGTTGAATATATATGAAATAGATAAAACGTTTTGATCCTTATGTATTATGAAATGCCTGAATAGGATTTGTATGCAAGTATGTGTCACAACCCAATTCCCAGGCCATGACTAGTGCAAGGACTCAAAGGGCTCAACACACTAAGCCCAAGCAAGCTTGCTAAATTGATCTTATACATTAATCCCTATTCATTTAGAATCCAAAATTCGAAATATTCAAATACCGTTCCTTTGAAAACAATTCATAAATCTCAATCATACATTCATAATGGCATCATCCACTTATATATTTAAAGATAGAGTAACAAATGATTCTTAATATTTCACGCCAAGTATTCATATACACATGATTAGACCTTGACCGTCAACGGAGTGACTTTGGATAGGAGATATGACTATTGAATGTCAAAGTACCTGCCCAAAAGATGGGAGTACACGGACACCTTAATCTACGTCTCAACCACCCCTGAATATGAAAATATGAAGTTAAAAACGTGAGTATAAACTCAATTAGTGAACATAGAAAGGGAACAAGCATCAATACGGGAGGTTTTAGAAATCATGATGCATTTATGTTGAAGACAATGCAATTTAACTCAATTTCTTGTCACAACGGAAATCTGTCTTTGTTGCAGTGAAAATCAAGTGGAAATCGTTTCTCAAGTTTTAACATTCAAAAATCAATGCAACCACAATATAATTTCCAAAACCTCTCTATATATATATATCATATATAAACAAATATATAACCACCAGTCTCGCCCCCAACTCTATCTCAACTTATGTACACTACCACACCGCACATAGCCGGGTCAGCACAGCTCATGTGCACTCATACACCGCACATGGCTGGGTCAGCACAGCTCATGTGCACTCCTACACCGCACATGGTTGGGTTAGCACAGCTCATGTGCACTCCTACACCGCACATGGTTGGGTCATAATTATCACACAAAAATATCATTTAATGTATAATATACACATCAACATAATGTAGAAACTCATGAATTCATCATGTTCATATCTCATAATATCAAAACATTTCATCAAGGGCTTGTTCCCATGCAACTTTTAAGGAAAGACCAACAAAATATTTCTAGTGGCTCAATCAAGCATAAAATCATTTATTCCAAAATATTTTAATGCAAGTTCACTCACCTGGCAACAATGAGATTTTAAGTCGCTATTTGTTTGGAGGTGTCTCTAACTATTTTCACTGGCCGGTTGCTCGTTATTTACTCCGACATGCCACCATAGTTCTCTAACTTTATCTTTGCACTTCCTAGCTATAATACGAACTCAATATATTTAATTACATACGTATACGGGCAGCACTTCAATCAATTAATCCTTACTCAAATTTATATTTTCATCCTATCATGAAATCGTCTTCAATTAACTCACATCTTAATACATTTTTACCAAAATTACTTACATCCATTGCCTACGAAATTCCTTAGATTATATCACCGGCAACTTATTTATGATGTCACGTGCCTACTTCAACCTTTCTAAATAATTTCCACCCAAATCCATCTTATATTTCCACACAGAATCCACATATATGGCAGAAACAATTATTCTCACTTTCACTCGATTATTTCCTAGTTTACACGTATCGTTATCTATCTAACTTTCAATACTTTGTTTCTCAATCCTCCATCCACAATGTTCCTTTTTTATTTCTTTCAAACAACATGCCATACAATCTTAACAATTTTCAACTAGCTTATGCAAATAGATCCTTTCAACAACCATAATTCCATCACAATATTCAACTAATTGTAGGCTTTAAAACATAGTGTTAAGCTTATCGTTTTCCTTTTCCACTTTGAGTCCTTCATGTACCCATGGGTTTATTGGCTTACATGTTACCAATTTTTCTCTAATCAAGCCAATCTTTGCTGCCACAAGATATTTCTTTAAGTCACTAACTCATTTTCAAAGACTGCTCAAGCCAAAAACAAGAATTCTTACCGTTCCTCGCTTGAATCACCAAAACCAAGCTTTTTCTTCCTTTCTCTCTTTTTCTTTCTTCTCCTCTTACAATTTAGATGTGCTGGAAATTGGGGTTAAAGGCTGGAAATTTAGTGCTCAAGAAGTTTGGAGAAGAAAGGAAAAGAAAACATGGAAAGGAAAGTGAAGAAAACTTGATTTCATGGTGGATAAAGAGAAAATGGCATGGAAGCTTCAAGAATGGCGTGGAGCATGGATGAGAAGAGGAAAAAATCTTGTTGGAGGAGATAAGAACGGTTTTAGGCCAAAAAAAATCAGAGTCAAAGCTTCCTTTGAAAGCTTTGACCAAATTGCACGTAAAATTACTATTTTGCCCTTTTTGTTTCTTTCCATTTTAATTTAGTCCTCCCAACACTCATTTAACTCCAACTTCCTTCTATTACCTTCTTCTACACATGAACAAACAAAGTATGAAGTTTGTACTCCAACGCTGTCATGACCCGAAACTCCCATCGAGCTGGTGATAACCGTCGCGAAGTCCCGATAGGCATTCTTTACCCGAAATGTCAATCGAAACCTCACAAGGCTTAACATCAGTTTTTCTCGATTCCCCTGTGAGTATTAGTCACTAAAATTATGTTTTGAGAGATTATAAACATTTTTCAAATCAACACAATAGAAAAATAATTTTTTTCTCACAAGGGCATTTTGGTCATTTTTTCTCAAAAAATCTCGAAATCCTCTAAAAATGTTGTATGCAAGTACAAAATATATAATTAATAATCAAAAATAAGCTTAAACATCTAAAACCTTCATTTAAAATGAAATTCTTACTATTAGAATAAAATAAAAATTTTGAATAAAATACTCAATTTTCTCATAAAATAATATTTTTAAAACATTGCGTAAATAATTTTTATAGCGTAAAAGCAAAATAAATTCCTACATACAGTAGTACAGATAACTAGAGTATGAAATTTAATTTACAGTGACATGTGGACCCCCAAATGACAAAAATGAACGAAGGCTACAAACCTACAGTTTTTTAGGAAGTAAAGCCAATTGTAGCCTTCGACGATATCAGCTATCTACAGTCTATACTAAGCCTAAAATGGGTGGGAAGGAAGGTGGTGAGATTATATAATCCCAGTGAGTAAATAGATATCATCTAAAATATCTAAAGCTGAGTAAATGGAGACAGATAAAATAGTTTAATATATTTTAATTCATCACCTTTCAACTCATTTCAATTAAATAAAATTAATTCATATAAATCGAGTAATCAACATTACTTATGAATTTTTTAAAACTTTGGCTTGTGCCAAAAATAATTTTCATACCCAGTTATCAAGGATGCCTTGATCGAGGGCTATCCCAACAGAGTCTGCCAAGGCTGTTAAAAAGTTATGTATGCATAAATCATGTTTTTATTTTACAAACATAGCTGTTCCTTGGCATTAGCCGAGTTCATCATCACGAGGTGCTTTGGCGTGAAGTGAACTCTAAAGTTATACCTCAGGAGTTACCCTACTCGCCTTTTCAACTGAGGTAAAATATAACGGGATTCCATGCCCCTCTAATAGGTTGGTCCACAGAAAACCCGCCCCCTGCAGCAGGTTAAACCCACCATACAATAAACTTTTGACAGCATGATATGGCTAATATAATACTATCCGGCCTGTAAATGTAAAACAGAGCAATTCATATAGTTCACAAAAACACAACCCAACTAGTCATGCCAACACATTAACCTAAGCCATCAATTTAAATCATAAATTTACAACACCTCAAGTGGTCTCCAATTACTCTATTTTCAATCCCTCATTCAATTTTAAAACAATTTTATAAAATCATTTTCATTAAATCACATTTTGTTTATAAAACTAAAAAATTTATCATTTAATTCGTTTTCCATGAAATTCACAAAATCGAATAAAACATACTTTAGATAATTAAGATGATGATAAGGTTACTCACTTCATAATAGCAGGATTTCTACGTCGCTATTGATTCGTACTCGTATAATTATTCCTATTTGCCAGTCACCTATGTCGTTCGGCACGCTCCCACAACAAACTTTCCTAGCAACAATTTAAATTCAATATACTTAGTGCATCAATTACAATTCTCTCTCTCATTTTATCATAAATCTACATTATTTCTCCTCATTTCTTCCAATATTGTACCATTCAACTTAACACTCTCAACCAAATTATGCATCTAAATTCCTCCAACATCAATAATTCTTCACAACGAATCATTTAAAATTTCTTAACTTTATTCGAGCACTATTTGAAAATTTTACATTTTTTTCTTTACTTTAGTCGTATAACACCTCCTAATAAAATATTTAAATGTTGTATTAAAGTAATTTAAATTTAATTCATGTCACCAAATAACCAATGTATAATTAAATAAAATGGGCTAGCCTCCATATAGTCCAATTTCACAATAAACCATGGAGTAGAGTAAAGAAATTTTACCCAATTAGGCTAGGTTGGTCCACGTTTCCACCTTCCTTTTCTTTTGGACTTTTCTTCCTTTATGGCTATTGGGCACTTTTATGATCTCTCCTCAATTTATTTCTATTGGGCCATGCCCATTTTTCTCTCTTGTTGGGCCATGCTCATTTTCCTTTCTTGTTGGGCCATGCCCATTTTCTTTTTCTTTTCTCACATGCACAAACCGTCCCAATTTCTTCCTCTCTCTCTCCCTCTCACCACCGGCCACACTTTCTAGCTTTTCAACTTTCAATTTTCAGTAGCTAAAGCTGCTCATATTGGCTTCAAAATCAGCAGTTAAGCTGCTCTATTTCTCTTCAAAAAAATCAGCAGCTAAGCTGCACTTTTTCCTTCAAAAATTAGTAGCCAAAACAACAACAATTAACCACCAAAACCACACCTTACAACCTTCAAAATCAGCTGCAAAAATCAACACTTTTCATCTTCCAAAACCAGCAACAAAGCTGCACTTTCCAGCCCTCAAAATCAGCAAAAAAATAGCTCATTTTCCTCTCTAAATGGTGGCAAAATCGGCCCCTCAACTCAGCTCTCTCCCTCCTCTCACTTTCTCTTTCACGTTCAGCTTTCTCTTCTTTTTGTTTTTCTTTCTCTCGGCTACTTCTTTCTTCTTTCTTTCCTTTGTTCTTTTGTTTCTCTTTTACTCTCCCTCACAACCGACTTCTCTCTTCTTCTTTGTCTTCTTCACTTAACTCATTCAATTATATATATATATATTTTATTCCTTCATGAACCTTCCAATTTATTCCAACTTGATCAGCCTCTCACAATTCTTTTTCTTCCTTCACCATTTTGCTCCACATGGCCGGCCCCCTCCATCTAACAAAGTAAAGAGTCTTTGACTCTTTTTATTGACCATATGGGTGGCTGCCCATGTTGGTCTTCTAATATATATATATATATATATTTTATACTTATATTATTATTTCACTATTTATTTATTTTATTTCTTCCATTAATTTCACTACATAATCCTTCAATCTTTATGTTTTAAATTCGATCTCTTTGATGCGTCTAAAAATTTCAATTTTCATTTATTTTCCTTTCTCTGTACATGTACCAACGAAATATAAAAATTGCACCTCAACGCGGTGTTACCACAATATTTAAATATTTACTTATTCGCGTTGGTTCGACTTAACAAAACATGCGTATTTCACTTTCGTCGTTCATTTCTCCAAAAATTCACTTGTATTTCTTCTTCCCCACTTGGATCACCCATATGATCTTTATTCATGATTGATTTTGACATCTGGCTAAATAATAATATTTTAATATTATTTTATTAATAAAATATTATTTTATTCTAAAAATTTTATCTTGTCGCCTTTGTTGCCAAAGTTCCTTATTATACCTCAATTGACCTCTGAATCGTCCTTTTATCTCACAAATTCTCCTCCGATAAAATATTATTATTTTTTTATTATTTCTTCGCGTGCGAAATGTTTTATCATAAACTATTCCTTTCATCTTTTATCACTCGTAAACATTTTAATTGACTTCAATTTGCATCCGATCAACTTTATTTATCACCATATCAAAGTATAGGGCATTTCAAACGCGGTGTCCCCATAATATTTAAAATATTTATTTACCCTCGCTATCTTTACTTAATAAAGACACGCGGCCCCATTAACATCAATTTTCTCTAAAATTCTCTCATTCTTCTTCTCCCCCACTTAGATTGACCATATACTCCTTCATTGAAAATTTTGACACTGAATAAAATATTAATATTTTAATATTATTTTATTCCAAAAATTTTCTCTTGTCTCCTCTAGTCCCCTTGGTACCCAAAATACCTTATTATGCCTCAATTGACTTCTGAATCACTTTTTATCTCACAAATTCTTCTCCGATAAAAATATCATTATTTTATTATTATTTCCTCGTGTGTGGAATATTTTATCCCAAACTATTCCTTTCATCTTTTATCATTCATCATTTCTAAACATTATAATTAACTTCAATTGGCATCCAATAAGCTTTATTGGTCACCATATTAAAGTACGGGGTATTATAGTCTCCCTCACTTAAATAGAATTTGTCCTCGAATTCACATCGATGTCAAGTTATCAATCTCATTCCATGATCTTATTCCATTTCTCCTTTTATAGGGAATTTCGATCTATTCACCTCGTTTACCTCTAGTTCAACTTGAATACTTCACTTATGTCTATTATTATCCTTTAGAATCATATCAGTAGTACCCTTCACAATCATAATCTCTTATATTGAGACTCCAAGCATGCCTTTATCACTATCATTAAATTTGAACCATACTCCATCTCAATCATACCGATTTTGATCACATATTATACTTACTTATGTATACCTAATCACCATTTTATTATTTGGCTCCTTGCCAAACTTCTCAATATTGATTCATTCATTTTATCCCCATACACTATTATGTAGCCTACAACATTATAAACATGCCATATTTTTTTATGTACATAGTCTCAACGTTAAGAAAGGTTAATGCCTTCAATTATTCCTACATACTTCAGGTTTATCTTGCATTTACGCCACATACTTCAATTATTCCCACGTTATGGATTGCATTTCTTAAATCTCATTTCTCTGACTATTTTTTCCAAAATTTCTTATACAATCATAGGTCAACTTCTAATGGGACTTCTTGCCATTGTACCATCCATACAACTCATCAAATACATAAAGTTCAAATCTCAAATTACTGAGCACAATTCTTCACCTCAGTTGGTCAAGTCATCAATTTCACATATACATATGTACATGCATTCAAAATGTCAACATTCCTCGTTACACATAAGGATCCATGTGTTCGCATGCCTTGGACTACATTTCCCTTTATTCATCCCCATCCCTATCCAAGATTCAATATAATAATCCTCATAGTGCATGTCAACATTCTTGTTATGCCTATGCATAACTTCATATCGTTTATATGCTTATACTCTGTTCTTATCATTTCCAATTATATACTTAAGTTTCATTGTACTATATATCCTTACACCATAATGTCATTAGTCACATTTCACTTACTAAATATCATTTTCATTATCTTGCACTCCAGTATGCGTATATGCTTTATAACCTCATTGATCTTTTAAAGATTCATTTTTACTTGATCATTGCATCTTATGCAATACCACAATCCCTCCAAGTCATCCATGTTTCTCAATTATCTTTCATGCCTCTAACATGTATATTATATACTTTTTGCAATTCGTAACTAATCAGTAACTTAAGACTTAGACTTATTCGAATCATGCATAGCTTATGCATTTTCGAATTCCAATTCCCATAATACATTAGGAGGTTTTCATTATCTGACTTCACTATCGAGATTACCTTCAACCATTCTTTATACTATTCTCTTTGTCATGACTCAAATTCCGGGCCATGACTGGCACGAGGGCTCAATGGACATAGCCCACTAAGCCCAAGCAAGCCTAGCTATATTATCCTGCTCATTATTCCATCAAATTACTAAAGTCACATTTCATAATTTAGAATCCAATTAATGCTATTCATTGCCAACTTATAATGGCATTACCAACTAATATACATGTGTTGTCTAAACATATGTCTTAATAATTTACATTGGGTTTGTCTATACGTAACAAAAGAGTACTCGACTTCCAGCAGAGAGACTCGAACGAATGTACAGCTACTGAATGTCGAGACACCTGCTGAGGGTCGAATTTACGAAGACACTTCGACCAAGTTATCAGCTGCCTCGTGATCTGAAAGCATGAAGTTGAAAACGGTGAGTATAAACCTAGTGAGTGAACAAGGAAGGGAACAAGCAACAATAAGGAAGGATTTAAAAATCATGATGCACTTATTTCAAAACACTGCAATTTAATTTTGTGCTTATCAAAACCCCTTAGGAAAACCCCAATTGATTAAATCACTTAATGTAAAAGGTCCATGCTCAACAAAAGATTTAAAGAATGAAAACTTTAATAACTTTCATGTAATTCAAGTCAAATATTTGATTTAAATTATCAATTGACTGAGGGTTTCTCAGCAAACCCCTCATTTTAAACTTAATTTGTTTATTCCCTAATGTTGGAAGTCCATGCTCAACTATGGTACCAAAGAAGTGGAAAATAGCGCAGCAATCGATCAAGATACTAAGTGAAACATAAAGTTTTTCGCTGCAACGAGATTCAAGCCATAAAACACAAAATTTCTCATTGCAATGAGAACTATGTCTGGTGAAACCCTCGAAAACCCAAGAGTTTCTCACTATAGTGAGAATGAATCTTGCTACAGCGAAAAACAAGGCACCAGTAAAAATTCCCCATTTCCTCAAGAAAAGGCCACAATGTTGACATGACAAATGCAGCATGAAACACATATAAATTCCCAAAGCTTAACATGTCGAATTTCACATGCATTTCAATCATATACATATTCATGAACTTTCCATGACACACATATCTATATATGTATATATATATATATATATATATCCATCATCATGCACACTCTCCCATCGTCATCAACTCATGTGCACTCCCCACTAGCACATGGTTGGGTCAGCATCAACTTATGCGCACTCCTACTCATACATAGTCGGGTCATCATCGGCTTATGCGCACTCTTACTAGCACATAGCCAGGTCATCATCGGCGTATACGCACTCCTACTCGCACATAGCCGGGTCCACATCAACATACGAAAGAAACACCCAATGCATATTATACATATCATCATATTGTGATAACACATAAACCATTTATATAGCACATTTTCACAAGATAAAAACACTTCACCAAAGGCTTGTTCCCAAGGTATATTTTTAAAGAAAAGCTGGATAAAATCTTTCAAATGTTTGTACAATTACATTCACATTCCCAAAACAAATTTTGAAATGCAACTCCACTCACTGGTATTATTTGAGCCTTTAGCCGATTCTAACTTCCCTAATTGTCCAAATGGGATGATGGGGCTTCGTTGGAACCTATCATCACATTAAGATCACCAATTTGTCAATTCACATAGTTATAAAATCTAAAGCTTTCTCTTAGCTAGCTTCCAATTGCCATTTAAATGGCTATCTATTTTCACTACCCTAATCACTCTAAAATGACTGGATAACCTCAACTACAAACATTCACAATTCCTTAAAATATCTACCAGCACATGCTATCCATAAATTTCGTAATTAAAATAAATCATATTTATAGGTATATATATTTATGAATATTTTTAAAATTGACACCCCCTACTCACCTTGGTAGCTTGAAACTTTAAAATTCTTTCCAATAAATTTTTCAAGCTATTATGGGAGCTTTCTCTCTCTAAACACCTAGCTAGTGAGAGAAAGTACGAAAGTGAGATTTTTCAAGGGTTTTAAAGTGAGAGAGTGAAAGAGCACAAGGATTTCATGAGAAGGTACACCGAGGCATGAAAATTGGAGTTAGAGAGAGAAAGTTATGGAAGCTTGAAAAGGACTCCCATAGAGGATGAAGAAAAGTGAGAGGGAATAAGGAAGAAGAAGAAGAAAAGTTGCTGGAGAATGAGGAAGCTACTGGAAGAAAGATATTTATAGCTCATACTTATCCAACTCCCCTTGAAATTACGAAAATGCCCTTTAGCAAGTTAACTTATTCTTCTCCAATCTTTTGTGCAAAATTTTTTATTCTTTTGACACTAGGACAAGGTCCACAATGACCTAAACTACTCGGGTTTACAAAAACCTAAAATTTTGACTCGAGGTGCAAAATGACCATTTTGCCCTTATTGTGAAAATTATCGAAACTTCTAGTTTTCTTCATGTTTTCATCATTACGCATTATTTATCCGGTCTTATGCCTATTCAAACCTTAAAATATCATAAAACCTTCTTCTAGGAGCTTTTTAAAGGAAATGACGAAGCTACCTCTAGCCCGTGTTATTGCGTCTATGCGTAGTTATGAGCCTATAGGAGTTGAGGTCTCACACTCTTCTACTGATATAACATCATTCTCCCTTAGTCAATTCACAATTTGTACTTGGAATTGCAAGATTGGAAACAAGGTTTTTCTCAAGCACCTTTCAAAGTGACTATGAGTACCACTCTCAACTTATAACTTCCTTTTTGTAACCACATAACTTAATGCTTGCTTTCACAAGTTCCATAGTAGAACTCCTCTTGAGTATTTCCTTGGGGATACCTATCTTGAACTTATGTCTCATCGCATATGACCACTTAACCCGTGACTTAGCGGTTAGGCTCCTAAGCAAGTTTCAAAAATCTCACATTTTATACTTGCCGTGTATGATTAGTAATTCCTTCTCAAAGATGTTTGTGCATTCCTGAAACACTTAGTCTCTTATTTGCTCCTTAACATCTTGAGCATATCATTCTATAGACATGCACTTATTCTTAAAGGTATATAAATACGTACTCATCCATTCAATCCCCAACTCATCCTTACAGGTTTCTAGGGTGCTACACAATTGGCCTTGTGTTGTTACTAACCCTTTTCATTTAGCTGAGTCAAGACAAGAATTGTAAATTCTCATAATGATATTCTATATAAACTCTTTTTCTATACCACCCTTGTAATCCTTCATTCACACTTTCATCACTTGATATTGACATCCCTTACCCATCTCTGGGTCAACTTATTATTCATCCTAATACTTCACATGGTATCTTATCTCAATGTAATCATCTCAAGAATCTTTCAACTTCTCTTTTAATTATATGCCCATATACAAGACAATAAAGAAACTTTTCAATTCTTTCATGTAAACATTCTCCGGAACATTTAAAACTCCCAAATAACAAAGCTCAATCACCGATGACCATATTTTAGCTTGTAAGCTCATTATCATGCCACTCCCAACTTGCTCATGCATCTTAGACATGAGGTGTCCCTAGCGCTACGACGTTGGACAGTCAGTGCTGCAACGTCGTGGCTACTAGACATGGGATAGTTTCAACACTGCAACGCTAAAGAGTTAGTGCTGTGGCACTATGGCTGCTGGAAGTTTCTTGTAAGACCTTGTCAAGCTCGATTAAAAGATGATATTGTACTGAGTGGTACAACTAAGTTAAATCGAGCCTTGAACTAGTTCAAATAGAAATTCTAAGAGGAAATTGAAAATTTTGAAACCCATAGAATGGCTTAGAATAGTGATTCGTAGTTCAAGGTCCAGTTTGGAGTCCATTAGGAAAATTGACCGATTAAGGACAAAACGATCATTTTACCATTTGATGATAAAATGAAAATTTCTAGCCAAGATTTGATCACATTTGACCAAGAATAATTATATGAAATATAATTATGATTATTGGAGTATAAAATGATGTTTAGCAGTGAAAAATTGTGATTCCCGATATTTTCGGAGAACAAGGGTAAAATGGTAATTTTGCCATTAAAAGACTAAACGGGAATTTTTATAATACGATTTCTGCCCCATTTGGTTAATATTGATCAATATTAGTGTTATTTGAGGTTGAAAAGTAGAAATAATGTGATTCCGGTACATTTCAGAGTATAAGGGTAAAATCGTAATTTTTTCATCCCAGGGGCAAATCGGTAAATTTTTCACCCCAGCACTTGTCAAGACCAAGGGATTTTAATTGTGGTAGGATTGGATAAATATCAGAATATTTGTGGTGGAAAATTAAGAAGAAAAAGTCAAAAAGTTAAAAAAATTAGGCCAATAAGCATGTGACACGTGGCATGCTTGATTTTTTATTATTTTCTATAGAAATCAGCCCATTAAATCCCCAATTTTCTCACCATATTCGGCCTAGGCAACCAGCAACAAGAACAAATGAAGAACAAAGGGAAAAACAAGAAAACCTAGGTGAAAATTCAAAGAAAAAGTGAAGAAATCAAGGAAACAAGCTAGGTAAGTTAGAATTTCTTTAATTCTCCTTGATACCTAGCTTACCCATGCTTTTGTTCTTGATTTTCATGGTTGAATATTGAGTTATCATGATGAATTCAATCCTGAAAAATGGGTATGGAAAAAGAATTGTTGTTGGAATAATTTGATTTTAGACTATGTTAGTGTTTAGGGATAGTTAAGCATGGTTATGAACAAAAACACAAAACAAATATTCAATTTCTCTAGGGTTCCTTGCTGGTCAAACCATGAGGGCTGAATATCAATGGGGGATTGTTTTTATTTCCTGGAAAATGGCTTGGAAAATGATGAATTAAGGTGAAACAGTTATGTAGAAAAAATTTCGGTGCTAATGCACCAAATGACCGAATTTTTCTATAAGGAACTGTGAGGGTTCTAATGCTGAATTTGGCTTTATTTAAATGGTATGTGGTAAATTAAGGTATTAGAGGAGAAATGGATTAATTTGGAGGTGATTTGGACATAATCGCCAATTAATCGATGATCGGTCGAATTTAATCGATACCGCGATTACGCGGTAATCGGACATATTTTTGCATTTACATATCAAGCATTAGTAATTTAACTTAGTTTATGTCAATTTAGGGACAATATAGTAAATTCCTTGACTTTGTTATTTGTCAAGGTAGTGAGACGTTCGAAAAAGGCAAAGGAATTGCGCTTGAGGACTATTAGTCCGAGTGCACCCGGAATCCGAATTTTCGATATTGGTGAGTAGACTTACATTTCAAACTTGTTTTGGGGAATATGAAAGATTCTATCCAACTTGTCTTAGAAAATGTACCTTGGGAACAAGCTTTTGTTAAATGGTTTGATGTTGTGATATGTGATTGCTATAGATACATGCATTATTGCAATATGATGATATATATATATGTGTGTTGTGCATGATGAATAATATTGTGTATAATGACTGTAACCGTGTGTGTGCATGATGTGGGGGGATGCACATGCCAGTGATGATGGTGGCATGAAAGATGGATGAAAGATAGGCAAACATCAATATCATCATAATCACACTCGATTCATGTACATCCCCCCACATAGTGCACATAGTCGGCACCATCGTGTGCACGATGTGGGGGGATGTACACGATGGCACTGATTGTGCACGATGTGGGAGGATGCACACGATGGTGCCGACTATGTGCACTATGTGGGGGGATGTACATGAATCGAGTGTGATTATGATGATATTGATGTTTGTCTATCTAATTATGCATATCTAGACTTATGAAATGAAAGCTCATGAATGTGATATATGGTTGACATATATGTGAAATTTGATACATTGCACTTTGGGAATTTTCATGAGTTTTATGTTGATTTTGTTGGTTTAGTAGGATGGCCTTTTTGTTGAGTGAAGGGAAACTTTTCTCTTGT